>NW_026067969.1:6816469-6868648 GCF_014885135.2 Alexandromys fortis
CCCCCCCCCCCCCCCACCACTGAGAGCCTGCCTGAAGAGAACAGGACATACAGGCCACCAGATAGCAATAGTGTAATGGGATAGTAATAACATAGCCTGGGAGGCAGAAGGTGATGGTGCACACCTTTAATCCCAGCACTTGGAGGCAGACACAGGTGGAACTCTATGAGTTTGAGGCCAGCCTGGTCTACAGAGTGAGTGCCAGGACAGGCTCCAAAGCTACAGAGAAACCCTGTCTCCAAAAACCAAAAACCCAAAAACCAAAACCAAACAAATAAGCAAACAAAACAAAACAAAAAAGCCCCATGGTATTACCTATTTTCTAGCCACTTTTACATCAGAAGATGCAAATCCACAGAGGAACCCAGGAAACTCTAACCAATAACGTGAGACTTCTCTAGACTTGCTAAAGTGTCGGGGCTGGCCAGAATGACTAGCCCAGCTTCCAGCCCGCAAGCAACTTACTGTGAACACATCATAGTGAAGCCATTTTATTTATTTATTATTTATTTTGATTTATTGAGACAGGGTTTCTCTGTGTAGCTTTGGAGCCTGCTCTTGCACTCACTCTGTAGACCAGGCTGGCCTCGAACTCACAGAGATCTGCCTGCCTCTGTCTCCAAGTGCTGGGATTAAAGGTGTGCACCACCACCGCCTGACTGGATGTGTTTGCTCATTTATTTATCTTTCATTTTTCAAGTAAGCTCCCTGGAAGCCTAGGCTGGCCTTCAGTTCCTTGTGTGGCTAAGGATGACCTGGAATTTCGAGATCTGAAATTTTTTAAAGGTTCCTAAGAGGTATCTTGCAAACCACACATAAAGTGATGAACACCTGTCATCCCAGCATTTGGCTGAGTGAGACTGTGTTGTTGTAATAAGGAAGCGGCGGGGCTGCGTCCCCAACACCCCAGCCGCTTGGCTAGCTCATGCCCGAAATAACAACACACAAACTGTATTCATTTAACTGCTTGACCCATTTCTATCTAGCCTCTTCTAGGCTAACTCTCTCACCTGGACTAGCCCATTTCTAGTAATGTGTGTAAGCACCCCAAGGTGCGCTTACCGGGAAGATTCTAGCCTAAGTCCATTGTGGGTTGCAGCTGCCTGGGAGAGCAGAGCATGGTGGCTGTCAGGTCCCTCTGGAAGCAGCACAGAGTCTGACCTCACTTCCTCTTCCGCCCAGAATTCTATTCTGTTTCCTCCTCCCATCTATCTTTTAACCTATCAGGGTCAAGCAGTTTCTTTATTGCTAAGCCAATGAAATCAACAGATTGATATGACACTCCCACATCACTGTGTCTCAACAAATGAACAAACGACAAATACAAACAGACAAAAAGGAAATTAAAGTGCTCACAAGCGCATTGGCACTGTTCACCAACTAATAATTTGAAATGATAACTGGGAAGTGGGGCTGGGATGTGACTCAATGCCTGCCTAGCATGCACAAGGCATTAGGTTCAGTCCTCACGCCAATAAACAGATAAATGGAACCCAATGCCCAGTGTTCTGATTGTTCACCCTTGATGGACAGAGTACAAACTGGCTAAAAATAATAATGTAGGGGCTGGAGAGATAGCTCAGTGGTTAAGAGCATTGCCTGCTTTTCCAAAGGTTCTAAGTTCAATTCCCAGCAACCACATGGTGGCTCACAACCATCTGTAATGAGGTCTGGTGCCCTCTTCTGGCCTGCAGACATACATACAGATAGACTATTGTATACATAAAAAATAAATAAATATTAAAAAAAATAATGTAGGTCAGGTATGGTGGCTCACACCTCTAGTCCTACCACTCAGGAAGCAGAAGCAAGAGGATCTCTGTGAGTTCAAGGCCAGCCTACTCTACACAGTGAGTTTCAGGCCAACCACCACAGCTGCATGGGGAAACCCTGCCTCAAAATAACAAGAACAATACTAATAATGATGGAAATAATATTTAATGAAAAGAAATGAAAGTTTTATATAATGTTTTAAAGGCTTCAAAACTGTATGTTTTTAAGATTTATTTTTAATTGTGTGTGTGTGTGTGTGAGAGAGAGAGAGAGAGAGAGAGAGAGAGAGAGAGCAGACTGTGGAGACAAAAGAGGGCGTCTGAGCCCCTGGAGTTGGAGTTACAGGCGGTTGTGAAGCCTCCTGATGTGGATGCCAGGAAATGAACTTGGGTTATCTGCAAGAACAGCAAGTGTCCTTAACCACTGAGCCATCTCTCAGCCCCTAAAGTATAGTCTGTGCACCCTCAACTGGGGATTGAACCTAGGACCTCATGTATGTTGGTTAAAAGCTGTACCACCAGCATGGATCAGTATGTATAGCCTAATTGCATTATTAAGGGACGTCTACTTTTGTCTCCATGAGTAAGCGATGCCGGTTCTAACACTGAGTGCTGGACAACAGGAGACCGACCGGAGAGGCCTGGCTTGCCTCGGAGCATGGGCTCTGCGAAGCAGACAGGGAAGGGGGGATGGGGACAAAAGAGATAAAGCCAGTCTTTGTCCTGCCATGTCGTGATGTCAGTGGTATTGTTGATCTTTTCCAACAAAGGGTCGATCTAGAATCCATTTTCAATTTCAAAACTAAGAGCGTATTTGACAATTTCTACTCAGTCATAGCGCTGGGAGCCATTGCTGGAAACTTCCAGGCCGAGGGCTTGCCAAAACAACTCAGCCTGTCTGGGGTAAATTATAAAGGCAGTGAAAATACAAAACAGAAAAACTTCAAAATAAGTTAACCAAAGAAATATGTCTGAACTATTCCAGCAATTTCCTGAAGGTTTTTGTTTTTTTTTCTTCCTCCCCCAGTCTTACAGTGTTCCAGCCCTGGGGTTGCGGGTTACTCTGGTGCACAGTCATTGAAATAGAAGGAGAAAGAAAGAAAAGAAAAGAAAAAACAAACCCTAAACTGAAAGATAACAAATGAGAGCGGGCTCTCCATCCGGTGGCCATTCACTTGCTAAACAGGGCTAAGAAAAGGCTTTCTGTTGCCTTACACCCCAGTTACCCGAAGTAGAATTCAAAATATCTGTTAACTCAAGGGGAAAAGCAACTTCTGTTGAGTGGGCAGCGGGCCATGTGAACGGGTCCATCCCGTGTCCAGAGAGGAGGCTGCAGAAATAAACCTGGTCGGAGCTCACATTGAGATGAGAAGGGACCGGGCCTCCTGGTTCCTCAGACATTACCATTGCTGTGGACTGTAGGGTTTCACTGTGGATGCTTGAAGCCGAAGTCTCACTGTGTAGCCCTGGCTGGCCGGGAACGCTCCCTTGATACCAAGTTGGCCTGGAATGCAGACAGTGCCAGCCTCTGCCTCCCGAGTGCTGGGATCAGGTTGTGCATCTCCACTCCTCTACCTTCTCTCAACAAGCAGCTCCACCCAGGGTTCACAGAGGTTCTGACACCCATGGCTACGGACGCCCTGGACGACCTAGACAGTGAAGGTCTAGGGCTTTGCCAGTCTCTGCCAGCAGGGTTAACACAATACTCCATTGTTCCTCAGGGTTACTGTAGAGACAATCACTTGTGAATGTAGCTTTAGAAGAGGAACACAGTCCTGTTACACACAGAAGCAAGAGCATCATGCTTCCATTGTTTTCAGTGTATGTGCATGCACACGCGTGGGAGGGAATACAGGTGCATGTGTGTGCACTTGAGAGTGGAGGACAGAGTGTTCCTTGGGCACTAGCCACTTACCCTCTTTCTTATCGAAGGTCTCACCAGTTAGGCTAGTCTGCCTGACCAGCAAGCACTCGCCTCCCCGGGGCTGGGATTATAAAAGCATGTTACCACACTCAGCTTTTTTATTTTAACAACAAACAAACATGGTTATGGGGTTGAACTCTGGTCTTGCTGCTTGCTACCAACTGAGCCATCTCCCCTGCCCTTTGCTTCATTTCTGAATGCAATCTGAACTGCCTGGGGCAGCCACTGACTGCTACCGTCTAGGTCCCAGCAAACATCTAATGAAGAAAGCTTGATACTCAGCTGGTGGTGGCACAACCCTGTCGGCTGAGTACTCAGAAGGCTGAGACCGGGGGATCCCAAGTTTAAAGCCATCTGGGCTACACAGTGAGTACTAGGCCAGCCAGGGCCACGGAGTGAGCCTCTCAAGAAAACAGTTTAATGCTGAAAGCCTTACATATGTTATCAGTCGAGCCAGTAGTAAGGCTGCAGTGTGAGACCACAGGCTCATCCACTATGATCTGCTTAGGTCTGTCTGCTTTCTCTAAGCTGCACAGCACCTCACAAGAGTCCTATCGACCAGAGAAATATCCAAGAAACTCATACAGACCTCAGGCTGTGGGGGAGATAGGGAAGAGTGTCTGCTAATAACCCCCTAAGCTTGTCCATGGAAGGTAAGAATGCCAAGCCTGAGGTGGCTCAGTGGTTAGGAGCACTTACTGCTTTTCCAGAGGCCCCAGGTTTGGTTCCCAGCACCCACATGGTGACTCACAACTGCCTGTAAGTTCAGTCTAAGAGGATCCAAAACCCATTTCTAGCTTCCTCGGGCATGTCACTGATGCACACTCAGGCTTACACATACATGCATAAAATTATAAATAAAAAATAAGTTTGAAGAAGAATGCCCAAGTCCACAACTTAGCATAAAAAGTTGCCTGGCAGGGCTGGAGAGATGGCTCAGTGGTTAAGAGCATTGCCTGCTCTTCCAAAGGTCCTGAGTTCAATTCCCAGCAACCACATGGTGGCTCACAACCACCTGTAATAAGGTCTGGTGCCCTCTTCTGGCCTGCAGACATAAACACAGACAGAATATTGTATACATAATAAACAAACAAACAAATAAATAAATATTGCCTGGCAGAAGCAATATATACCTGTGTGGAATAATCTTTCTGTACACTGGGAAGATGTGTTGCTCTCATTGGTTTAATAAAGAACTAAATGGCCAATAGCTAGGCAGAAAGAGGTTAGGTGGGTTTTACGGACAGGGAGAGAGCTGGGATGAAGAAGGGCAGCGTCTCCAAGAGACTCAGGGAGAAGCAAGATGAACATGCCATGTTGGGGAAAGGTGCTGGGTCACATGGTAGAACATAGATAAGATATATGGTTAATTTAAGTTGTAAGAGCTAGTTAGTAATAAGCCTAAGCTATTGGCTGAGCATTTATAATTAATAATAAGTCTCTGTGTGGGAACTGGCTGGAGGGACAGAAAATTCTGCATACATATATTCTTGCTAAGGTGGCATTTCCACAGTCCTACTTCTGCTTCAGTACAGAGGAGAAGCAATCACTGTCAAAGACATTCATTCTAGAAAGATTATAAAGGTACCAGGGAACAGGCCACCACAAGACTCAATACCACAGAGAAGAACAGTGACTCCAAGAACCTGGACTATCAGAATGTCTAAAAGAAATATAAAACAAGAAGATGCAAAAAGCAAAAGAAAAAAAATGAAAAGAAAAAGGAAGAGAAGTCACAACAATATGATGTTATCAGTGAAGGTCTGAAGAAGGTGCCAGTGAAACTTCTAGAAATGAAAAAAGTAGTTGCAGAAGCTTAAAAACTCAATAAATGATCTAATAGAATAATTAAGATTATGAGGTTGGAGAGACGGCTCAATGGTTAAGAGCGCTGACTGCTCTTCCAGGGGGCCTGGGTTTGATTCTTAGCACCCACAAGGCAGCTCACACTTGTCTGTAATCCCAGGGATACTCTCATACAGACACACATGCAGGCAAAACACCAATGCATACTTAATTAATTAAATAAAAGTTACACAAAAGTTCAGATACTGAGACAAGGAAAACAATGGGGCCAGAGAGAGGGCTGAGCACATAAAGGCTCCTTCCACATGTGACCTGTAAACTGAGCTTGGCTCCCCAGAACCCACAGTAAGGTGGAAGGAGAGAAGTGACTCTTCATGTGACCGTGTCACCTCCTCACAATAATAGTAATGAGACAATGATAATCAATGTATGAAAAGGCACAGGCCCGTGCAATACCACGAGGAGCTGCACACACATCTAGCATGGGTCCCTGAACCATCAATTCCAGAGACTGAAAGATAAGCAAATTTTGAAGCTCTTTTTGTTTCTTTATTTACATATTTTATAAATATATATATTTTCCAAGACAGGGTTTCTTTGTGTAACAGCCCTGGCTGTCCTGGAACTTACTTTGTAGATCAGGCTGGTCTCAAACTCACAGAGATCCTCCTGCCTCTGCCTTCCAAGTGCTGGGATTAAAGGTGTGCACCACCACCTGGCTCTTTCTTTCTTTTCTTTAAATTTTTTGAGACAGGGTTTCTCCGTAGCTTTTTGGTTCCTGTCCTGGAACTAGCTCTTGTAGACCAGGCTAGCCTCGAGTTCACTTTTTTTTTTTTTTTTTTTGTTTCTCCGTAGCTTTTTGGTTCCTGTCCTGGAACTAGCTCTTGTAGACCAGGCTAGCCTCGAGTTCACTTTTTTTTTTTTTTGTAAATTTTACCTGTCGTTGTTTTTGAGAATCTATGTAACCCTTGCTGACTTCCAATTCATTATGGAGCACACATTGGCCTCATACTCACAATCCTCCTGCCTCAGCCTCTCAAGTGCTAGGAGTATTGACACACGGTATCACACCCCAGCCTGGGTTTCAAGGTCAGTCTTGAACAAGAACTTGATTGGACTGAGAAACACCCATGAGGTCAGTGGAGCGCCCCTGGGTGACACAGCTTTGAGTAGACTCCTGGGAGAGGGTGGGCTGTGTAGGGTGAGGCCTGGCTAGAGGAAGCAGATCACTGCAGGTGTGTCTCAGAAGAGTCTTTCTTGCACTGCCTCTTTTTGCTGGCTTCTGTGTATAATGCTTTCCTGCTAGGACAGAGAGAAACTTCTAGAACCATGAGCAAAGTCTTTCTTTCCTTTACTGATTCCAGGCAATTGGTCACAGAGATGATGAAACTAACAGGCCATGTGATTCTCATGGAATGTTTGCTGTTCCACATCCAGCCAACTCCTGTTCTCAGTCCGTATCTCCTCTCTGTTAACTGGGATCCTCATGAGAACATCCATTGCTATCCAATGGGTGTTATGCATTCCTCTTCCAACACATACTAAGTTAGAGGCCTAGATGCTTGCAATGTTTTTTGAAACCATATATATTCATTAGATTAGCAGTACATTAAAGTCACGCATGCCGGCCACATTCCTGTAATTCCAAATGCTGGAATTTTAAAATGGCCTAAGTAGGAGGACTGTGAGTTTGAGGGCAGCCTGGGCTACGCAGCAAGATGTGCTCTCAAAAAATAAAAACAGAACCGGGCGATGGTGGCGCACGCCTTTAATCCCAGCACTCGGGAGGCAGAGGCAGGCGGATCTCTGGGAGTTCGAGACCAGCCTGATCTACAGAGCTAGTTCCAGGACAGGCTCCAAAGCCACAGAGAAACCCTGTCTCGAAAAAAAAAAAAAAAAAAAAAAAGATCAATCAACCAAATAAACAAATAGGGCTGGGTGAAATGGTTCAGAAGGTAAGAGTGCTTGGATGACCTGAGTTTGATCTGCAAAATTTATAGTGCAATGAAATGACTCCCAAAAGTTGTCCTCTGACCGCTATGAGAACCATGGCACATACATCATGGTGCACAAAAGTATGCATACTTGCACACACAGATACACACACACACACACACACACACACACACACACACACACACACACACCAAAAACTCTCTAGAAGAACTGAGAAGTGGGATCCTTCTGTAGTGCAGACTAACTACAGTGTAGACCTGGGAGCTGTGGACAGAGTTAGGCCACCACTTTCCACTCAGCACAGGCCGCTGAGGCCTCAGCCAGCCTCTGAGATGTATAATCTTATTCTTTGGACAGGAAACCTCAGAGATAAACTTAATTGCCTCCTGTCTTCCCATTAGTAAGACAGGGATACAGGCAGCATGGCTGCACCGCTTCCTAGCCCCTCAGAAGCTGAGGTGCTTTGGGCTTACTGGGTGTTTTTGCACAACCAACAAGGCGGGAGTCTGCTTCTAGAAGGGAATACAGGGTCACAGGCTGACCCCTGTTTATAGGCCAGGATAAACACAGGATAACAAAGTAGCTTTTATAGTGTCTTTGAACATGGATCCACTCCTAAAAGAACAACGTCCATGTCTTAGATTTCCCTTTCAATTTTCTACAGCTTTCTCATTTTAAATGGAAAGCATGTGAGCTGTGTGTGGCTCAGTTCCTTGGGAGGCAGAGGCAGGAGGATCTGTGAGTTTGAGTGCAGCAAGGTCTGCATAGTGAGGTCCTATCTCAAAAAAGCATCAGGGAAACCTTGTGTTGGAAAAATAATTTTTTTTTTTCTGGTTGGTTTTGGCACATGCCTTTGATACCAGCCTCAGGAGATACAGGAAGGCAGATCTTGGAGTTTGAGGCCAGCTTGGTCTATAGAGTGAGGTTCAGAACAGCCAAAGCTACACAAAGAAATTTTATCTTGAAAAAACAACAAAAAAAAAAAAGTATTTTTAAACCCTTTTAGGTTCTAAGATGAAGCTGCAGTTGCAAAATGTATTTCCTGCATTCATGCTGACCACTTCCTCTTTTTATCTCTTTGTGTTTTTAACATTGTTCTCTGGACTCCTGGCAGGGTGTGAGCGTCCCAGGTGCCGACAGGACCACACCACACAGCCTTTAAGGAACTTGTTTTCCATGGCCTTCCTGAGTCCTGAGGGGTTTTTCAGAGAACTAGTCAGTCACTTTCCTAAAACAAAAACTGGGGGCCAGCAAGAAAGATGCTTACACGTTCAATAAAAATGTCAACTCAGTAGCCCCTGGGACAGCAAAGGAAGCACACGGCTACATCATTCCAGTTTTGCCCAGGCACCACAGGGGGCAGTTTCCCCAAATGGTGAAAACTTAACCTTCCGCTGCTCTTCTGGCTCCAGCCACAGTAGACCACCCGTCCTGTCTCAGGCGCTGAGACTGTGCTCTCAGAGAGGCAAATGTTCCGGGCTGCCCACCCCACTGATTTTGAGAAAATTATCAGATAATCATTTGAACTAAATACCTTCTTGCTTAATGATGGCAGAAGCTCCAGACTTCAGTCTTGTTTTTAATCTTTGAAACATTCTATCATATAATCTAAGACACATTAAAACATACACACATAATTAAAAATAATAAATGTTGAGAACACACACATATATAATATATGGGCTTCTCTGTGTGTGTGCTGTAGTCACCCACGGAAGCCAGAATACGATGTGAGACCCCAGAGCTGGGGTTACAGGCAGCTGGGAGCTGCTTCATGTGCATGTGGAGAACTAATCTCTGGTTCTCAGTAAAAGCAGTGCACATTTAACCACTGAGCCACCTCTCCAGCCCCATGTGACCTTTAATGGTAATTAAAAACCCGAAAGAGGGGGCTGCAGAGATGGCTCATGAGTAAAGAGCACTGGTTGCTCTTCCAGAAAACTCACATTTGTGTTCCCAACACCCACATGATGCAAAGAAGTACATGCAGCAAAACACTCATGCACAGGAAGTAAATCCATCTCAAACAAAACCCCGAAAGAGGGACAGGGCAGCACTTGCCTTTAATCCCGTCACTCAAGAGGAAGAGGCAGAGGCAGGTGGATCTTTGTGAGTTTGAGACCAGCCTGGTCTATGTGTTGGCTATTTATTTATTTATTTATTTATTTATTTATTTATTTATTTTAAAACTGAATCAAACCAGAGTCATCAGGGAAGAGGGAATTTCAATTGAGAAAATGTCACCATCGGATTGGCCTGTGAGTAAGCCTGAGCTGCATTTTCTTTGTGTATTTTATGTAGATGGGTGTTTTGTCTGCATGTACATCTGCACACCAGAAGGCATAGGACTTCATGAGGATTTTATAGATGGTTGTGAATCACCATATGAATGCTGAGAACTGAACTTAGGACCTCAGGAAGAGCAGCCAGTGCTTAACTACTCAGCCATGTCTCCAGCCCCTGAAACTTTCCCTTTTTCTTTTGAAGATAGGGTTTCTCTGTGTAGCTTTGGAGCCTCTCCTGGCACTCACGCTGTAGACCAGGCTGGCCTCGAACTCCCAGAGATCCGCCTGCCTCTGCCTCCCGAGTGCTGGGATTAAAGGCGTGCGCCACCAACGCTTGGCAGGAACATTTTTCTTAATTGATGATTGATGTAGGAGGACCTAGCTCACTGTGTGTGGGGCCACCCCCGGGAAGGTGGTCCTGGGTGTCTAAGAAGGCAGACTAGCAAGCCCTGAGAAGCTTGTAAACAGTGTGTTCCCAGGGCTCTGCTTAGGTTCCTGCCTCCACTCCCGCTTCAGCTCTTGTCCCGACTTTTCCTTCAGGATGGACTATAAGCAGCAAGATGAAAAAACAAACCCCTTTCCTCCCCAGGTTGCTTTTGGTCATCGCGTTTACCAAGGCAATAAAAAGCCAACTAGAACAGTCTACGAAGTCCAGGTCAGCCGGCCTACATAGTGAGACTTGTCTCAAAACATCAAAACAAAAACCTGGAATCAGGGGCAAGCAAGATGGCCAGAGGGTGAAGATGCTGGCTGCCTGACAATCTGAGTTCAACCCCCAGGACCCACATGGTGGAAGGAGAGAGCTAACTCCTGAAAGTGTCCTCTGACTGCCCTACTGGCTCTTCATGGCGTGCTCACCCCTTATGTCCCCCATGAATAACTAAATAAACAAACAGATGAATTTAAAACCCCAAATTAAGCACAGTGGAAAAGCATGTGAGAGATACTAATTCCACGCCCAGATCCTAAACCAAACCAAACCTCAGCTTGCATTCTCGTGTCCATACCTCTTGGAATTCTCCCTTTCTACATAATGGCTCAGGACTTCCTCCTACCTGACTTCACAGTAGAGACATATATGCAATGTCTTAAAATGAACTATATTCAGAGTCTCGTGATTTGAGACAGACTTTCTCTGTATGCTAGGCTGGCCTGGAATTTGCTATGTTGCCCATGCTGGATATGAACTATCCTGAGTGCTGGGATTACAGATGTAATGTCCCACGCTGATAACTTTTACAAGACATATTGCCATAGGAAAATGAGATGCCAAGTCCTACAGAAACTGGTCTGCTCTTTGTTTTTCCTGGCTGGCCTGGAACTTGTTAGGCAGTCTCAAACTCAAGGAGATCCCACTGTCTCTGCCTCCCAAGTACTGAAACTAAAGGTGTGAGAAATAACTTTTAAGTATTTCCTCAATTGAGTTATGTAACAAAAAGCTTCATGATTAAATCAGAGAGAAGATGAACTCACATATCTAGAGAGTTCTGACTAGTCACCTTTCTTGAAGTCTGAAGAGAAGAAGCTACACAAGCTTTTTGTGGCTAAGAGGGGCCCATAAATTGAGACTGTAGCCATTAAAGAACCATATCTCCAAGAAAAGTAAAGGTTGGGGAGATGGCTCGGTGGGAAAGGCACTGGCCACGAAGCCTGACAACCTGAGTTCTATCCTGGCGTCCAATGGTGGAAGGACAGAACCAACTCCTGAAGCTGTCCTCTGATGTCCACATGAGCACTGTGGGTAAACACACACACACATACACACACACACACACACGAAAAACAAGAAAATTGATACTGAAGTTTGTAAAAACAACAACAAAAGCAACTCAACTGCTGTTTTCCATTTCTGGGGCTGTTTGTAGCTAGCGACTGTGGACTGTTAGACAATGTAGCCAGTGACTGCGGATTGTTAGACAATGTAGCCAGTGACTGTGAATTGTTAGACAATGTAGTAACTGCGGATTGTTAGACAATGTAGCCAGTGACTGCAGATTGTTAGACAATATCCTGCCATGCACCCAGACATTATAGAAGAGATGCTAGTCACATGACAGGGTGGGGCTATTCACCCAGGCCTCCAATGGGCTTGATTTTAACGTGAGCACTTAGAAAACACTGCACTCTCTGCTGCGAAATATCAGTGCTAGGATTAAAAAAATTTGTGTGTGCCATCACCACCTGGATTCCCAGTTTCATGTATAATGGAAGTTCATGGAGTTGCCCACAAGTGATTGGCTGGTTAGCCCCCAGGATGCACCAGTGTGCTTCCGCAGTGCTGGGGTTCAGCGGGCACTACCATGCCTGACTATTATTACATGGGTGCTGGGGATCCAAACTCAGTCCTCGTGCGAGTCCTTCATTCACTGAGCTAGCACCCTAGTCCAAAAGGGAGCTTAAGGGTTTGTGTCGGAGGAAGGATAAGATCTGTTTTTTACTACAACCAGAAAATATATTCCAACATATGTTTGACTAAATAGATGAACCAACTGAAGCTGGCGGAGCCCAAAAGCTGGCAGCTCCATCTACGCAAAGTGGAGACCAAAGGACAACTTCCATGCTCTTGGCCCCTTCTCCTTAATTGTTGTGCTTCTGAGGAATCCAGCATCCAGGGGATATCCAAATATACATCCCTGCCCAGAGAAACAGCCCTTTCGGGGAATTACTGGGCTCCTGGCCACAAGGCAAATGTCAACTGTGTCCTAAGGTGAGTGAGAACCTACGCATGAAGTCTGAACACATTACTGTGACAATCATGACTTAGAGCCACAGGAGGAGGGACAAGTAATGTCTTCAGAAAGAGAAGGAGATTCAGTGCATACCTAGACCAGAAAGTCATGCGACTTTATACTACACATGCCCCGAGCCATCACGCACAACCTAGCATCTAGACAAATGTATTCTGGGAGACATGACATAGTGTTAGAGACTGTATGGCTGGCTGCTAGGAACAGGAAGGTGAGTTGAGTCAAATATAATCAGGCCACTTAATCCTTTGTGGAAACTGGAAGAGAGACATCTGCGTTGAGTCAGAGACTGTCAGAAGCAGCAATGGAAAGTGGGTGTGGCCATGCACCCCTGAAATTTCAGCATTTAGGAGGTGGAAGCAGAGGGGGGCTAGCTTGGGCTATGCACGGAAACCTGTTTCAAAGAATAAAGCAAAGATAACAATGGGGAATTCAGTGAGAAAAGCTGACTTCATGTCTTCACATAGCCTGCAGTGGCCAGCGGGTTGCAGGTCACCTTCAAAGCAGAAGGACCTAAAATATTCAGTGTTTAGGCATCAGTGCTTATACTTTGATGCTCATGGCTCCCAATTTGGGGGCCTCAGATTCCTGGTGAGGGTGGCCATGGCACTTTCAGAAAAATAACTAACCCCTGCTCCCTGTAGGGAAAGATAAGTCAATGGAAATATGCAATTGAGGTAGTGTTGGGGGCTGTGGACCCCCAGACGCTGAATTTCCTGTAAACAACTTGTTATGCTTGCAGCTGCTCTGAGCAAAACAACTTGTTTTCCTGTGTTTGCAGCTGCTCTGAGCATGAGACCCTCATGAGCTCCTGATGGCAGGGGAATGGTTTCTGGTGGGTTTGGCTGGGGCATGGCTATCAGTTAAGGATCCCTATATAAGCTACCCTGGACCACAATAAAGGGGGCATTCTTGTTTCAAGGATGACCCGTGTCCCGGTTTCTCTGTCTATGTGTGTATGTGTTTAAATTTCCAGCCTCTCTCCTGAGTCCGTAGTGCAGGCTGTACATGTAGTACAGGCGCTACAGGACCATAGTACATGTAGTAGAACGGAAGCTACAGGTAGAGGCCCTCAGTGCGATCAGGAACCAGGGATCACACTGGATTGGTTTGCTGGAGGGCAGCCGAGACAAAGCAAGCTCCACGTTCAGTGAAAATAAAAATCCACCAGGTTCAAAAAGGAGCAGATAGTGAAACATTGACTCAGGACTGGAGTGATGGCTCAGCAGTTAAGAGCCATTTTCTCTCACAGAGGAACTATACTGCTTGTAACTGCAGCTGCAGGTCCCTAAACGCACATGCACACACCCACACACATACACCATTGTCACAAAGAAGCATCGGTAGACATTTAAGAGACCACAAGAGCTGGTTATGTGGTGTGCGTCTCCAAGCTCAGCGACTGGGGAGGTTGAGGCAGGAGGAGCAGCAAGAATGCAAAGACAGCCTGAGCCATGAGGCAGGATACCACCTCAACAAAAGGAAAAACAAAGGACAAACACCAGAACCAGATAACTACGTAATTTCATCTTACAATTATTGCGGAAAAAAAAAAAGAACAATCTTCCAAAATCTAAGTAAACTAAAACAGAAGGGAAAGGGAGATTTTATGAATTCAAGAGTAGGCATTCCTTCTTTTTTTTAAACAGAGTCTCATTATGCAGCCCAGGCTAGCCCCAAACTTTCATCTATTTGTCCCCAGCTGCTGGGCTTACCGGTGTGGGCCGCCTCACTCACCACAATGAAAACTCTTGAGTAAAATATGTTCAATGATTACTTTGCATCCTTAAAGAGACAGCAACATAGTCTAGCTGAGTTTAGCAAAGGATAATTTAGTTCAAGGTAGGAAAATGGATTAATGTAATCTACAGCATTAATGAATTAAAGGAAGCAGAAAATGATATTTGGTTAACAAACAAGCTTTTTTTTCTTAAAAAAAAAAACAGACGTTTTGGAGGGCAGAAAAGCTACCTCAGCAGTTAAGAGCACTGGCTGTTCTTTTAGAACGCTTGGGTTCAGTTCCCAGCACCCAGTGTGATTCACAATTATCTGTATCTCCAGTTCTAGGGGACCTGATGGCCTCTGCTGGTCTCCACAGGCTCTGTACACTTGGCACAAAAACACACACTCGGGCAAACATCCATGCACATAAGACAGAAAAAAAGATATTTTGGCAAAAAAAAGAAAAGAGGGACAGTTTCTTTTTTAAAAAGGCATATTAAAATAAAACAAGTCTTTTACTTTCTCTTCCCTTCTTCCCCCTCCTTCCTTTCATTTTCAATCAAGATCTCCCTTCGCCTAGCTGGCCTAGAGCCCGCAGCTAGCTTCCTGACTCCACCTCCCAAGTGCCAGGGTTAAGGCCTGTTTCATTACACTCTTCGTGGGAGAGATCCAAAGCACCCTCCATAATCAAGAAGGAGATAAAGAAACCCACAATGACTACTGCTTTCTGTACAAGGAGGTCACAGGCTGCAGAGGAAGATAAGAAACACAAAGAAGAGGCACAGAGATAAGGGAGGTGGACACTGTAGCACTGGCTGCTGACGAAAGCCAAAACGGGGTCACCGTGGAAGGCGCGGGGCTCTGACATCCATATGTAGCCTATGGTCTAGACATCTGTGAATCAGTACTGATGATGCTTTAGGGATGGCTCAGTGGTGAAGAGCACTGACTGCTCTCACGGAGGACTGAGGCTTGATTCCCAGCACCCACACGGTGGTTCACAACCTCCTCTAACGCCAATTCCAGGGATCTGATGCTTCTGTTGACCTCCATAGGCACCAGGTACACAGGTGGCAAACAGATATACAAGCAGGTAAAACATTCACACACAAAAATAAAAATATTTTTTAAAAGAACATATATGGGCTGGAGAGATGGCTCATTGGTTAAGAGCATTGCCTACTCTTCCAAAGGTCCTGAGTTCAATTCCCAGCAACCACATGGTGGCTCACAACCATCTGTAATGAGGTCTGGTGCCCTCTTCTGGCCTGCAGACATACACACAGACAGAATATTGTATACATAACAAATAAATAAATAAATATTTTTTTTTTAAAAAAAGAACATATATATTTGTGCCACACATGACCCATAATAAATGGAGCTGACTTCATTTACACTAGAGATTTTAAACATTCTTCAGTCTATCTTAGTTTTAATTATTGTTTAGAATCAGCATCTATCTATCTATCTATCTTTTGAGATGGGATTTCTCTGTGTAGCACTGACTGTCCAGGAACTCTGTAGACCAGGCTGGCCTTGAACTCACAGAGATCCGCCTGCCTTTGCCTCCCTAGTGCTGATAATAAAGGCATGCATCAGCACCACCCAGCACCTTTATTTTTAATTATGTGTGTGAGTCTATTTGGGAACAAATGCATATGAATAAAGGTGTCCACAGAGACCAGAGGCATGGGACCCCGGAGCTGGATTTATAGGAAGTTGTGACCAGTGTGGCGTGGGTGCTGGGAATTGAACTTGGGCCCTCTGCTGGAGCAGTATGCCCTCTTATCTACTGAGCCATCTCTCTAACTTTGGTTTGCTTTTTGAGACAGAGTTTCTCTGTATAGCCCTGGGTATACTGGAACTGTCTTTGTAGACCAGGCTGCCTTGGAATTCAGAGATTCAACTGTCTCTGCCTCCTGGGATTAAAGGCATGCAACACCACAGACATGCACACAATTTTTTTTGGGGGGGGGGGTTTCGAGACAGGGTTTCTCTGTGGCTTTGGAGCCTGTCCTGGCACTAGCTCTTGTAGACCAGGCTGGCCTTGAACTCACAGAGATCCACCTGCCTCTGCCTCCCGAGTGCTGGGATTAAAGGCATGCGCCACCACCGCCCTGCAGCACACATATTTTTTAAAGATCTACTTATGTTTATTTTATGTCCGTGCATCACATGCATGCAATGCCCACGGAGGCCAGAAGAGGTTGTCAGATCTCCTGGATTTAGAATTACATATGGTTTTAAGCTGCCATGTGGGTGCTTTGACTCCTACCCTGGACCTCTGGAAGAGCAGCCAGTGCTCTCAAACACTGAGCCATCTCCCCAGTCCCGTATTTTTCAAGTTTTCAAGACAGAGCCTCATATGTCCTAGACTGGCGTCAAGTCCGCTGTGCAGACCTTGATCATCAACCCTCCTCCTCCACTCCAAAGTGCTGGGGGCACAGGTATGTAAACCACTCTCAACTAGGTAACATTTTAAAAGTCTGAAGAGGGGTGGCGCATGCCTTTAATCCCAGCACTCAGGAGGCAGAGGCAGGCGGATCTCTGTGAGTTCGAGACCAGTCTGGTCTATAGAGCAAGTTCCAGGACAGGCTCCAAAGCCACAGAGAA
Source organism: Alexandromys fortis (assembly GCF_014885135.2). Lineage (NCBI taxonomy): Eukaryota > Metazoa > Chordata > Mammalia > Rodentia > Cricetidae > Alexandromys > Alexandromys fortis. The sequence goes on from NW_026067969.1 coordinate 6,833,298, forward strand.
ACCCTGTCTCGTAAAATCAAANAAAAAAAAAAAAAAAAAAAAAAAAAAAAAAGTCTGAAGAGGGGCTGCCAGGTAAAAGAGGAGAACTTAATGATTCCTAGGACCTACATGGCCGAAAGAAGGAGCCCCTCTACAAAGCTATTTCTGATGGCGACACATGAGAGCTACTTGTCACAAAAACACTCATACACACGTAAAAAAAAAAACATTTAAACAACACTTCAGATATGACTAGCTAGTAGGAATTTATAAGTATGGTCACTTAATCAAAATATGAATATCTTTTGGTAAAGTAAAAATCGACCCCATGATGTCAAGAATATGCATTTTAGGATATTAAAGTAATAAAAAAAGCCATATATCCCTCCATCCTAACGGAGACATTCCCCACTCAAGGCACTGAACTCATCTGGCAGAGCCAAGCAGCACCAGAGCTTTTCCAGAGAGAAGCACAGACTGCGATGCCCAAATGGCCCTGGGCACCATGAATGAATGCCACTATTAGCAGCATAATTGTGTTTACACTGTCTTGATGACTCTCATAAAAAGAAAAGGGGCTTCTAGGGAAAAAACACACACACTGGGCTTGGGAAGACAAGGGCGCACTTTATATTTGAGCCACAGAGAGGAAATCTCCCGCCGACTTCCAAATGCCTCCCTCACCCGGCCTCCTGGGTATCAGCCCAGATGAATCCATGACACAGCTGGACAGAGGGTCAGCCTTTCTGAAGGTCTGGAGCTGCCGGCTTCTCCCACAAGCTGGGCTTCGGCTCCTCAGACACGGAACTCGGCCTCTGCCGGGCCACTAAGGAAGACCTCCTGAGCCACTCCTGTTGTGACGTGTCCAGGTCTCCCCATTACCAGGGGGGTGACTAAGCAAATCACCTCAGGCCTGGTTTTTCCCCCAGTGTGGACTTCTGGTCCCCATGGCGATGACACAAAAAGAAACCCTGTCCCCAGCAAGTACCCTCTTGTGGTTATACCAGGAAGAGGAAGCTGAGGTCGGGCCTCCTCGGTGGCAGCCTAGGAAGCACGCTCCAGGGAAGCGAGACCAAGTCCCCTCACCTTTTCCACGTCGGCTTTGGTCACATTGATGTCAGCGTCCATCTTCTCGAAGTACTGCTGGGCGCGGTCGGCCTCCTTGCAGTCCCGCTCGAAGCGCCTCTTACTCTGCAGACAGAGCACAGCCAGGCGGCGGTCATCCACCCTCTGCCTCCTCTGGAGGGACCCCCATGGGCGTCCTCCCAGAACCCATCCACCACGCCATCAATTCCCGAAGTGACTTCCGCATTTGTCCACGTTACAGTGACCCCTCTCTAGTGAGGATTTACCTGCCTCCACTCGAGCACTTTTTATGAGTGTGTGTCCCTGCTTTTGTGCACACGTGTGTGTGTGCGCGCACGTGCGCGCACGAAGAGGTCAGAGGTCAACATGGGACATCTTCCTCCATCACTCTCCACCCTAAGATTTGTTTTCATTCTGATTGCATGTGGCTGTGTGTGCGTCTGAGAGGAGTGTCGGCACCTTCAGAGGCCAGAGGTGTTGGGCCAGGAGCACCCAACATGGGTGCTAGGAGAGTATCGCCTCACTGGGCACTGGGTCCTCAGGGAGAGCATCAGGTGCTCTTGATTGTTGAGCCATTATCTCTCCAGCTCATACACTTGGCTTTCAGAGAGATCTCTCTCGCTGAGTCTGCAGCGTGCTGATATGGCTATGCAGGCCGAACAGCCAGTGAACCCCTGAGATCCTCTTGTCTCTGCCTCCCCAGTGTTGGAATTCTATGCACCCAGCTTTACAAGTGATGCCGGGGATCCGAACTCAGGTCCTCATGCTCCCGTGGCAGACGCTTTACCCATTGAGCCATCTCTTTTCAAGCATTTCTGGCTCAGCACTTTGCTCGCCCTAACAGTTCTAGGAGCAAACTAAATGAAGTGCAAATGAGAAAAAGTTAGACTCCTTAGTGGTTTTTGCTTGGATTTTACTTAGTGAGCCATTCAAGCCCTATGAAGACTGAAGAGAGACTCTCTAGGGAGATACTGGCTTAGCGGCCAGCTTCCCACTTACCGACTCCAGTTGCTTCCAGCAAGTCTCGATGTGCTGCTGGGCCTTCCGACCATCATGGAAGTTCTGTGCAGGAGGAAACAGAGCAGAGTCAGCCCCTACACACCTCATACTATTGCAGGAGGAAGACCCTCCCACCTGCTTAAATAGCTTTAAAGACTTATGTTTACGTTATGTGTGTGGCTGCTTCCCCTGCATGCAGGTCTGTGCATCACGGGTGTGCAGTGTCCATGAGGCCTGAATAAGTGTGCACCATGGGTGTGCAGTATCCCTGAATAAGGCACCAGATCCCTTGGGGCTGCAGTTACAGAGGGCGGTGAGCCAAAATGTGGATACTGGGAACCAAATTCAGGTCTTCTGCAAGAGCAGCAACTGCTTTTCACTGCTGAACCGTCTTTCCGGCCCCATTGTAGCCTGCAAGTACCATTTCAGTGGACGTGTATCTGCCTAGTATGTGTGAGGCCTTGCAAAGCATGCCTGTAGTCCAGCACCTCTGTGCTTGAGGCAGGAGGATCTCCACGAGTTCAGGCCAGAGTAGAGTGAGATCCTGATCTCAAAAAACAACCAAAGTTTAAATAATAGACAAGTTAAAGGGAAATGAAAACAAGACTGGCTGCAAAGTTCCTTTTAAGGTTTTAGACATAGCAATACTGAATGTGAAATTGCACACGGCTTGCAAAAACAACAGCACTGCCTTACTGAGATTGGCAGCCATCATACCGGGAAATGTAGCACACTTCTTTAATCCCAGCACTTGAAAGGCAGAGGCAGGAGGATGTCTGTGAGTTTGAGGCCAGCCAAGACTGCTTAGTGAGACCCTGTCTTAAGAGAAAAACAGACAGCAATCATAGGGGTCATTTTTCGAGCGGCAGTGAATTCCCATGTTACAGCTGACCCTCCAATGAACAAAAAAATCGTATTTCTTAGCTGTCACCCTCAACCTCTCCTGACTTAGGAAACCAGCCCTGCGCCTCTGTGAATCTGCTTCTTCTGGATATGTCACGTAATGGAACCACAAAGGCTGAGGAATCTTGTGATTGGCAGGATACTAATATTTATGTTATCATTCACATGCAGGATGCTTTTAACATTCATCCTGCTGTAGCATTTATCTGTCTATCAATTCTTTTTTCTGACTGAATAACGTTCCGCTGAGTAGATGTACCACGGTCATGCATCCATTAATTGGTGGGTAGTCTAGGGAGAATATAAACATTGATGCTTTGAGCACTGCAGTGAGCTTTGTGTGAAGAGACATCACATCTTAGAATTTTTTAAAATGGTAGCTTTTAAAAAATAATTTATTTTCGTGTGCATTGGCGTTTTGCTTGAGAGTATGTCTATGTGAGGGTGTTAGATCTCCTGGAACTGAAGTTACAGACAGTTGTGAGCTGCCATGTGGGTGTTGGGAGTTGAACCTGGGTCCTCTGGAAGAGTAGCCAGTGCTCTTAACCACTGAGCCATCCCTCCAGCCCCTCTGAAACTGTTTTATTATTGTGTTTAGTTTGTATATGATGTGTGTGGTGGGGTTGTGGAGGCCAGAGGACAACTTGCCAGTTTGTTCTCTTTCCAATGTGTGGGTCTCTGGGGACTGAACTGCATTGCCAATCCTAGAATGTTTTCCAGCAGGCATGTGACCAGCTATTAATCTCCAAGAGCCCCAGGGAGCTGGATCAGGACAAGCTGCAGAAGGGGAAGAGATGGACTCAGTGAGGGGGACAGGGGCTTGGGGGGTCTGACTGAGCGTGAGACTATGGGCGACTCTGAAAAGGGAAGACTCTGGGATGGAGATTATTACCTAGTAACACTGCAAATGGGAGGACTTTCACCCAAACTCTACAAGCACTCTAACACTGGCCCCACAGCACCACAATGGGTGTCTTTTGATTGGTCGAGACACTGGGAGTACTTAACAAGAAGACCTGGGTCTTAGAGGTAGCTCAGTGGATAAAAGCGCTTGCTGTAAGGACTGAAGCCCAGAGTTTGATCCTGGAGTCCCACTAATTTCTGAAAGCTGTCCTCTGACCTCTGTGCATGTGTGATCCAAGTGTGTGCACATGTCCTGGGTCCTGGGCTCTGAACTACAGAGAACTTATTGGGTCCTACATGGCAGGAGGAGAAACCAAATCCACAGAGCTGTCCTCCTGGGCACTGTGACACACATGCCCGCACACACATGCCAAATAAATAAAGTTGCTTCTTTTCTTTTCTTTTTCTTTTTAGTCCAGGATGACCCTGCGTTTGGCCTGAGTTTCAGAAGGAGGAGCCATGGTGTGAGGAGGGTAAATAGATCTGTAAATTTAAGACTGGTATTTCTAGAAGACTCTAAAGTCTGGTCCAGTGTGGCCTGGGTCTGAGTGCTGGGAAGGGCTCGCATGAAGCCTCATAGTAAGGTGGGTGGTTAAAGCTGGGAGACCACCAAAGATGACCGCTTTGGAAAAAGAGAACACTATAGATAGACAGAGGAAACGATGTCTCTCACCCAGCACCCTGAAATCCCCCGTTCCCTTTAACAAATTTCCGCCAGACAATAATCGGATCAGTGGACCTTGTCTGCATGGCCAGAGGCTGCAGGGCCTGTGCTGGCTAAAGGGCTCTGCCCTCTGGAGCTGATTAAATTTGTTTCCTGCAGCTGCCCGGACAGTGTGGCTCCCAGTTTGGCTGAGACTCTTGACCAAAAACACAGTAAACTCTGAGCTCCTACAGGGTTCGTCCTTGACTTGGAGGACAAGGGACAGTAGCAGTTCCCCACCTGGTTGTCCTGGTAAATGTCCTTAGGTGTCCAGACACACATGCACCTCTGGGGAGGCCAGAGGTTAAAGTTAAGTGTCTTCCTCCGCCATTCTCCACTTTAGTTTTTGAGAACCTGGAGCACACTGACTGGCTGGTCAGTGAGCTCTTGGGACCTGGCCACTTCTGCTTCCCGTCCCTGGGTTATAGGTGTGCGAAAGACACAGGAGCTAGGAACCCAAACTCAGGTCCTCATGCTTAGGACGCAAGTGGCTAACCCACTGAGCCATCTCTGAGATCTCTAAAAGCCCCTTTAATAGCCTGTCCTTTGTTACCCAGACTGAGGCCTGCTTCTTCACGAAGAGGTAGGCTGGATGGCACTGACTCACAGAAAATACCAGGTCTCCAACATCCAACCCCTGAGCAATACTTGAGCCCCCCCTAGTCAGACCTACAATTCAGAAGAGTCCTGGGACAGCCAGGCACCAGGGAAGGCTGGGGAGGGGACAAGGGCAGCCTTTTGTCAAAACAATGATACTTTATTGTAAGGGTATGTGTTCTTGTCTCCAGAGATCAAGTGTCACCGTTCTTGGTTCTTCCGCAGTTAAGTTCTGACCATCCTGCAATATTTCTTAAAGATTCAATTTTTTTTTATTTTAATTTTATGTGTCCAAGCATTTTGTGTGCATATATTTTGTGTATCACTTGCAAGGAGGTCAGAAGACTTCAGAATCCCCTGGACTGGAGTTATAGATAGTATGAGCTTTTATGTGGGTACCAGGAACCGAATGCAGGTCCTCTGCAGATGCTCTTACCTGGGAAACCATCGCTCCAGCCCCATTCTTCATTTTTTAAGTCTCTACAGCCCAAAGGCCTTGTCCCTCGGGCCTTCACTTTTTAATCTCACAATGGTGGGGGGGGGGGGACACAACACTATGACAGAGCCCAAGACTGAGAGTAAAAGAGCCAGGGGCAAGGTTGAGGGAGAACCACACAGTTTACTGATTGCAGGGTACAAAACAAAACAAAACAAAACCAAACCCCTGCTGGGGAGGACAGGAAGCTATGAACAGCTCCATAGAAAGGAAGGAGAGGAGGCCAGGAAGAAGGCAGAGGGATGTCCTCAGGGGAAGAGAGAGGCAGACAGGAAGGAAATAGAGTCCTTTTCAGACCAGGAGAGCTAACCATGTTTTTAGACCAGGAGAGCTAACCATGCAGTCAGAACACTTAGGGGTCTTTAAGTTTCCTACTGAGGCCTTTTCTCTGCAGAACAGCTGTTCCCACTTCCCAAGCAGGACAGCAGCATTCTGAGGCCTTCTGGAAAGTGACTTGAGAGTCAAAGACAAAGCCAATAGGTGGTAGACAAATGTAATCCCTAACTCCGTAGGCTGAGGCAGGAAGATGGTAGTTCAAGGCCAGCCCGGGCAACTTAGTATAACCCTGTCTCAAGATAATAAGTAAAAAGAGGGTTGGAGGTTTGTCTCTGCAGCAGTTCTTAATCTGGAGGTCACGACCCTTTGGGGAGGGTGAATGACCTTTTCACAGGGGTCACACATCAGATATCCTACATATTAGATATTTACATTATGATTAATAACAGTAACAAAATTACAATTATGAAGTAGCAATGAAATAATTTTATGGTTGAGGTCACCAAAACATGAGGAACTGTATCACAGGGTTGCAGCATTAGGAAGTTGAAAATTACTGGCCTCATGGTAAAGGGCTTGCTTACCTGGGCTCGGGGCCCTGTACCACCCCCTAACACATATACATGCAAATAAAGCACATAAGTAAATAAGCAAATTGAAAATGAAAAGTTGGGGTTGGAGGGACGGCTCAGCAGTACTGTGCCTGAAGAGGACCTGAGTTCGGTTCCTAGCACCCATGCCAGGTGGCTCACACTGCCCAGAACTCCAGCTCCAGAGGCTGCAGCACCCTCTTCTGGGCCCCTGTAGGTACTACACTCATGTGCACAGACACAATTTCAAAACAATAGAAATAGCCAGGTGTGATGGAATACACCTTCAATCCTAGGGATTGGGAGGCATAGGCTGGTGGGTCTCTAAAGTTTCAGGCCAGCCTGGGCTATATAGTGAGATCCTGCCTCAATAAACAAACAAACAAAAAAATAAATAAATCTTTAAAAAATTTTTATATTGGTTAATTCTGATTAAAAACCCAGACAGGCTGGGTGGTGGTGGCGTACACCTTTAATCCCAGCACTTGGGAGGCAGAGGCAGGCGGACCTCTGTGGGTTTGAGGCCAGCCTGGTCTACAAGAGCTAGTTCCAGGACAGGCTCCAAAGCTACAGAGAAACCCTGTCTCGAAAAAAACAAACAAACAAAACCCCACAGGAAATTCCCTGGCCATCTCTATATAAGTGTGTGGGAATTGCACGTGTGCTGGTGCCGTGTACCACACAGGCTGGTGGTTGGGGCAATCTCCCTTGAAGACACCTCAACTCCCAAGACACACACATTCCCATGATTAACCAAACACCTGAACATGGCAGTAGGCACACAGGAGGCAATGTTCCTTCTAATCTTTCTCCTGGAGGGTGTGCCCCGACTCCCGAGAGCCCTGCGCCCTCATCAGCACCCAATGCCTGCCTGACCTTAAGGGGGGGGGTCACCAGCTCCAGCTGGCTCCCTGGGGGGAAAACAGTGCTTTGAACAGCTAGGAAAGTTAAACAAGCGCAGATCTGCCAGATGCGTTTGTTGTTTACGAACAAACAATGGCCGGGCGCTTCTCCTCTGGACAGTGAGAGAGTGTGTCCGAACCGTGCCTGCTGTCTCTGAAGAAAGAGGGATTGTTCCCAGGACAAAGATGCAAGGGCAGCTTTGGGGCCTGGGATGAAGTCACCACCGCTCTTCCCTCCTGTCAGAAAAGGGACAGGAAATACCGTCTCTGGGGACCCAGAGGAATGCTAGCTGCTCTCCCTGTAATAAGACACTTTGGGTTTCTTTTCAAAAACACAATAACAAACTAAGAAGAAAGAAAAGAAAAAAAAAGAAAAAGAAGAGCCGAGTGGTATCCTAGGTCACCTACAAGTATTATTTTCATTTCGGTTTTCGTTTGTCTTTTTTGGTTGTTAGGGTTTTTTTTTGGGGGGGGGGGTATTTTGTTTTGTTTTGAGACAGGGTCTCTCTGCAGCCCTGGCTACGCTGGAACTCACTCACTCAGTAGACCAGGCTGGCCTTGAACTCAGAGATCCACCTGCCTCTGCCTTCCTAGTGCTGAGATGAAAGGGGTGTGCTACTTCACCTAGCCCTCAGTTCAGTTTTGAGTCTGAACAGGAGAAACATTTTTCAGAGAATGGGCTAACTCAGTGGGTAAGGCGCTGGGCAAACGTGAGGACCCGCGTTCAGATCCCCAGTGACCCTTGGAAAGCTAAGGCAGGGAAGGGAGGAGCCCTGGGGCACACTGGCCAGCCAGCCTAGTCAAACTGTCAGTGAGGGATGCTGTATCCAAAAATAAGGAGATGAGCAATATAGGAAGGCACCCAAAATATGACTTCTGCATGTGCATGAATGGAAGATTAAAAAAGAGAAAAAACAATCTAAATATCATTGGGGGTCTCACAATTTAATCCCAGCACTTGGAAGGCAGAGGCAGATGGATCTCTGAGTTTGAAGCCAGCCTGGTCTACATAGAGAGTTGGATAGCTAGGGCTACATAGTGAGACCCTATTTCAAAAAAACACTGGATGGTGTGGCTTGAGCCTGTAATCCTGACACTTGGGGGGTGGGGTAAAGTGGGGTGGGTGGGGTGGGTGGGGTGGGGGCTGAGGCAGGAGATTGCTAAGTTTGAGGCCAGCCTTAGCTACCTACATAATGAGTACCAAGCCAATCAGGACATCCAGACAAAGACAGTCCCCAAACAGTAATAAAACCCAGCAGAGAACAACTGGAATCTAGAGAAAAGCAAGTGTCGGCTTACAGGGGGACGAAGGTGACATTTCTGTGGTGACTTTATAGCCCTGCAGGCTGACATGCACCTACCACTCGCGCTGCAAGGAGACGCGGCCCTCTTTATACCCAACCACTGATGGTTAGAAAAGCAAACCAGAGCACTGTTGTGGAAACAGCCACTTAAACACAAACCAGGGAAAATGAAAAGACTGCGCTCACTCTGTCCCGGGAGCAGTCACTCGTCTGGAATCTTAAACACAGCTCGGATTCCAGACGGAAACAAAAGGGGACATAGAGACTTTAAAGGGCAAAGACAGAAGGGGCCCCAGACAGCACGTGTGGGTTGGCTCCTTGGATTGGCAGGGCTTTAAACAGGGCCTGACTATGCAGTCTAGCTGGTCTTGAACCCTCCACCCCCCGCCTCAGCCTCCCTAGTGCTGGAATGACAAGTGTGTACAGCCCTGGCTCCCTTTGGAATCTGACTGCAAATCTGTGGGGTGTGGGCTGATGTGGGTCAAAGTGATAACACCTTGTGGAAGCCGATCAACCAGCCCATCAGGTGCTACGAACTCCACCTAAACCCTAAAAGAGAAACGCAAAAACGGATACAGCCAAGCATTCTGCTATCAGCTCGTAAGGACTATGCTCCGGAATCCATAGATTAAAAGTCCTTCAATGCGGGCATTTCAGGTCTCATAAGGACACCTACCTAGCCACACTCAGGGGAGTGCCTAACCTACCACACTGATCCACAAGGCATGGTTTGGGTCTGCCTTGGCCAATGGATGAGGCTGGGTTTCCTGGCTTCATTTCTCTAGCTGCCCCTTTGTCCTTGGCTCCCCCCTGTTTTCTGGATAGGTGCCCCACCCAGAAAGCTCCAACCCAGAACCCACACACTGTGTTTAGTCCCCCTGCAAAGTCATCCCTGTGTGCACATGCCTTGAGGCCCGATCCTCGCAGACCCTAGGTTAACTCCAGTGAGGCAAGGACCTTCCCAGACTCCAAGGACATTTCTCCCCATCTCTTCCAGGAGTACTACTGCTTCTAGGTCACAGCAAGCACCTCCATGATGGGTTTATGGGGGCGCCAGGTGGAAAAGAGAAACCTCCAGTGCCGCATGGCTGAAAGGTCGTCTTGTCAAATTCCGTCACGCACCAGAGGACAAGTGCGGGCCCAGGCGCACGTGGTGACGGTCTAGACACAGGGCATGCAGTGTGACACCAGAGTGCGCCGTGCCTGAAGCTCATTAGATCCAGGACAGAGTAAGGGAGCGTAGAGAGAGGGTGCGGGAGAAGGGCAGCCTGGGATAACCCTGGAACAGAGGCTAATGAAATGCATGGCTGAGTCCCAGAGGCTGGGGGATGGCCCTCTGCAGTGACGAGCAACCTGCAGATACTCTGAGATGCCATATCTGAGCCTGAATTAAGGAAAAGGAAGAGGGAAACTGGGCCTTGACCTTGGATGGTCTCCAGAGCCGAGGTGAGCGTGATTGCCCGAATCACTAGAAGGGTAGTTAGTGGCACTCCTGGATCGGCGTGATGGGGAAGACAGTCAGGTGACTGCCGAGTACAGGACACACGGGACGAGGAACAGCTGGGAGAGGGACAGGCCTGGCAGTGACTAAAACACAGAGCCAGCATGGAAGGAGAGAGCTGAGGGAGGAGGTGCAGTGCCATCCTCTAGGTGACACAAGGGATGATGAGTGGAGAAAAAAAATCTAAGCTCAGAACATTTGCTGACCCACCAGGACTGTATGATAGACAAGAGATACGGGGGGGGGGGGGGGCTCTAGCTCAGAAGTAGAGCGTTTGACTAGCATGCCTTAGGTCCTAGGTTCAATCCCAGTATTGTCAGAGAGGGAGAGAGGAAAGCAAAGGAGAGAAAGGGAGCGAGGAAGAGGGGAGAGAAGAAGGAGGGAGGCAGGGAGAGAGAGAGAAGGAACGTCCTGGTCGTTTTTTAAGCACATAAAATCAAGGAAAAAATGTAAACATCCTGTCAAGGAAGCCTGTTGCCCCAATAAACAATGATGCTTACACTTCTTTGGCTCATGCCATGGATGTGGCTCAGTGGCCAGGGCTCCATCCCCAGCTCCCTATATATGGGGAAAGCCTCTGCTTGTTTACCATCCTGGCTCTTAGGAGGGACAGGCAGGAGGATCAGGGGCATCTTTAGCCTTTAGTGACTTCAAGGCCGGCCAGGACTGTCAAAGACCCTTTCTTAAAGCAAACCAAACAATCAAAACCAATAAAAAAAAAAGTCTCAGGGAAAACGGTTAATGATCTAAACACTTCCGGCCCTCTGCAGGTGTCTGCCGAGCTTGTGAAAGCTTCTAAAGCCACTAAAGGCATCCATAATTGCTTCCTCTACGACTTCCTAGAGAGTTACTGGGGAAAGCAATGCTCAGGACCTGGTGATCGATGAAGCCGATTTTCCAGCTGCAGAGGGAAGGGTGCCTGCCGCTCTGCTCAGGCTGGTGAGACCATCTGGGCTCCTGAGTGGAAGCCCCACATCTCTACAAATTCCTTCCAAGAGATTAGTGGGTTTCACTGTGCCAGACCCCAGTCGGACACAAAAGCAGAGCTCAATCGGTCTCTAAAACTCCAGTGAGTCCCTGCATTGCACAAGAGTCATTAACGGCACTGTCTGTCATCTACTCCATGACCTAGACCTCAGATAAGCTAGGTCTCAGTGATGGGTTCAGAGAGGCCTGGAACCCGATCTGTAACTCTGCTGGAGTCTGTTAATCTAATACATGAGGACCGTAAACCAGGAGGCACAAAGTGCTCCTGCTTTGAGTTTGGCTCACTGGGAATTCAGTGGGGTGGGAAGGCAATCTCACCTCCCACAAAGGAAAGCATTAGGCTAGGTGCAGGGGGGCAAGTCCCCTAACCCAGGTGGACAGGAATAAGTCCGCTAATCCAGGAGCAGTGGAGCAAGCCTGCCAACCCAGGAGCAGTGGGACAAGCCCGCTAACCTAGGTGGACAGGGACAAGCCGGCTAACCCAGGAGCAGTGGGACAAGCCCGCTAACCTAGGTGGACAGGGACAAGCCGGCTAACCCAGGAGCAGTGGGACAAGCCCGCTAACCCAGGTGGACAGGGACAAGCCCGCTAACCCAGGAGCAGTAGGACAAGCCCAACCCAGGTGGACAGGGGCAAGCCGGCTAAGCCAGGAGCAGTGGGGCAAGCCTGCTATCCCTTTAGAGCCCCAGTTCTTCAAAGCCAGCGTCAACTAGAGTCAAGGATTCCAGGACAGCCCGGAACATAGCAAAACCCTGTCTCAAAACAAAGGGCTAAAAAGAGCTGACTTCAGAACCAGTAAGCTACAAACCAACAAAACAATAAAAAAGTACTTAAGCAATGAACAAACTGGGCCGGACACACACCTCAGAGTAGAAGCTATAAATTCATTTATGAATGAATGGCTAGAACAGAAAGATCTGATTATTAAAACAATCCGTTTTCCAGAGGACACACAGAAAACAACTAAGAGAATTGAGGGTGTAAACTGCGGTACATTGAGATGGCTCAGCCAGCATGTTAAAGATGCCTGCTGCACACACCTGGTGCCCTACTTCAATCCCTGTATCTACATAAAGTGGAAGGAGAGAACAGACTCCAGGAAGCTGTCTTCCCACCAGCAGAGCCCTGCAAACCAGTGCCATCCAGCTTCTAAGATAGACTGAAGTGTCTGTGGGGCCTTGTTCTGATCATAGCAGAAACCAGGGAATGATATCCTCTGACCTGTGCCACTAAGGAAACTCAGGGACCCGGAGAAGAAGGTCTGCAGGCAGGGGCTGCACCGTGCAATCTGTGGCCTTGTGGGTAAGTTAGGAAAACCACTAATGAAATCAAAGCATGTGGGCAGCCACGCTTAGCCTTGAGGTCCAGGCTGCCTGGGTGTCTCCCCCAGCTGGACCTTGTGTGACCCCAAAGACCCGCACTGCCTCCCTATGCTCCAGGCTCCTGAGCATCGGATAACATCACAGACCTCATACTGAGGACGGTTAACCTGAAGTCACAGCCAATGTCAGTTACTGCTCTAGAAGTGAGTGCAGAGCTAACCAACCTCCCAAACCATCAGTATATCAACAAACCGGATGTAACCCTTTCAACTTTTTGATCTCACTGACTAGACCTGGCTGCCTTGAAACTTGCTATGTAGACCAGGTTGGCCTAAAACTCACAGAGACTGGCCTGCCTCTGGCTCCCGAGTGCTGGGACTAAAGGTGTGCACCACCACACCTCGCTGTTTTTGAGCCAGAATCTCTGGCAGTCCAAGCTGGCCACAAACTCACTGTGCAGCCAAGGAAGATCTTGAGTCCATGATCTTCTTTCCTTTCTCTCCCAAGCAAGTTCATGGCACTGCCTTTTTTATTCTATTTTTTAAATTTATTTTGTATCCATGTGTGTGTGCACATCCTGTTTGTGGAGGTCAGAGGACAACATGTAGGAGTCCGGTCTCTTCTTCCACAATGTGAGTCTTGGAGACCAAACATCAGGACTGAGGGCTGAGGTCTTATCCACTGAGCCGTCATGGGTTCTCTCTGTCTCTGTCTGTCTGTCTGTCTGTCTGTCTGTCTCTCTCTCTCTCTCTCTCTCACACACACACACACACACTTTTTGAGGCAGTGTCTTGCTAAGTATTCAGTTCCATTCTCCAATCTGTAATCCTCCTGCCTCAACCCCCCCTCCAATGCTGGGATTAAGGGCCTGTGTGACCACAAGGAGTTATGCATTCCTTCAGAAGAATGGTGGCTAAGATATAGGAAAGAAGAGATGACATCACAACACCACATACGAAAACACCACAAATATGTATTTGCTGACAGACACTCTTTCCAGTATTTCTTGAGATTTCGCAACGTACTTAAATGTCAGTCTAATTTAACTGCAGCCGGCTTCAACAAATAAGAGTTGTGTTTGCAGATCCTCCTGACAGACCGTATGACTGCCAGGCCTGGACTAGAGACTGGGGACACTCCTTGAAAACAAAAGGAGGCTTCAGTGGGTAACAGCACTGGCTGCTCTCACAGAGGAGACAGGTTCAGTTCCCAGCACCCAAGTGGTAGCTCAGTCTGTGACTTCCGTTCCAGGGGATCCCATACCCTCTTTGGACCACTTTGGGGACCAGGTACATAAACACAGACAGGTAAAATACTCATACACATAAAATAAAAAAGTCTTTTTTTTTTTTTTTGAGATAGGGTTTTTTCTGTATAGTACTGGCTATCCTGGAACTTGCTCTGTAGACTAGGCTGGCCTCAAACTTGAGAGATCACCTGCCTCTAACTCCCAAATTATGGAATTAAAGGTGTGTGTCACCAACGTCTTCTTAAAATAAATAAATCTTAAACAACAACAACAAAAAACTTTTTAAGGAACATGATTTAAGAGATAATATAACTGTTATTCTTTCGGTCCCTGCCCTAGTCACGCCCACTCCCATTACCTCTGACCTGCCCGTCGCCATCTTGGGACCCTTCCTCATTCTGCTTCCTTGGCATGCGCACGCGTTTCCTCTGTCTCTCTCTTCTTTTATCTCTTTTCTCTCCTTTTATCTCTTCTTTCTTTCTTTCTTTCTTTCTTTCTTTCTTTCTTTCTTTCTTTCTTTCTTTCTCCCTCTTCCTTAATAAATACTTATGGCTATTTCCTGTGTTTACGTGTCTGCTACCTGCTGCCACCGTGGGCGCGGCGCGTGCCCTCCTGTAGCCGCTTTCTCATGGCGGGCTCCGCCAACCCGCCCGGGGATCATTTTTTAAGAATAACAATAACAGTGTATAAAAAGATAATTAACAATGAATAAATAATATTATCCATTTACAAGGTAGCAAAGGCATATGAAGGGTTTATCTATAAACCCTTAGAACTAAGTAGACATTAACACATTATGTGTGTGTGTGTATTTGTGTGTGCATGCGCGCATGTGCAGTATGCACATGCACTAGGGATGGAAGCCGGGGCTCTGTACAGGGGAGACAAGTGTGCACCACTGAGCCGCACCCCGTTCCTCACTGGTGAAAGGAAAGTGCTCTCCTTTGCACTCCACTCCCAGCCCTGGGCCACACCCACTACTTCCCAGCTGTTGCTACTCTTCTCTCTGCCTGGCACTTCTGCACACCCTTCTTCTGCAATGCTGACCTATGAGGCAGGCAAGGATGTCCTTGTCCTGGAAGACCAGACATTTCCGTGTGGGGGAGGAGAAAAGACAGCAGCAATTACATACACCTCATGCTGCTGTGGGGGCAGGGGCTAGTGGGGATGTGTGTGATCATATGCACAAGGTCCCATCAACTAGATACCCCACCCCCCAAATCTAGATACTGTTAAGTAGTATGCAAAGAGTAAAGCTGGGAACTGGAGAGATGGCTCAGAAGTTAAGAGTGCTGGATGCTCTCACAGAGGGCCTGAGTTCAGTTCCCAGCACCCATGTCGGGTGGCTCAGCTCACAACAGCCAGTTAGCTCCAGTTTCTAGGGGATCAGATTCCTTCCTCTGGCTTCAGGGGACCTCTGCACACATGTGGTATACATACAAACCAACTCTGACTCTGTCTCTCTCTTTAAAAAAACGTGTCAAAACTGTGGACATGGTGGCCCATACCTTTAATTCCAGCACTCAGAGGCCGAGGAAGCAGATATCTGTGAGGCCATCTGGTCTATATATAGTGAGTTCCAGACAGCTAGAGCGGTTACATGCAGAAACCCTGCTGACTCAAAAAGCAAGAAACATAAACAAAACATTGCAAAGCAAGGGAAGGTGAAGTGGGAGAGGCCAGAGGAACCTGGTAATTGAAGTGAGGTGGATGGGAAAGTCTGCTCGGAGAAGGAGACTTTCATTCGGGAGAAACAGGCCCTGAGGTGTGTGGCAAAGGCTTTCTGAGGGAGAAAACCCTGCACAAAGACCCTGAGGTCAGAGTACAGAGTAGCTAGCCAGGAACTACACAGCTGGAGGAGAGGGATGGGGGAGGGGTGAGGCTTGCGGCACTTCCCATTTTCTGACTCAACGGAATGGACACCTGCTAAGCAGGGAAAAGCAGTTTCAGTCTGGGGAGCCAGCTACAGTGCTAAACTGTGGGCAGAGAGGGCCAGTGGCAAGAGCACAGCAGAGCCCTAAACAGGATGAAGATGGAAAGCTTTGCAAAGGTCAGGCGAGTTCACAAGCAGGGCAACAGGCCAGGCCAACGCCAGAGCCCGTGTATTTATTTTATCTTTATACTGCTCGGCTCTGTCCACTGCTTCCCAGTGGCTTCACAAAATACAGCGCCTTTAATCCCAGTACTCAGGAGGCAGAGGCGGGCGGATGTCTGAGTTTGAGGCCAGCCTGGTCTACAGAGTGAGTTCCAGTACAGCCAGACCAACACAAAGAAACTCTATCTAAAAAATCACAAACGAACAAGCAAAATGCCTTTCTTGATGACTGGTTCAGTAGAGAATGTTGTAAAGCTTAGGGCTCCAACACACGGCTGGTTCCTCAGTCTTGGAGCTGTGGACATGCAGGCCAGCTAAGTGGATGCGACAAGAGGCCTAACAAGTGGGCCCTGTGAGCTTCCACTGACGGAACAACAACTACAGGCTCAGGTAAGAAGCTCAGCAAATAAAGAAATCAACTCCTCCAAGCTGTCTTCTGACCTCTAAACATACATCACGACATGAATTAGTATACTCACGTAATAGACACACACATGCACACGCGCGCGCGCACACACGTTGGCCTTGAATTTCCAACCTGCTGGCCTCTGCCTTCCATGCACACCATCACACCTGATTCTAATTTTATTATATATATTTTATGTGTATGAGCATTTTCCCTGAATGTACACATGTGTACCACATTTGTGCTTTGTGCCCAAGGAGGTCAGAAGACCTCTTAGAACTGGATTTTCAGATGACTCTGAGCCACCATGTGGGTGCTGGGAACTGAACCTGGGTCCTCTTCAAGGAGCAGTTAGTGCTCTTAAGCAATGAACCCTCTCTCCAGCCCCTGTTTTGTTTTTTTGTTTTTTCTTCTAGATAGGGTATTACTATGTCACCCTGGCTGGTCTAGAACTCATTATATAGACTAGGCTGGTCTTGAATTCACAGAGGTCCACCTGCCCCCTCTACTGCTCAAGTGCTGAGATTAAGGTGTGCGGTACACATCTGCCCCCAAACCCCACTTTTGTTTAAGACAGGGTCTTACTATGCAGTCTTATAGATGTGGAACTCATGTGGTCACTACATTTGCAGAGAACTTCCTGCCCCTGCTTCCCCAGCACTAGCAGTACAGACAGTACAGACACCACCCCCAACTCCATGTGGCTATCTGATGGGAAAACACCCCGTCCATCTTTTGGGGGAAGACATTACCGATTTCCTCTCCTGCTTCAGCTCTTGCACGTAGCGCATCAGGTCCACCGTGATCTGTGATGTCATGTTCTCGGAGATGACCTCATGCTGCCCGGCATAGTCGTTCATCTCATTCAGGGTGGAAAGAAACGCCTTGCATGCCGTGTACCTGAGGAGAGAGCACACCGGCTCTCCTCAGAGGAGCCCACCTCCCTCCTCACACACTGTCCACGAGGAAAGATTAATTAAAATCCGGCTGCTCCGCACCTGCCTCCCGTGGGAGCTTGCCAGTTCATTACACAACGGCTCGGAATTAATTATAACAAACACGGCCCCAGGTGTTCCGTGCAGCACAGTATCTGGTTCCGTTCGTTCCGAGTCCAGAGATGGTCCTAAACCCACCCTCCCGTGCTTACTAAACACACCAGGCCCCTGGACCTACATCACAGGCGCTGTTTCCACCACGTACAATGACCCACCACTGCTGACTGAGACAGGCACAGTGGGTGAACATGAAGGCTTCTGACTCTACAGGACAGAGTAGCCGAAGCTAGGACAATGGTTCTCAACCTGTGGGTCCGAACCCCTTTCACAGTAACTGCACATCAGATGTTTATGTTATGATTCACGCAGGAAGCAAAATCACAGTGATGAAGTAGCAATGAAAATAATTTTATGGCTGGGGTCACCACAACATCTGGAACTGTACTGAAGGGTCGCAGGATTAAGAAGGTTGAGCCCCTCCTCAGAGGCTTATACCCCAGGCTGCCTGTCCAGGCTTGCAGGGCCTCCTGAAACTCTCTTTATTCACTTCAATGGAACCTGTCTGGAGCGGGTAGAGTGGCTCAGGGCCAGGGAGGTAAAGGAAGTGTTCTCACTGTCGCCGGAAAGTTGAAAAATGGCACAGACGGGAAGGTGGGCTGGGACTTCGTGAGCACGCACTTCCCGCCCCTCCCCCACGACCAGCACCAAGCACACACATCTCACCACACATCCGCCAGCAGCGGACATACTTGTATTCTTCTTCTTCCTTTGAGTTCTTCTTGGGTTGGTACTTCTTTGAAAGATTCCTAAGACAAAAATACAGATTTGTCACCTTCTTAGGAAACACACAGAGAAGTCAGGAATGAAAGAAGACCTGTGTGCTTTCCTAGTTTATTAAAAATTAAAAATTCCAAAACTTACGCAATTAAAATCCATTTGTGGCCAGGCGGTGGTGGCACACGGCTTTAATCCCAGCACTCGGGAGGCAGAGACAGGAAGATCTCTGTGAGTTCGAGGCCAGCCTGGTCTACAAAATGAATTCCAGGACAGGCCCCAAAGCTACAGAGAAACCCTGTTTCAAAAAACAAAACAACAACAACAAAAATTTGTGGGGCCAGCAAGATGGCTCAGGGGTAAAGGCAGCTGGGCACCAAGGCTGATGGCCTGAGTTTGATCCCCAGGACCCACATGGTGGAAGAGAACCGACTCCACAGAGCTGCCCTCTGACCTCCGCGTGCCACGGCAACACCCCCTCACACACACATCATACACGATAATAAAAAATATTTAAAAACTGCCAGTCCAACAGATGACAGGAGACTCACCTCTGTGATTTGTACATACACCTACACACATAGACTGTTCTTCTATAGACATGTGAGTATGTAGCAGATTAATACACACAGATTTTCTGTAAGGGTGCGTATTGGAGGGGGAGAAGGGAGGAGAAGCACTTCATAAGGAGAGATCCTCTCAGATGCATGTAGTAAGACTAAGTCACTGAGGAGCCAGCTGGGGGACAAAGTCACTGCAGAGCCAAGGTGGAGGGGACAAAGTCATTGCAGAGCCAGGCTGGATGGGACAAAGTCCCTGCAGAGCCAGCTCAGAGGGGACAAAGTCACTGCAGAGCCAAGGTGGAGGGGACAAAGTCATTGCAGAGCCAGGCTGGAGGGGACAAGGTCACTGCAGAGCCAGCTCGGAGGGGATAATCAGAGTGGTCAGGGTGAACGTGGGTTCTTTTGTGTGTGGGAGCTGGGCGCCCTGAAGAGTCCCATGACTACCCTCCAGGTATTTTTAGTGCAGTTTGAAATAGTAACCGTTCCTTTGTTAGCCATAACTTACAAACTTAAAACACCTCACATAAAAATTCCCAAAACTGTGAAGTTAAACAAAGTCACTTCTTTAAATCCACATTCTCTTTTTAGCTTCCAGACCTGCACAGCCACAAAAATAATTTCCATGCTACATGAAACTGAGGGAAGCTGAATCTACTACATGCGCAAGGGCTGCTCCTAAGGACCAGCAAAAGGGCTCACTGGCCACAAGGTCTGATGACATGAGTTTGGTACCCAGCACCTGCCCTGTGGAAGGAGAGAACTGATTCTCACAGGTTGACCTCTGACCTCTACATGTGCTCTGTAGCTGCCCTCCCCACAATAAACAAACAAATAAAAATTTAAACAAACAAATAAGTTTTGTAGTCCAGGCTGGCCTTGAATTTGTGATGATTCTCCTGTCTCAGGCTCCTGAGTACTGGGATGACAGCCCGGGCCATCAAGCCCACTAAAAAGGGTACTATTTTCCCCAGGATTCAATATATAGCCAGGAGGGCCTCAGACTCACAGATTTGCCTACTTCTGCCTCCAGATTGCTAGAACTAAGAATGTGTGCCATCGTGTGCACCCACAGGCGTGAGACTCCCCGTTTACCATCAGTTCCCAAGTAAGGAGAAAGATCTGTCATGAGTGGTATTCTGTTGAGACCCTATGTAGCCCTGGCTGGCCTGGAACACTTTATGCAGACCAAGCTGGTCTCGAACTCACAGAGATCCACCTGCCTTTGCCTTCTGAATGCTGGGACTAAAAGCATGCACCACCATGCCCGCCCCCAACTTTTTTGCAAAGTGTGTGTGATGTGTGGTATATTCGCATCCAAGCATCCATACACACAAAGCAGCCAGGGTCCTGAGCTCCCTCTCTCTGCCTTGTTTCCCTGAGACAGAAGCTGGAACCAAGCTGGCAGTCAGCAAGTCTCAATGACCGTAAAGTCTCCACACCTTGCAGCTCTGAAACTATAGACATATAAGGCCATGCCCAGCTATTTTTGTGGGTTCTGGGGATTTGAACTCACAACCTCATGCTTGACCAATATGCATTCTTACCCACTGAGGCAGCTCCAAAGCTCCAAGTTCCAGGTTCTTTTCTCTATAAACCCTTCCCAACCCCTTGACTAGGGACAGGCTTCCTGGCCTTGTATTAAGCTTTTTGTTTGTTTGTTTTGTTTCTTAAACAAAAACAAGCATGCAGGGAAGCCCTTAAAACATCACTTTCACATTGGTGGGCTCCGCTGAGGAACGGGTGTGCATCCTGTATGAAACCAGCTCTTTGGGAAGACTAACGAGAAGGGAAGAGGAGACTAGGAGTTCATGAGGCTGCTGGCTGAGGCCCAGCCAATGCTAGGAACCACGGGAGACTTTCAAAGCGGATCTTTGGGCCCCTTTCCAGGTGCTCTGAACCAAGACGGCCAGGGTGGAGCCCAGGAATGTTTGGGGCTGTTCTTCCTTTTATTTCTCTGAACCACAAGATATCTGGATGACGGTGGCAGGAGAAGGGTGCTTTCCCAGCAAAGGAAAGGGACTGCATAGAAGGTGACCAAGACCCTGGCTGGAGGCATTGACTGGTAATCCCAGTTACTTAGGAAGTCTAGGAAAGTGGATCCTAAATTCAAGGCCTGACTGGACTGTGGAGTCAGTTCAAAGATATCCAGGGCTTTTATGTCTCAAATATAAAATATAAAATGGCCAAGTGGTGGTGGTGGATACCTGTTATCTCAGTACTCAGGAGGCAGAGACAGACAGATCTCTGTGAGTTCGAGGCCAGCTTGGTCTACAGAGAGAGTTTCAGGACAGGCTCCAAAGCTACACAGAGAAATCCTGTCATGAAACACACACACACACACACACACACACACACACACACACACACACACACACACCAGGATGTAGTTCAGTGGTACAGAGAGACAGAGAGAGAGACAGACAGACGGGGGAGTGGGGAAGGTTTGCATTATTAGACAATGAAGAGCTGCAGCAAGATGCCTACCCTCAGTCCACACACTTTGGAAAGGGGCACCTGAAAACAGAGATGCATGATTTGGAGGCAGCTTAGAACAGGTGCTGATTCCACCCACCTGACCACAAGAAGGGAAGTAAGGCCACAGCTCTGAGTCAGTTCAAACAGGGAGGACACACTTAGGGACAGGGGAGCTGCCCTGACAATACCCATGCTGCCCCTTCCCATCTGTGGGCTAGCCTCTGGTCTCCACTCCTCAGGCCTCAAGCTGCAGGCATGCAGAAGCCTCATAAACCTAGGGATTCCACAGGAGCAAGGCCACTTCTCCTGAACGACTCAGTCCACAGCCAAGGAGTTTCAGGACAGACAATAACTCAGAATCCCTAGGTCGGACCCCTTCCCCAGCCATCTCTCGGAGAAACCCTTCAGCTTCAGCATCTAAATAAAAAACCTAAGGGGCAGTCACTTCCAGGGCCATCAGCATAAGATGGGTGTGCTGGGAGTCAGTTGAAAGATGCTCAACCTCATCTCCTTCAGTCCTTGTGGCAGGTTATCCTCATGGTCAGCATGACCTGAGGTAGAGTCCCCATGGAGTAAGTACACCCCTGAGTGCGTCTGGGAGGGCACTTCCAGAGGGGTTTAACGGAGGAGGGAAGAGGCACTCTGCATGTGGGCAGTACCATGCCATGGGCTGGGGGCCCAGACTGAAGGAAAAGGGACTCTGGCACCAGCATTCGCCTCTTTGCTTCCTGACTGCAGCCACACTGTAACCAGCTGCATCAAGCTCCGCCACCATGACGGACTGTGTCCCTCTAAACTGCGAGCACAAACAAACCCTTCCTTCCTATAGGTCACAGCGATGAGAAAAGTCACTCAACCCCTTCAGAAGGCGGAACTTCTCACTATTAAGGTTTTACAGTTGAAAGAGACGAATCCCAGAGAATGATGTGCCCCAAATCAAATTCTGTGAAGCAAACACAGGACTGCCTCCCCAGCACTAGGGCCTAGAAGATGAGCTCGGCCACTTGGCCAAACTCTCTAGGTCAAGCAGACCCACCGGGAAAAGATTGGTCAGGCACTGAAGGAAGGAGAAAGGAAGGAGGAAAGAGGAGGAAACCCAAGCTGGAGGAAAATGAAAAGCACACCAGAGAAACAAGCAACTCGCCCCCTCCCTGGAGCATTTCACGCTAATGACAAACCTGAAACACAAACCTGCACAGCAATAGAGGGGATGGAGCTGGCAGAGCCGAGCGAAACGGGAAGAGCAATGCCGGACTCGGGAAAGGACCTTTGGGCAAAAACACACTAGTGGTGAATGAATAAACACACCGGGCTTTATCAAATTCCACAAGAAAGGAGCCAGGTAACCACAGCGCCCAAACAGGAACATAACTGGACAGCATGCCCAGCATCCAGGCAGAGCTTGGACTCATGGTCACAGTGCATGGACTGATTCAGAAAAGGTCAAGTTTTCCACAAGGAAGGTGCTCTGACTGGCCCCACCTTTCCCACCAAGGCCATGCAGGCATCCACCAAGTTTAAAAAGGAAAATGGCATGGCCAGAGGAGAGCCCAGGCAAGCAAGGCTTTTAGGCATTTGTCGGAAGAACTTTGGAGACTTAGAAAGAAATGGGGAACTGCTGAGGAACTAATGTGACTGCTTCGTAGGAAGCCAGCAGACAGGGAACAGCAAGGCGACTCAATGGGTAACGATTCAGGCAAGAGACAATGGCGACCCAGGGGTAGCATGGTGCCAACAAGCAGGGTCCAGATCCTGTGTCAGAATGGGGAGTAGAGTAGATGGTCGGTCTGTCCTGATGACCTGGTGAGGGAGGTGAGAGGACGCTAACAGGACTCTCGAACATCTGCCCTAAGCTGGGGGGGAGGGGGGAGGCACACAGTCACAGGAGAGGTGGACGGGTGGAACCTGAGCCAGTGCTTTCAGACATGTGTGGATGCAGGCATTGGTCAGAAATCTCAGGGAGCTTCCATAATCCACTTCCGGAGTCTGGGAGAGATGGAAACAGCTTGGAGAGACACGGTTGGGAGGGAGTGATTGCTACACCCATAGGTGCTAAAGCCTAATAGTTGGGGGTCAAGGAGAGAGCACAGACTGGGGCGAGAGAAACAGGAACTGGATGCTGCACACAGCTGCTTTAAGAGCTAGGATAAGTATCAGTGACGTGGGAGGAACCCAAGAGACTGTCATCTGGTCTCCAGGGAAGGAAGATGCTTCCAGGGAGGACAAAGGGCCATTTCCATGTCCACGAAAGCTGCAGATGGACCTCCACAGCACACGGTGAAAAGGACTGAGGCACCAGGAAGAAACCAAAGAGAAATGAAGACACGAAACTGAGCGTCCCCGAGGGAAGACCCACGACTAAGCTGTGGTGTACACATTCTCTCTGCCTTTTCCTCCTTCCCTCCCTCCCTGAAGACACGGGGTCAGTTATCCACTAGACTCAAACTCACAGAGATCCGCCTGCTTCTGCCTCTCAAGTGCTTAGCCAGGCAGTGTAACCCATTTTCACACGAATGACAACCTATCAGGACTAACCAACGTGAAGCAGTCATTTGGTAGTAAGACCCAGACCTCTGTGGGGTTCTAGAACCTGGCCTGGGTTCAGCCAGTAGAAAACACACTTTCTAGGTTTCTGCATTCCAGCTTCTCAGTGTAAACAGAATGTGTCGTGCCAGGAGTTTTCCACAGCCAGCACTGAGATGCTTATTTAAGCAAAAATGATAGCCTTGTGGCAACCTGGATTGTAATGGTGGAGGATGACCTTGAACTCCTGGTCTGTCTACCTGCACCACCGAGTACCTACCTGCAGCACCGAGTGCCTGCAGTACCATACCCATTCACATCATGCTGGAGACAGAACCACGCGTGCTCCGTGTTTGCTAGGCAAGCCCTGTACCAGCCACGTCCCAAGCCCTTTAGTGACAACTTGAAAAAATTTTATATCCCAAACAAATTTCCCAGATAAATCAAAAGGTTTAGGAAAGCTCACAGCTCCCCAGAAGGAGAGGGGATAACTTGTGCTATTATTCTTTTCTAACAGTGGCCTCCAACTAAAATTTCCCAAGGAATTTCATTCTGGAGCAAGAGAAAAGCTAAAGTTGGGTTGATCCAGGCCAACAAGATGGTTCAGTGGGTAAAGAAGTTTGCTGCGTAAGCCTGGTGGCCTGAGTTTGAACCCTGGAACATGCAAATAAGAATGGAAGGGAGAACTGGCTCCACAGAGATGTCTCTGACCTCTACATTTGTGCTGTGGCATGCGTATTCTTATACACGTGTACACACTTCATGCATGCATACACACACATGTGCAAACACACATGGAGTCCTGCACATGTACACACACACACTCCTTACACACATTCATACACACAAACATACACTCCCGCAAACACTCCTATATGCACACACACTTTTATACACATTCGCACACACATACACACTCCCAGATGCACACACTCACACATCCACACTCACGAATAGGATGAAGACTGGTACTGAGATGTCACAAACTTCTGACAACTTATCAGACCACCTCGTAGGACACACTAGAGCTAGGACATCGACATGAACGGAGCGGTGATGGATCAGGACTGCTCACCCTGTGCATTCCTGCTTTCCATTTAAACGCCGGGCCGCCAGGACCCATAGTCTGACTTGGAGGTCACTGGACCTCCCTGTTCCTCTCCCCAGTGTGGCCACACTGAGTAAAGATCCTTTCTCTGCCTTTCAGGCCCACTCGACTCTAATGGGTGTGTTGGGATAAGCGACCGAGACTAGCTTGTGGGAGATGCCCGAGCCTGGGTTTCAACCCTAAAACCCCCATCACAGTTCTTGCCAGATCTGCTCCCTGGGACCCCACACACCTGCTGGAGAGTGAAATAGTGAGAATGTCTGCTAGTTCAAGTACTGCTAAAGCCAGGCAGAGGTACACTCTGTGAGCCCCAGTCCAATCCTGCACTAACGAAGAAAACAGTCCCGACGTGCACCAGTGGCCTGTGAGGGCTGGGGAGGGGGCTCAGCAGGCCAAGGCATTGGTGCCAAGTCTGTGGTTTGAGTTCAACCCCAGAAGCCCACGTGGTGAAGAGAACACAAAGTTGTCCTCTGACCTCACAGGATGCTGGCAGTGGTATGTCCACCTTCTCCATACATACACAATAAACAAATAATGTAATTAAAATTTAATAGCAAAAATGGAGCCCAGCATGAGCGGAAACAACCAGCTGATGAGTGGCAAGAGAGTGGAAGCCCTCTCAGGAAAACAAGGAGCAGGGAAATACAAGCAAATGACCGCAGGGCAGCAAACCTCCCAGCCAGTGCGGGGCAAAGGAAGTCAGAGTTTTTGTGTTTGTTTGTTTGGGGGGCAGGGTTACTCTGTGTAGCCCTCGCTGACCTGGAACTCACTCTGTAGACCAGGCTGGCCCCAACTCACAGAGATCTGCCTGCCTCTGCCTCCGAGTGCTGGAATTAAAGGCGAGCACCTCCCGCCTGCAAAGTCTGATTTTTCAAGGATCAGAGCCAATGTGCACATCTACAGGAAACTCAAGGCAGGTGCTACTGATCCACGCCAGTGATGGCAAGTCAGGGCTAGTCGGGAGCCTTTCATGTGGGATCCTGTGCTTCTCTGTGCACGTGTATATTCCAATATGAAGTTTACTGATAGCCAAACTTCTCTAAAATTCATTAAAAGAAAACAAAGACCCAGGCAGGCCTAGAGGTCAGGTGCAGAGGACAGGGTGACAGGTGAGGGATAGGGTAAAAGTGGGGGTTTACCTAGAGGCCCAAGACCCCCACTTGAACAGGAAGCATTGCGAAACAAACCAGAATAACACAGAGCAAAAGAAAACACAACGAAACAGGATTGTGGGCACACACCTGCAATCCCAGCTCTCAGGAGGTGGACACAGGAGGAGCAGGAGCTCAGGCCAGCCCCCACTATATAGTGAATGCAAGGCTAGCCTGGGTTACAGAGACCTTGCCACAAACAGAAAAATTGAACAAACTCAAGTACAAGCTTCATTCTTTATTTTTACTGTCTTATGAAAAATCAATTTCTATACTAAAAAAACAATTATTTCCAGTGACACATTACTTTAGAAGAAAAGGTTACACACACGCACTGTGAAATGAGAATAGAAATCAAGCTTGCATCTGGCTGGCAAGCAGCATATGTTAGGGAGGAGGGGTAAAAGGGCTTGCCACCAAGCCTGAAGATCTGAGTTCAATCCCCGGGACCCACACTACAGAAGGAGAGAAAACCAACTCCTTGTGCTCTGACTGCCACACAAGTGCTTGGCACATACATTCCCCTGCCCTACAAATAAATAAATGTAACAAAAAAAATTAATAAAAAAGAGAAATGAGCCTTTCTTTCTCGTATTTGCAGGGCCACAGCCGCAACCTTACCTGAGCTGCTTGGCATAGCTGAGCTCAATGTCAGTCCTCTCCTTGACAAACTTGATGTACTTTTCAAGAATGTCGATTCCCCACTGTGTATGTTTTTCTAAGTTGTCAAACTGATCCTGTTTGAAGAGAGAAAGAGAGGAGTTTATTGTCTCTTTCCAGCCACCAGCTCCAGGGAGCAACCCTCTTCATCATTCACCTATCCAGGAAAGCAGCGCGAACATTTTCCATGATGACACTGGGGGCTTTTCTGCTGAGAGCGTTGCATCAACATTACCAAATTTGGTTTAGCATGGTCCTGAGTTAGGATCTGCAACCCATTCATCCCTGCTCTCTCTCCCCTTTAGACACACAGCTTCTATATATAATTAATGCTCCATTGCAAAGGAAAATGTCTCGATACCAAAAGCTGACAGGAAAAACACACACACACATGCACACATGCACACACACACGCACGCAAGCAGAAGAGATGGCTCAGTAGTTAAGAGCACTTGCTGCTCTTGTAGAGGGCCAGAGTATGGTTCCCAACACCCACAGGCAAAACTCTAGCTCCTGGGGATCAGAAACCCCTTCTAGATAACTGAAACACCTTCGTATACAATACACAATAAATAAAAAAATAAATTCTTATTTTTTTAAATGTATATGGGTGCTTTGCCTGTGTGCATGTAAGTGTACCATGTCCCTGAATCCGGAGTTACAGGCAGTTGTGAACTGCCATATGTGTGATGGGAATCAAAGCCTGGTCCTCTGGAAACGCAGCCAGTGCCTTTAACAGCTGAGCCGTCTCTCCAGCTTTGCCCTCTCCTTTTATGTTGGGACAGGGTCTCACTATATAACCCTGGCTGGCCTGAAACTCACAGAAATCCACCTGCCTCTGCCTCAGGAGTGCTGCAACTAAAGAAGTGTGCCACCACACCCAGCTTCTTTTTTTTTAAAGGACAAACCAGCTGCTTAAATTTGGAGAGAGGAGGTGGTAGGGGAAGGGTTATGAAATTTGGCGTTTTTCAAATGATTAAAACAGTTCGGTGTGGACTTTGCTACACTATGTGTCGCAAACAGTGGTTGGATCCAGGGAACCAAAACTGAGTGGGGTAAAGCGCACCTTGCAGTGCCTCGTTCGCCTTGGGTGTTTCTGCTCTAAGGGCAAGGCAGGCAGGTGTGCCGGCTGCAGAGACTCTGGTGGGTTTGTCCCCCTGGAGTGCAGGTGAGGATGGGAGGGCCCTAGGGAATGGGCAGAGGTGACTGCACCGGAGACAGTGTGGGGTCAGGTTATCCAAGGTCTGCTGCGCACAGTAATGGACTCTAGCAGGCACAGACCGCTCTTGCAAAAGTGTGACCACAGGTCTGCATAGAATCATGTGAGACAGAGGGCAGGAGCCTGTCCTAATGGTCTGAAAACGAGAGCAGGCGGGAGCCATTTTGGAGACACTTGGCAAATGCTACTGTAAGCGACCTGTTGGCTGCAAACTCTAAACAAGGGGGAAGGGCTCCAGGGTGACCTGGGTTCTACTTCCTGAGTGCAAATGAATAGTTCCTACAGGGAGGAAGACTCTATGCAGTTTGGCCATGCGAGCCGAGCATTTGGTCCGCACAACAGCGCCTTGAAGCCCAGATGGACTGAGCTCACAGTAGGATGCCAGGGAGTGGACGGGTCTGAAAGGACAGCCACAGATTGGAGTGCCAGAGGGTGGGCGGCACCACACAAGAGCAGCCAGGAGCAATGGCCCAGGAAGTGGAGCCGGAGAGCGTGGAACAGGGCCAGAGAATGCATTAGAGCAACCCAGATGAATCTGGAGCTAGGTCAGGTGGGAAGACTGCTGCTGCCTCCCGGGGAACCTCAGAGAGGATGGAGCTCTGGTCAGCCGCAGGACTTCACCAACACAGGCCACCAGCCATCTCAACGTCTCGGCTGCGTGTCCAGAAGCCCTGCCTAGTTTCACCAAAACAAGCAAAGCAATACATAAACAACACATTTCAGCTGCTCTTTCTAGCCCTTTCCCTGAAATATGTCTGACACTGGCACAGCGTTGGGGCTAGAGCTCAGTTGATGGAGTGCTGGCCTCGCACATGAAGCCTCAGGTTCCTCCTGAACCGGGTGTGAGGGCTCACAGCTGTGACCTCAGCTCTCAGAAGGGGAGGGCAAGAGGATGGGAAGTTTAAGGCCATCCTCAGTTACACAGCAAATTTGAAAACAGCTTGGTCTACATAGGACCCCATCTCAAAAAAGGAGTGCGGGTGAGCTGGAGATAGCTCAGTGCTTAAGACGACCTATTGTTCTTGTAGAAGACGTGAGTTCCAGTCTCAGCCTCCATTTTGCCTTGTGTAACTCCAGGGGATCTTAGGCTTCTTCTGACTTCCTCAAGCACTGTACTTACGTGCCCAAATCTATACTCATGAACACACACATACAAATAATAAAAAATAGCCAGGCCACAGTGGCGCACATCTTTAATCCCAGCACTGGGGAGGCAGACAGATCTCTGTGAGTTCAAGGCCAGCCTGGTCTACAGAGCAAGGTCCAGGACAGATTCCAAAGCTACACAGAGAAAGCCTGTCTCAAAAAACAAAACAAAACAAAACAAAACAAAACAAAACAAAACAAGACAACAACAACAACAAAATCCCAAAACAAAAAAAATCAAATAATAAAAAATAAAATTTGGCGGGGTGGGGGAGCATGCCTTTATCCCAGCACTCAGGAGGGAAAAGCAGGTGGATTTCTCCAAGTTCAAGGCCAGCCTGGTCTACAAAGCAAGTTTCAGGATAGCTGTTACCTAGAGAAACCCTGTCTCAAAAAACAAACAAATAAGCAAAATATTTTTAAAATTTTCTTCTCTCGTATATTACATCCTGATCTGTTTCCCCTCCCCTCCTTCACCCCCCAGCCTCTCTCCCTCCTTCCCAGATCCACTTCTCTGTTTCCCTTCAGAAGAAGTCAGGCTACACGGGGATAGCAACCAAGCATGGCATATCAAGTTACGGTAAGAGTAGGCACATCCTCTCATATTAAAGCTGGATGAGACAACCCAGTAGGAGGAAGGGGTCCCGAAAGCACGAAAGCAGACAAGAGTCAGAGACAGCCCCTGCTCCCAACGTTAGGAGTCCCAAAAGAACACCAAGCTACTCAGCCATAATATATGCAGAAGACCTAGGTCAGACCCCTATGGGCTCCCTGATTTCTCCAAACCCCAACGAGTCCCAGACGATTGATTCTGTGAATCATGTTCTTGTGGTGTCCCAGACCCCATAAAATCTTTTTAAAGAGGCTGTACATCTTCTTTTCTTCACTTTTAAAATTTTTTTAAAAAGGAAAACAAACTATCTTTCCCCATTTTACATACCAATCCTAGTTCCCACTCCCATTCCATCTACACACCCTCCCACCCCACCCCCATCCAATCCTCAGAGAGGGTAAGGCACATTGCTTTGTGGAAGGTCCAAGGCCCTCCCGACTATTTCTAGGCTGAGCAAGGTATACATCCAAAAAGAACAGGTTCCCAAAAAGCCAGTACAAGCAGTAGGGAAAAATCCTGGTGCCACTGCCTGTGGCCCCTCAGTCTACCCCAGCAATGCAACTGTCACCCACATTCAGAGGAACTAATTTGGGCCTATGCTGGTTCCTTCCCTATCCAGCTGGAGTTGGTGAGCTCTAGATGCCTCTCAACTGAAGAATGGGTAAAGAAAATGTGGCACATTTACACATTAGAGGAGTTCTCAGAGCTGAAAAAATAATGACATCTTGAATTTTGCATGCAAATGGATGGAACTATTAGATCCTATCCTGACTGGTAACCCAGACCCAGAAAGGCAAAGGTGGTATGTACTCACTCATAAAAGCTGTAACGCAAAGGATATTGAGCCCATAGTTCATAATCCTAAAGAAGATAAGTAACAAGGTGAACCCTAAGAAAAACATACATAGATCCACCTGGAAAGGGGAAAGATACAAATTTGCCAGACAAAATTGGGAGCATGGGGGTAGGGGGAGTAGAGAGAGAAAAGGGGAAGAGGAAGGGAGAAGGGGAGGGGGAGGAGAACTTGAAGGAACAGGAGAGTGGAGATGGAGGAAGGGCAGAAATGAGAGCAAGGAAAGAGGAATTTTAATTGAGGGAGCCATTATGGGACTAGCAAGAAACCTGGCACTAGAGAAATTCCCAGGAATCTACAAGGATGACCCCAGCTAAGACCTAAGCAATAGAGGAGAGGGTGCCGGAACTGGCCTTGCCCTATGGTCAAGACCATATGAATATCTTGAATGTCACCATAGTTCATCCAGCAACTGATGGAAACAGAGGTAGAGCCCCGCAGTGGAGCACTGGACTGAGCTCCCAAACTCCACTTGAAGAGAGGGAGGAGCGAGAATATGAGCAAAGCAGTCAAGACTATGATGGGTACACCCACTGAAGCAGTTTACCTGAGGCCATACAGTGATATAGACATTTATAATCTCAGGAAGCTGATATAGCATAATTACAGGAGCCCAGGAGTTCAAGGCCAGTCTAAGCAACATCATGAAACTCTGAGCAACAATAAAAGCTATATACACTTATATATAACCTGAAGAGTCGGAAGGAAGAGACCAACCATCGCCACAGCCTACCCCACAAATACATAGCCACACCTTCTAAAAGCTTCCTCTTGTCTTTTGATTCCTTGTGTGTGATTCAACCTCTTCAAACACAACGTGGTATTGTTGAGTATTGGAGCTGAGCTGTGCTTTCAGCTGCTTTAGCATCAACCTTGAGTCAGTTGTCATGTGTCCCAGTTTCCTACCTGAGGCTGTGAAAAGACACCCTGACCAGAGGTGATGGAGAGGAGAAAGTGTAGGAGTCCACTAACACTCCAGATCACAACCCTTGTTGAAGGAAGTCAGGGCAGGAACTCAAGCAGGAATCTGAAGCAGGAACCATGAAGGATGCTGCTGGGACCAAGCCTTCATACTAGGACCCAGGACCACCAGCCTAGGGAATGGTGTTACCCACGATGGGCTGGGCCCTCCTAAATCAATTAACAACTAAGACACCATAATCATGCCCACAAGGCAATCTGGTGTGGACATTTCCTTCCACTGAGACTTCCTTCTCAGGGGTCAAACTGACAGTGAACTGTACTAAATGTAACAGTCACCATATCTAGCTTAGCTGCTTTAGTCTTGCGCCCAGCCAGCTGCACAGAACGATATCAGCTAAAGACAACGGAGTCTTCTGCCACCAAATGACTCTCACTAAAAATAACCCCTGGAAAACTCTTATCCTTATAACCAATCTTTTAAAATGTTGTTATTTAAAAAAGGGGGGGGCAGGGGAAACAAAGACTTACAATTTTATTGCTTTTTAGTTCTCAATCTATTCCACACCCCTCCCCAGATTCCATTTTAAGAACCGCTGCTCAGAAGATTATTTATTTATGTTATCTCTACAGAGGAGGGTGGTTGAGCGAATGAGCAGGGTAAACAGGAAGGCAGGTCTCTGTAAACAGCGGGAGAAGGCAAATACACGAAGAACTCAAGAGACGGCTATGAATGAACGGCTCTTAGCACTCAGGACTTCTCCAAAGTGCTCTGTGGTCAGTGACCCTTTCTTGATCTAGTTTCATAACAACCAGATTTGCTTAAAAATAAAAGCTGGGGCGATGGCTCTGTGGGTGACAACATGTTTGTCTTAAGAGCACGAACATCCGAGTCCAATCCACAGCGGCCCTGTCAATCAAAGTCCTCAGTGCTGGGTAGGAGGACGGTGATTCTGAAGATGGCACCTGAGGTGACCTCTAACCTCCATAGACACAAACATACCTGCACACACAATATACTAACATTATTATTATTTTATCTATCTATCTATCTATCTATCTATCTATCTATCTATCTATCTATCTATCTATAGAGCTGAGGCTGCACCTCAGTGGTAGAGAGTGTGGCACCCAAGGTTCTAGCCTCAGCACTGACCAAAAGAAAACTCTCCCCTTCCCTTGAGTTCTCTCTACATGGCCATCACCTCTGAAAGCTCTCAAAGGCTCCTCCTGCTCTTGGATTCCACTCTGTCCCATTGACAATCTGCCTGACGCACCACCTTCAACGCTCTGTAGCAAGGAGTCTCTGCAAACAAAAACAAAAAACCCTTCCACAAGGAACTTAACCTACCTTTAACTGACATCTAATACGTTTTCGTTAGCTTCAACTTTGAGAGGGTATGTTCTATGTAGCCCATGCTGACCTCGAACTCCCTATGTAGCCAGGATGACCCTGAACTCTTGATCCTCCTCAACCTCCCGTGCGCTGGAATTAGAGACACGCATCACCAAGCTGGTCTTGGCAATCAGACCCAGGACTTTGAGCATGCTAGGCAAGCTCTCTATTAGCTGAGCTACTCCATAGTCTTCAACAATGTTTAATAATTAGCAGTTACCAAGTTACATTTTGAGAACTGTACCAAAGTCCTTCCTCAAAGAACAGGATCCAGCTGGATGAGGTGGTGCAAGCCTTTGATCCCAGCACTCGGGGAGCAGAGGCAGGCGGATCTCCAAGTTTGAGGCCAGCCTGGTCTATAGAGTGAGTTCCAGGACAGCTAGGGCTATACAGAGACACAGAAACATCCTGTCTCAAAACAGACAGACAAAAACAAAACAAAAAACCAACAACAATAAAAAACAAAACAGAATAAAAATCACAACCAAACAAAGAAAACAGAATCAAACGGGACAGAGGAGCATCACAATAAAGCCTTAAATAGTAACAAGAAAATGAATGCCTGCTGCCTCAAGCAGAGTCCTCTGTAGGCGACTAAGGCACCCCAGAGGGGACCACACCCTGCGGCTACTATCACAGGACAAGGCAGCCAGAGGAAGATTTAAAACAGATGAAAAACTAACCGGCCCACTTACATTCTTGACTAAAATGTGGAAAATTTAATGAGAAGAAATTCCAAATCTTAAAAAGACTCTTTTGTGAGCAAACATTGTAAATGGTCCTTGAAAAAAATATTCCAGGCTCCAGTGCGGGTGGTACTGTTCTCGAGAATCTATGCTTTCTTAAGGCGGCCTAGTGGCGCAGCCTGCGAGCCAGCAGCTGGTAGGCTGAAATAGAGGATCACCCGGCATTCAAGGCAAACAAGATCTCAAAACAAAAACCAAGTAAAAAAGTCAGTGGCCCGAGATGACTCAGCAGATAAAGGCTCTCACCTCCAAGCCTGAGTCCCTCTCCAGACCCACATGGTGGAAGAGAACAGACTCCCTCCCACACCTTGCCCTCTGACCTCCATGTGCACACAGTGACATATGTACAATGTAACAAACAAGCCCTTCCTTTTCCCTGGGGTCACATGGCTGTAGCCCTCCAGACCTTTTGCCCTCTTAAAATTCATTGAGGCCTCTAAGGAGTCTTTAAGAGGATTATATATATCTATTACTATTCCTTTTATGTGAATTTCTGGAGATTTAAGAAAATCTATTGATTCATGTCTGTGGCAATAACAAGTGCACCACGTTTATGCAAATGACATCGCTTTTCTGCTTACAAACGGGAGTTTCCAAGCCAAGCCCAAGAGCAGGAAGAGCGACTCACAGAGGCCAGGCTGTTTCTGTGTTCCTTCTGCAGCCGCTGCTGACCAGGAGAGTTAGGAAGAAAGACAGCGTGCATCACCACCGCCCGGCTCCCAAATTCTAATATTTTACATGAAGCCAGAATGCTATAATTAGCAACAAGTATTGCCAGCTGCTCTTCATTCCGTGCAGGAAAACGGCTGCCACATATCAAGAGCTTGCCTTTGAGGTGAGAGTGATGTCTCAAGAAAGCCAAGCCACTCATCAGCTTCTGACTCAAACATGCAAATATTCTGCTGTACACGAATGTGCTGAAGTGTGAATTCAATCACAACACATACATGAAGGAAGGAGGCTTGACTGTGAATCTGAGCCAGGTACAGGCACATACCTGGGATCCATCCCAGCACTGGGGATGCAGAGGTCAGCGGATCAGGAGTTCAAGGTCATTCTTGGTTACAAGGCAACTTTGAGGGCAACCTGGGGTGCAAGAGACCTTGCCTCAACGTAAAAAAAAAAAAAAAACAACAAAAAAACCACCACGATAGGCAGGGCCGGAGAGATGGCTCAGCCATTAGGAACATTTACTGCTCTTGAAAAGGACCAGAGCTTAGTTTCCAGCCTACAACTGTATTTCTGGGGATCAACACCCTCTTCTGACCTCTAAGGGCTTCTGCACGCACGTGGTGCACATAGTTACGAAAAAATAAAAGTAAGCAATGGGCTGTAGGGATGGCTCAGTGGGCAAAGTGCTTGCTGTGCAAAAATGAGGACCTGTGTTAGGATCTTCCACGGCCTGGACTCCTAACACCAGAGAGGAAGAGACTGGAGACTCTCTTGGCCAACAAGTTTTGTAAAATTAGCAAGCTCCAAGCTTGGTGATATAGCATGTTTCAAAAAATAAGATTGAGAACGACTAAAGAAGACATCTGACATCAGCCGCTGGCCTCTAAATGCAAATGCACAGATGCATGCCCCCCCCCAAATATCGATAAACTATGTCTCAGCTGCTTACAAAATCACAAACTTCAAGGAAACTAATTGTAGGGCCATGCCAGCATGCATACACACAATACACACAATACGTGAGCTTATATGTGCACAAACACAATAAACAAACA
The DNA here is from genome assembly GCF_014885135.2 of Alexandromys fortis. NCBI lineage: Eukaryota > Metazoa > Chordata > Mammalia > Rodentia > Cricetidae > Alexandromys > Alexandromys fortis. The sequence continues at coordinate 6,868,466 of NW_026067969.1, forward strand.
TAATTCTTTAAGGTTTATTTACTTGTCCATTTTGAGAAAAAGTCTCTCTATGTAGACCAGGTTGGCCTCGAACTTGGAGACTGACATGCCTCTGTTTCACAAGTGCTGGGATCATAGGCGTGTGTGTGGCACTTTGTCTGGCTTGTGAATAGTATTCCTATTATTATTGGTTTTTTTTTTTTT
>NW_026067969.1:6868668-6886559 GCF_014885135.2 Alexandromys fortis
TTTTGTTTTTTTTTTTTTTTTTTTTTTTTTTTTTTTTTTTTTTTTGAGACAGGGTTTCTTTGTAGCTTTGGAGCCTGTCCTGGAACTCACTTGGTAGACCAGGCTGTCCTCGAACTCACAGAGATTCATTCACCTGCCTCTGCCTCCTGAGTACTGGGATTAAAGGCATGCGCCACCACCATCCAGCTGTGAATAGTATTCTATACAGACATGTTTTCATGCATTCTTTTGCAATATGTCACAAATATTTAGTCTGTAAATATTTACTAGCGTATCTGTAATTGGGTTAATGGGAAAATCTTTGAGACAAGAGAAACCGTTAGGCCACTTGAGTCTCTGCCAACTAATGATAAAAATGAAGATAAAACATTTGGGAAAGAAACACTGACATCAATTTCAAAAGCCTGTCACAAAGTATCGAACTACGGTTCTTTCTCTGATTGATACACTTCCTACTTTGTCCCCGGGAAAAATCACTCTGAAATCATTCTTCAGAAAAAGGCTCCAAGTAATGCCCGCGTTTGGATTGTTTATCAATTGCATATACAATTTCACACTTAGGAAAAGAAAAAAACTTAAAATAAATCCAGGGTTAGTTGGGCACACTGGATTACTATAAATTTGAATCAAGCCTGGCCTACAATGAGACCCTGTCAGGGGAAAAGGAGGACAGCTGGGGCAGGGGTGGGACCAGGGGCGGGGACAGAGAGAAGGCTCAGTGATTAAAAGTGTTTGCTGCGGCTCTTCCAGAGGATGTGAGTTTGATTCCCAAAACCCACATCGGACAGCTCACACCCAGCTATAACCCTAGCTCCAGGGGATCCCATGTCCTTGTTTGGTTTCTGTGGGCACCGGCACACATGTGGCAAACATACACACACACACAAATAAAAGTGAATCTTAAAAAAGAGAGGAAGAGCCGGGGCGGTGGTGGCGCACGCCTTTAATCCCAGCACTTGGGAGGCTGAGGCTGGTGGATCTCTGTGAGTTCAAGGCCAGCCTGGTCTACAAGAGCTAGTTCCAGGACAGGCTCCAAAGATACAGAGAAACCCTGTCTCGAAAAACCAAAAATAAAAAAAAAAATAAAGAAAGAAGGAGAAGGAGGGCTAGAAAATATAAAGTTAAATTTCGGATTAATATTGCATAAAAGCCAAGAATGTAGATAATTAAATCCCCTATCAATCAAAATATTTATGGAGATTACAAACACATTTTTTTTTTTACAGTGAGTAGAGTAACATAGACTGTGTCTTAATCAGGTTTGCTATTGCTGCAATGAAACACCACAGCCAAATCAAGTTGGGGAGGAAAGGGTTTATCTGGCTTAAACTTCCATATCACTATTTATCAAAGCAAGTCAGGACAGGAACTCAAGCAGGGCTTGACAGGAGCTGATGCAGAGGCCATGAAGGGTGCTGCTTACTGGCTTGCTCCCCAAGGCTTGCTCAACCTACTTTCTTAGAGAACTCAGGACTAGCCCAGGGGTGACCCCACCCTCAATGATCTGGGCCCTCCTCCATCAAGGACTAAGGGATGCTCTCCAGGCTTGCCCACAGGTCTCATCTCAGGAGGAGGCATTTTCTCAGTTGAGCTCCCTCCTCTCTGCTCTAGCTGCGTCCTGTGACACAAAATATCCAGCAGAGACTGTGTCTACGCTAGGCTGAGACAGCCATCCCTCTAACACTCACCCCTGGAGATGCCTGTGTGTCTAGGCGGAGTTTCACTCTGCACACCAGGCTGGCCTCAAACTCTCAGAGACCCCCTGCCTCTGCCTCTGGAGTGCTGGGATTAAAAGCATGGGCCACCACATCTGACCCATATCAGCCTCCTTGGCCTTTGGGATTTCTTCTTCTCCTCGGGACTGTCTTGTAGTTAATAATTATTCATTTTTCTGCCAGAAACTTTGTATCTCTTGTATTGATATTGTTCTTTATATGTTAAGGTAGTTAAGGGTGCTACTTTTTGAATAAATGTTTTTTGTAAAAAGGGACTGAAAGAAGGCTCCGCAGGTAATGGCTCTGGCCACCATGTCTGACAAGCTGAATTAGAATCCTGACTCCACATGGTAGAAGAGAACTCACTGCAGCAAACTGTCCTCTGACCTCCACACATGTGCAGTGTGCTCACAAGCACAAAAAAAAAAAAACTTTAAAAAGTTTTTTCTTAGATTGTTTGATTTGAAACTTTATATGATTACTATAGACTGAATACTATACATGACCCAAATTCAGGACTGAAATCAGGGTGTGGCTTTGGGGGAGGGTGATGTCATGAAGGAGGGGCCTTTGTGTCATAAAAAATGGAAGCAGATTAAGCAGCAGGCCCTGACAGCTCCCTTCTAATTTCTGCTAAGAGGGGTGATAAGACAGTGTCTAGTGTCTGTGTGCCAGGAAGTGGTCCCTCACCAGACACCACGTCTGTGAGCCTTTGACCTTAGACCTTCCAGCCTCCAGAACTGGGAAGAATACATGGTTCTCACGAGCCACACAGTTTACGGTATTTTACAAAGGCAGACCAGACAGGCTAAGACAAGCACATTTTTGACACAGACCAAATGCTTGGGTGACCTTTGGGACTGGGTCCAGGAAGGGTCTCCCACACCATTTTACTCTTCCGTACGAGCCAAAGCTTCTGCAGCAAACATCTCTTCGTCGTTTCCGACTTTGTGCTGTATGGACTTGATTCATGGTTTATTATTTTAAAGGCACCCAAGGAAGTAACATAAAGCAATATCTGTTGTGAAACTACCCAGGGGCCGTAGATAAAGCCTTTGCTGTGTCCTGTGAAGACTGGTGCTTGGGTCCCCAGCACCCACAGACAAACCCAGTAAGTAACTCCAGCCTGGGGAGGTGGCTGGCCTGACTGACACAATCAGCAAGAGCCCCTTTGCTGTAAATACCTCAGTAAATAAAGTAGCGCTTCAGGGAGATGCCAAGTGCCAACCCCTGGATTCCACAAGCACACACACGCACACAAGTGCTCCCACACACAAGCAAACATTGATAAAGACAGCACACTAAAACACATCTGCCTTCACTTTACTGTGGCCTCATTTCCTGTATCTCCTTTCAGGAATTCACGCGAAAATAGCACAGATATTACTATTTTATTTGTTTAATGTTTTTACTAAAAGGAAAAAAGTCTCTATCAACACGTCATTTAACATGAAATAGAGAGGCCAGATGTTTGTTGACTGGCGACCTCAGTTTGATCCCCAGGACCCACATGGTGTTTGGAGGCAACCGACTTCTACAAGTGTCCTCTGACCTCCACATGTGTGCTGTGGTTACACACACACACACACACACACACACACGCACGCACGCACGCACGCACGCACACGCACGATAAATTTTAAAAACAACAAAAATTGAAACCAAAAGCCCAGGATCTCTTTTCCAGCATCTCTTTACATGTTCAAACCACTGGCAATGCACCTCCTCACAGTCCGCCGTCTCCATGAAGTGCTTCTGGCATGGCTTGTGCAGCTACCAGCAGGTCACCTCTTTCTCCCTATGTGGGTTCACACATCCTGTGACACAGGTCCAGACTCCCAAAGCCTGGGAATCCTCTGATCAAGGTTTGCTGAATGCATTCGAGAGTCCAGGAAAATGCCCATTGCTGAACTCCTCTGGGCTCCTCTGGGCACCAGAGTCTGAGGATCATGAGCATGGGTCACTACCCGAGAAGCAGGATGAACGGCAGATGCTCTTCGAGAAGACCGCAACTGTGAACAATGAAATTCTGCTGCTCCTGGGGACTCAAGAAATCTAACCTACGAGGCTGGGGATGTGGCCGAGTCGGTGGGATGATTGCCTAGCACACACAAAGCCCTGGGTTCTATCCCCAGCACCGCATAATCCATCTGTGGTGAGGATGCAAGGATTCCTAGCACCGGAGGTGGAGGAAGGAGGATCAGAATTCCCAAGTTCTGGGAGCTGGAGAGCTGGCTCAGCAACTATGCTCTTCCCAGAGAACCCGGGTTTGATTCCCAGCTCTCAAGGGGCAGATCTCAGCCATCTGTCTAACTCCAGTTTCAGGGACTCCAAGGCCCTTTTCTGACCTCCACAGGCACCAGGCAAGCACAGACAAATAAATAAAAAAGAATTTCAAGGGCCTCCTCAGCCAGTTCAAGGCTAGTCTGGTATACAGGAAACTGCCCTTTAAAAGCAAAACATCTAACTTAGGAAGAACTTGTCAAAAAATGACATGAGAATGTTATATATAAAAAAGGTGTCCCTGGGCATGGTGGCACAGGCCTATGATCTCAGGATCCAAAATTCAGGATGGTGACAACTGCACAGAAAAAAAAAAAAAAAGCAAGGTAGCTCAGTGGAAAACACTTGCTGAACACATGCAAAGCCCAGGTTCCAATCCTCAGCACCACACCCACACACCCACACATACACACCAAAAAAAAACCCCACAGAATTCTACAAATAAACAATGATAAACTTTTTTATATTATTATTCAAATCTTGCCATCTTCAGGAACATTCTAATTTCAAGAATAAGGTACAAAAAGTTTGTTCAAAAAAGTATCTAACTGGGGGCTGGAGAGATGGCTCAGTGGTTAAGAGCATTGACTGCTCTTCCAGAGGTCCTGAGTTCAATTCCCAGCAACCATATGGTGGCTCACAACCACCAGTAATAAGATCTGGTGCCAACTTCTGTCTGCAGGGATACATGCAGGCAGAACATTGTATACACAATAAATAAATAAATCTTTTTTAAAAAGTATCTAACTGGTGGAGGAGTCTGGAGATGACGTTCAGAGATAGCACCTTGCAAGGGGAAGGAAAAGAAGGAAGAACAAGTCATCAGCCTTGGGCCTCAAGTGGCTGAGGAGAAAATGTATTTGGTGTCTGCCATATTTTTGCGTCCTTCAATAACACCTTTGTCCATGTTACCAATCTTTCTGGCAAGGAAACCATCTGCCAGGTGACCGGTGGAATGAAGGTAAAGTCCTCTCCATATGCAGCCATGTTGGCTGCCCAGGATGTAGCCCAGAGGTGCAAGGAGCTGGGCATTACTGTCCTGCATACCAAACTCCGTGCCACAGGAGGAAACAGGACCAAGACCCCTGGACCTGGAGCCCAGTTAGCCCTCAGAGCTCTTGCTCGCTCAGGGATGAAGATTGGGAGGATTGAGGATGTCACCCCCATCCCCTCTGACAGCACCTGAAGGAAGGGGGGTTCGTCGTGGTTGCTGTCTGTGAACAGGACTTCTCAAATTATTTTCTGTTAATAAATTGCTTTGCATGTGCAAGAGGCCAGCCTGGTCTACAGAGTGAGTTCCAAGACAGTCAGGGCTACACAGAGAAACCCTGTCTCGCGTCTAGCTCAAAAAAACAAAAAACAAAAACAAACAAACAAACAACAAAAAACTCAGAGCGCTGCACAGCAAGAGTAGGAAGCCGAGCTCAGCTCCGTCATCTGTACGCAGGTGTCCTCGGTACCCCAGCCCTGACTCTTGTAGGGGATGGGACTGCTGCTGGGTTTATTGCTGGCTGTCAGTCTCGCAGGAAAACAGCTAACTCCAGGCTCACTGAGGCCCTGCCTCTGGGAGATGAGGTAGAGTTTTAGAGAAAGATAGACATTGTCCTCCTCTGTCGTTCATTCATGTGGATATGGGTGTGCACACACATAAACATGTGTTCCCAGAACACACACACACACACACACACACGTGAATCAGTTCCTATTGCTTGCAGAGCAAGCACAGTCTCAGGTCCCACTCCACTGTCTCCTAACCCTGGTGTGGTGGCAAAGCCCATGATTCTAGCATCAGGAGAATCAAAAGTTCCTGGTCAGCCTTGGTACATAGTGAATTTGAAATCAATCTGAGCTAAATCATTCTGTTTTTCCCTAGAGACAAGGCAGTGGGAGCTAGCCAGAGTAATCTTTCTGGATGAATGTGGCAATCTGAACTATTTTCAGATCTGGTCTTCCTGGGTTTGACAGTGACCTGTGGTGCATGCGAATTAAGAAAATATTTTAGGACACACCTTTTTAATCCCAGCACTCTGGAGACAGAGGCAGGTGGCTCTCTGTACATTCAGAGCTGGCTTGGTCTATATAGCAAGTTCCAGAACAGTCAGGGGTACACAATAAGACCCTGTCTCAGTAAATATTTTTTTATGATAAGTTTTGTAATTTGCTCTGATGTTTAGCACACATTGGTGAGGGACGTTCCCAAACAGATCACCATGGCCGCTCCATCTGGAGCCCAAATCTGCCTTATAAATTCTGACTTGGCAGGCGCTAACTGGAAGGAAACTGTCTATCCCGCCTGCTTATTTTCCTGTTTATTTTGATCTTTGAAGGGGTGGCCTGCCAGACAGAAGAAAGCTCAAGATTTTCAAGTGGTCAGATGGACACAATGCTGACTTTATCTACATAAACACGGAGCTGTTTTCACAAGACCTCAACAGATTAAAAACAAAGCAACCACTGCTACAGAGCTAGTGAGATTCACGGAGCAACACTGCAAGTCTCTTCAAAGCTGCTGGGCTGGCGATAGGTTTTCTCCGCAGCTCCCAATCTGAATACTAAGAGGGGAAGTCCCGTGAATCAATGCTTAGTGTGACACAAACCACACCAATGGAGTGAGTCTGTCCCACAGAAGAGTGCCACGTCCATTTCCATGCCAATAGTACAGCAACAATACACCAGAATAGGTACTGTGTGGACCAGCGAGATGGCTCAGTAGGGAAGGAACTTGCTGCCAGGTCTGACAACCCGAGTTCAATCCCAAACCCCACATGGTAGAAGAACAGAACCGATTCCCACAAGTTGTCCTCTGACTTCTTCCACACTAACACACAAGCAACGTGCACTCCCCTCCTACACACAAAACAAAAACAAAAGCCCTGGTGGTGGTGGCACATGCCTTTAATCCCAGCACATGGGAGGCAGAGGCAGGCGGATCTCTGTGAGTTCGAGCCCAGCCTGGGTCTACATGAGCTAGTTCCAGGACAGGCTCCAAATCTACAGAGAAACCCAGTCTTCAAAAATCAAAATCCAACAAGAGCTAATTCCAGGACAGGCTCCAAATCTACAGAGAAACCCAGTCTTCAAAAACCAAAAACTGAGAAAAAAAAAAAAAAAAGCCAGCTACTTTGGCCTGGGATGTAGGTCAATTGGTAGAGTGGTTGCCCACCAGTCACAAAGCCCTAAATTCAATCCTTGGCACTCCATAAACCAGGCATGGTGGAGGATGCCTGTAGTCCCAGCACTCAGGTACAGGAGAATCAAGAGTTCAAGGTCACCCTCAGCTATACAATCAGTAGGTATCTGTATTTTGTTTTTTTAAAAGAGACTTAGTTGCACGCGTGCAGCCCCATGCCCAAGGAAGCCAGGGAGTTGTGCACGCTAGGTGATCAAACCCAGACAAGCTCCTTCCTTCCCCGGTTTTGTTTATCATTTTTGGATAAACAAGTGGGACTCTGTGTGCGTCTGGTAGTAGTCTGAGTCTGTTTCCCCGACAGAGGACATCAGCACTGAGTCTGACTGAGCTGGCATCTGCCCATCTTAGTTTGCATTCCCTTGGTATTCCTGTAGCCCAGGGATGGAGGGCTAAAAGCGGACTGCCACTTGAAAAAAAAAAAAAACGGCAGCGTTCCAAAGTCCTTGAGCCTCCACCTCCCGAGCATCTGGGAAGGCATTCAGAGGGAGTGCAAGGAACCCTCCGCTCCAGCTGGACCGCACCCCTGCTGAGCTGGCAGAGCACCCTTGCCTCCCGTGCCCACTGCTAACCTGTGGTATAGCTCACTTCTCCAAGCTTCTAGTTTCATGTTAGTGCAGGGCAGTTTAAGTGGGGAAGAAATAGAAGTTTTACAATGATTGTGTTGCTGTTCTCAAGTGGCAACACTTGCTAGACCAGAGAGGAAGAGGAAAGCCTGGTCCAGAAACAGCCAAAGGGTAACTACACACCTCGGCTTGATGGACAGGGACCTGCTGGGCTATAGAAATGGCTCAGCAGCTCAGTACTCTTGTAGACCTGCAAATCTATGAGCCTAGTATGTGTGAAGTGGGAGCAGGAGGATCAGGAGTTCAAGGCCATCTTTGGCTACTGAGACCCGGCCCCCAGAATACAAAACAAAAAAAAAAAAAAGAGAGAGAGAGATAAAATAGCACTGGGCAGTGGTGGTGCATGTCATTAATTCCAGCACTCAGTGGGGGCAGAGGCACGCGGATCTCTGTGAGTTCAAGGCCAGCCTGGTCTAGAGTTCCAGGACTGGCTCCATAGCTACTGAGAAACTCTGTCTCAAAAACCCAAAATAAATAAATTCTAGTTAAATAAAATAAAAATAGAAAAGCAATAAGTAGGTTGGGTAGATCACTTCCCAGCCTTGGAGAGGCCCTAGGTTTGATCCCTACCAAGGAAAAACAGAAAGAAAAAAAAAAAAAAAAACCAAAGAAAATACCTCTAAAATAACATAAACTACTGGCTATTTTCTCCAGTGTATTTTTGATATAACATAAAACTAGACATTCAAAACTAGAATAGATGGGTTTTTGGTAGTGAAAATCATGACTGTAATTTCCAGAAATATCATACAAGAGAATCTGAAAACAGGTGTTCGGCAGTTCCCTGGGGATTCCCACAGCGCTCAGCTGAGGGCCTTGCACAATCACGTGCTGGTGGAATTGAACTGTCCCCAAAGCAAACTGGGTGGTGTGTCTAGCCCTTCGAACTGTAGTGGTCTTAAAACAGAACCAAATAGTTATCCAGGGTCACGCACTGTGATGACAGCAAGGTACAAGAATGCCATCCCAGACATACCAGGAATGCCATCATCTGCAGCTCTAGCTCCCACGGCCCAAGTGTTCTGAGAGGACTGGGAGCCACCAAATGCTGGTGCTAGTAGATCAATTAACAGCTGATTTGGTAGAAATTAATTTCCATGGAGAGTAAGTCCTTGTGTTTAGTCCAGCTACGCGTGTTTTCTTAAACAGCACCTGCTAGGCCCTCCCAACCTGTTTAGCAACAAGAGTCCTTTCATTAAGGAGACCAAACAGGGAGGCGGTTCTTCCAGCACCCAGGAGGACTCCTCCTCCAGCTGAAGATGAGCAGGGAGGGTCTCCTGAGGCATTCGTCTTGGCTCTTAATTTCTGAAGACTGAGGAGCTTCTCCGATTAGCCATTTGTCATTATAGCCATGAGCAAGATGCCCCACGACAAGCAATCTTCTTTGTGTGTGTGTGTGTGTGTGTGTGTGTATGTATGTATGTATGTGCGCGTGCGTGCATGCATGTTTGTGCATGCGTGTATGTGTGTGTGGGTGTGCGTGGGTGTGCATGGAGGCCAGGGGCTACCGTCAGGTGACTTCCCTGACCACTTCCCACTTGGGATTTTATTTTTATAGAGGCAGGGACTTTTGGCTGGCCTCGTTGGCCAGGTTGCCCTTCTGATTCTACTTCCCCAATGTGAATTACAGGGATGAACACCCTGGCCTGGTTTATTTCTAAATTTTGTTATGTTTTCTTTATTCACTGTGTGTGTTTGTGGGTGTGCCACAGTGCTCATGTGAAGATCTGAGGACAACGTGTGAGATTAGGGTCTCGCCTTCCATCAGGTGGGTCCGGGGCTCGAACTCAGGTCGGCAGGTTTGACAGCAATCGTCTTCCCCACCCAAGCCACCTTGCTGACTCTCGCCTATTTTTGTAGCACTGAAGAAACTAGGCAAATGTCAGACCCCTGGGCTGCACTCCCAACCCTATTTTCTTTTAATCTTTAAAGTTTTTGTTTGTTTGTTTGAGACAAGATCTCATGTAGTCTAAAACGTCCTCAGACTAGCTATGGAGCTAAAGAGAACCGAAAACTCTGGCTCCTCTGGTCTCCACCTCCCAAGCCTGGGAGTTCAGACATGCACGACTATGCCTGACTACCCCAGTCCTGTTTTTTATTTGTATTTTGAGATAAGATCTTACTAAGTTTCACAGACTGGCCTGAAACTCTCTTATGTGGCCTAGACAGGCTTTGAACTAATGGCCCTGTCATGGTTTGAAAGAGACATGTCCGCCATTGGGTCATGTATTTGATCCCTAGATAGTGGCACCCTTTGGGGGAGGTCATAGAGTCTTTATGGGGTACAGCCTTGCTAGAGGAAGTCCGTGACTGGGGCCGGGCTTTACTGTTTTGTAGCTTTCCTCCTCTTCCTGTCTCCTCTCTGCTTCCTGTATGTATAAAGACATGATCAATGGGCTCCCAGCCTCGGCCAGCAGGCCTTGCCTCTCTAGCTGATTCTCCTTTTGGAACCTTAAGCCAAAATACACTCTTTCTTCTGGCCTACTATGGTGTCATTCACCTTTCTTCCCAGTTTATCCCAGAACTCTGGAGGCAAAGGCAGGAGAATCTCTGTGAAGTCAGGGCCAGCCGGGTCTACAGAGCGAGGTCCATAGTGAATATAAATCTCTTTCTTCCCTAAGTTGCTTTGGTCAAGGTAATTATCCCAGTAACAGAAGGTTAACCAGTTCAGATCCCCTTGCCTCTGTGCCTCAGTAGCTGGGACTGCAGGTTTGTGCCACCACACCTAGCTTGAACTCACCATGCTGAAGCAAATGGTTCAGTGGTGTTTACTATATTCACAAGCTTGCACAGCCACCGCTTCCATCAGGTTCCAAAACATTTCTCTAACTCTCACACACACCATGTGCCATGAAGCAGTCATTTCCTACTCTTCAGCCTCTGGCCCTGACAACTACCAGTCTGAATTAGCTCTCCATAGATTTACCTGCTCTTCCTGTTTTATCTAGAAAGATCTGTACACCAAGCCTGGCTCCACCCCCTTACCCATCTCACTGCCAGGGTTCACCTGAGTCCTAGCACAGGCCAGTACGCCATTATTGTTAGGGCTGGATAATATCCCACTGCACAGAGACACCACATGGTTTATCCTCCCGGGATCAGCAGTTTCCTATGCTTTTCCTGATGTCAGTCCCTCACACAGTCCAAGGCCAGTGGCTTTGGTTTGCACCTCTGAAGGGGTCTTGGCAGGGTTCAACCTCTCTGCACTGTTTGTGTCTGGGCACCTTCTTCAGATCTAACCTGCCTGTAGTCTTCACATCCATGACAATAAGTAAAAATAAAGTTTTTACTAGTACTTTAACAAGTATTCCTTAGAAGCGTGTACTGCCTGACACATCCCGAGGCCCAGAGTCTCACCTCTCTAACCCCTCTGGTGAGTCCCCTTCCTCCTCCTAAGGCAGCTTCACTTCTGCTTTTAAGTCACATAAACATACAAGATTTTATCCATCCATACATGCATAATCTAGGAGCCATAAAAGAAAGAAAACAGGGTCAGGTGGTGGTGGTACACAACTTTCATCCCAGCATCCCAGCAGAGGCAGGCAGATCTCTGTGAGTTTGAGGCCAGCCTGGTCTACAGAGCGAGTTTCAGGACAGGCTCCAAAGCTACAGAGAAACCCTGCCTCAAAAAACCAAAAAGAAAAAAAGAAAACATATTTGTGTGCATGCGTGTGCACGGACTCACGCACATGCATAAGCACGTATGTATGTATGTATGTATGACTAGTCATCCACTATTGTTTTAAAGAAACATTTATTTTTGAGACAGATTCTAGCTATGTAGACCAACTGTCCTGAAATGCTAGAACTGTACACCTGCCACTTAAAAGACACTTTCTAAAAGGGGTCCTAGCTGAGTGTCTGCCTGGGTCTAACCAAAAAGGTGTCCCAGCAACATACTCTTGGTGATTGACAGGCAAGAACCCATGGATGGGCCGAGCATTCGGTGTACAAAATAACATCCTCTCCTCTGTGAGGTTACTCTGGTCTCTGCCACACCAAAGGATCACGACAAGCACAGCTTTCGCACTGGGCCCTGCAGTGCTGTTTAGACTGACCCTGAACCCATGGGCGTAGGTGACCAGCCTGCCTCAGCCTCAGTAGCTGGGATCCTAACCATGCCTCCCTTCCTGGGCTTGAAATGAGTATTAGCTCGGCTTACATCTGCAGCCCTGTTCCAGCCCCTTCATTCCAAGCGTGTGAGTGGAGGTGCGTCCATACCACAAACAAACATTGTTTATTTTTAAATAAGCAAATCTTTTTATAGACCGGCACGTGTGAGGAGATCCACTGGGTACTGCTGCGGAGACTCTTCTCTGCACACTGACTGTTTAGGTTTTCAGTCATGATTTCATGACCAAACGACAGTCTGAAGAAAACAGAGCCTGGCCCCATTAGGAACTGCTCCCTGCACCCCTGGTTCTTCAGGTTGATGGATCTGCTTAGAGTTATCCAAAGTGGTTTCTCCCCCGCCTGACTGCTTTCAGTGGTGTCTCTCTAGGTCGCCATCCTCCTCCTGCTCCTCCTCTTCCAAGGTAGATTTCTTGTATGCCCAGGCTAGCCTTCACGGGACTACTGTAGCCAAGGCTGGCCTCCACCCCCCAGGGGCTAGAATGGCAGTTCCCCACCACTTCCTGCTCCAGGTTTTCTTCTCTGTCTGCTTGTTTGCACAGTCCACTTTCTCAGACAATCCCCGGTGTTCCAACACCCGAAGAAACCAGAAGATGCTTCTAGCGGGTGTGATGGCTACTATCAAGCCAGGCCCACTGCTGGTAAGCTTTTCTGGAATGACGCTATTTATTTTTCTTGTCTATTTCCTGACCTACTAAAGCAATGAAAAGGCAGTAACCTTTCAGGCCGCTCGGCCAAAAACTTGCACGTGTGTGTGTGTGTGTGTGTGTGTGTGTGGTGCGTGTGTGGTGTACAGTTTGTGTGTGGTGTGTTGTGGTATGTGTGTGTGTGGTATGTGTGGTGTGTATGGTGTGTGGTATATGTGTGGTGTGTGTGTGTGGTATGTGTGTGTGTGGCATGTGTGTGTAGTGTGTGTGGTGTATGTGTCGTATGTGTGGGATGTGTGTGGTATGTGTGTGGGGTGTGTGTGGGGTGTGTGTGGGGTGTGTGTGTGCTATGTGTGTGGTGGGTGTGTGGTATGTGTTTTTCATGATATGTGTGGTGTGGTGTGTGTGGCATGTATGTGTGTGGTATCTGTATGTGTGGTGTATGTTTGTGTGTAATATATGTGTGGTATGGTGTGTGTGTTCCACATGCATGTAAAAGTCAGAGGAAAACCTGTGGGAGCCCTTTATTCCTCCCGCCATGTCGGTTTCAGGGACAGAACTCAGTAGGTCCATCAGGCTTGGCACCCATGTTGACAACACCTAATTTGTGGGACAAGGCCTCTCGCTGAACCTGGGGTCCTCCTGTCTCCATAGTGTTGGGGTTGCAAGCTCCACCACCGTGCCCAGCTTTCACGTGGTGCTGGGGATCCAAAGCCAAGTCCTCGGTGCTTGCAAGGCAAGCACATAATTGGCTAAGCTATCTTCCCATCCCAACCAAAAAGTCTGACTTGGCCAAACAGACCGGGTACTTTTGCCTGAAGAGTCACACCCAGGATAGCTAAGGCCTTCAGGAGCCCTAACAGCCTACCGAACACAGCTAATGGCTCTATTTATGTCCCACTGTGCAAGGGTCAGACATCTGCAACCCCCTATTAACGTTATTGGCGTTTCTTTGAGGTGCAGTGTGGAACGGAGCATAAAAGTTCTAAGGAGAGTTTGCAGCTTCAGAGGCTGTTACAACCATCATAACCCACATGGAGTGCCTAGCCACACACTGTGAATCAGGACTTGATCAAGCTTTGGGCAGCTGAGCCCTCAACTTTAAAATGTTTACGTATTTTATATACTTGTGTGTGTGCCACATGTCTTCGTCCTCAGAGGCCAGAACAGGTTGTTAAATCCCAGACAGCTAAAGTTATAGGCAGTTGCAAGCCACCACATGGGTGCTGGGAACTAAACCCAGGCCTTCTATAAGACAGCCATGGCTCTTAACTGCTGAGCCAACTCTCTGACCCCTGGTTCTGAAACTTTTGAACATTTAGGTAGAGGAATCTGAGGCTGGCTAGTCCCCCCAAATTTGCTGACTAGAACTGAGCAAAACACACAAGGGGATCACTGGTGGCCCAGCTTGTTCCAACAAACACCACTACTGATGGCTAATCTTAGCTGTCAACTTGACCGCCTCTGGAATCAACTAAAACCCAAGATGCTGTGCACTCCAGAGAGGGATTTCCTAGATTATACCTTTTTTTGAATCAGGAAGATGCATTCTGAATGTGGGTGGCCCCTTCTGGTGGCAATCTAGACAGAAGGGCACGGAGGAGGGAAGCTGCTTTGAGCCTGTTTGCCCCAACTCTTGCTAGCAAGACCCTCTAACCTGCTGCAGCAGTTTTCCGTCACAGATATGAGACTGAATGAAAACAGGGACATGACGGTTGTGAAATGTAATTTTAACTGGGCAAGGATGTGTTTATGCTAAGGAGCATTACTTTATGTGAAGATGTGCTACATTTGTTTCCGCTGCATTTGTTTAACAAGGTAGGGATGTGTGTTTAATTATGTAGAGATGTGTTGCTCTTCCACCTTGCCTGCCTAAGGCACTTGATTGGTCTAATAAAGAGCTGAATGACCAATAAGTAGGCAGGAGAAGGATAGGAGGGGCTGGTAGGCAGAGAGAATGAGGAGGAGGAATCTAGGCTTTGGGAGGAATCTAAGAGTCTAGGAAGCCAGGCAACTGCTAACAAGATATAAGAATCAGGGAAGTAGGATGCACAGAAAGGTAAAAAGCCCTGAGGTAAAACACAGATGAAGAGAAACAGGTTTTTATAAGAGTCAGTAAGAAATAAGCCTAAGCTAGGGTTGAGCATTCATAACCAGTAAGAAGCCTCCATGTCATGATTTGGGAGCTGGTTGGTAACCCAAAAGAAAGTCTGGTACACATGACCAGGCCAGGGTATAGTTGAGGAGAAGGTTTTTATTGTAAAAACGAGGAGCTGCAGGGGCTGGAGAGATGGCTCAGAGGTTAAAAAGCTACTCTTCCAGAGGTCCTGAGTTCAATTCCCAGCAACCACATGGTGGCTCACAACCACCTACAATGAGATCTGGTGCCCTCTTCTAGTGTGCAGGCATACATTCTGACAGAACATTGTATACATAATAAATAAACAAATAAACAAAAAAAATCTAGCCAGGTGGTGGTGGTGCATGCCTTTAATTCCAGCACTTGGGAGGCAGAGGTCTACAAAAGCTAGTTCCGGACAGGCTCCAAAGCTGCAGAAACCCCGTCTCAAATAATAATAATAATAATAATAATAATAATTAAAAAATGAAAAAGAAATGAGGGGATGCACAGCCAGATGCATTTGAAAGAGTCCAGACTGAACATGGCCAGCAGAATAGACCAAGCTATGAGAAGAGGGGACAGGAATATATCGAGAGAGGAGAGAGAGGAACAAATGAACCAACAGGGCAAGAACAAGCAAAGAGACCAAGAGAGTGTGCAGTCAAATGGGCTGAGTTAGAGAGGAAAAAGAAGCTAAGGCCCCAGGGAGGGAGAGGCTTATGGTAGGGGGTGGGGTAAGAAAAGCTGGGAGGAGCCACAGGTACCGGGTGGGAAAGCTCTCAGGCAGGCCTGTTTCCGATCTGACACCTTCACAGAGGAAGGAACCGAGGTAGAATGGCCTGTCCAAAATGACTCAGCAAGTTTGTAACTGGAGAGGAGCCCTGAGACCTGGCTCCAGACCCACATCGTTGAGCAAGACCGCACACTGTCTGCAAATGGCTTGTCATAATAACAATGACAATAATAGCAACAACAATAATAATTACCTAGGTGTGGAATCCAAACCACGCAAGACACTGAGGCCACAAGTTCAAGGCCATCCTAGGCTGCATAGAAAGTTCTAGGCCAGTTTAACCTACAGAGACCTTGTTGTTAAGTTGGGAACATAGGTCCCAGTTCCTCGCATCTATCCCAGCCCTCAGGCCTGGTCTGGACTTCAAATCCCATCACTCCCCTGGGTACTTAAGTGATTCCCCCCCCCCCCAAGAAGAACACGTGGTCTCCCTTTCTCCCTCCTGGGTGCGTTCTGGAGGCTTCCCCTTTCCCCTCAGGGCCACCCGAGAGCGCAGATCTCCCATTAAACCTGGATATTTTTTTATTTAGCTTGTTTTGATTTGGCTTGATTGGGAATTTTTGCATCATCAGGGAGCTAATATGAAGAAATATTCCTAACACTTGTCTCAAAAAAAAAAAAAAAGACCACCAACAACAAAACTCCACAACAAAAAACAAAAACACAAAAAGCAGCCAGATATGGTGGTGCACACCTTTGATCCCAGCCCAGGAGGCAGAGGCAGGTGAATGGATCTCCGAGTTCCAGGCCAGCCAGAACTACACAATGAGGCCTTGTCTCAAACAAATGACAAACACCTACCAAAACAAAACAGAAAAACCCAACCAAACAAAAAGCAGTCCAAACCAGCCAAGCCAAAGCAGATGCCTTCTTTATCATCCTGCCTCGGAAATCATATGGTGTTACTCCCAGCACTCATCCTCATCAGTAACAGTCCCAGAGATCTGTCTGCACGCCTGTCCCGGGAAGGGACACAAGGCCCAGGGCAGCACTCAAAGGGAGGGTCTGTAGGTCACACTGTAAAATGAGCCCATGGGACAGAGACAGATGTGGACATCTCTGCAAAGTAGAATCCGCATGACATAGGGGCCGCCCATCCCCAGTGTCTGTCTGTCTGTCTATCTATCTATCTATCTATCTCTCTCTCTCTCTCTCTCACCTCCCATACCCTCCCAATGCCCTCTAAATAAACTCTCCAGACCCAAGCACTCTCTGCATGGCGTATTCTGTTTCCCGCCCGTGTTCCTCACCCGCTATGGTACCCGCAGTAATCTTTCAATGATACTCTGTCCCAAGGAACAGAAAAGACTTTACATATGGTCATGGAAGATGCTTGTAAGGCTGACTCAAGAGGATCACAAATGTGAGGCCATGCCCACTCTTTAAAAAAAAAAAAGGGTAAATTAGCCCTAAGATATTGCTAGACTTTTTAAAATTATTTTATTAGCCCTGAATGGTGGCACGTGCCTTTAATCCCAATACTTGGGAGAAAGAGGCAGGTAGATTTCTGAGTTTGAGGCCAGTCTGGTCTACAGAGCGACTTCCAGGACAGCTAGGGATGCACACACACACACACACACAAAAACCTGTCTCAGAAAACCAATAAATAAATTATTACTCATTGTTACATGTATGGTGCTTTGCCTGCATGGCTGTCTGTGTGTGCCTGGTGCTCTCGGATCCCCTGGAACCTGAGTTGCAGACAGCGGCTAGCTAGCTGCCTGTGAGTGCTGGGAACTGAACCCACATCCTTCCCAAGAGAAGCCAGAACTCTTAACCACTGAGCCATCTCTGCGGCCCTTTGTAGGTTTTAAATTTGTTGTAAAGAACAAGACAAGCAGCCAGGCATCGCAGCTTCCTCCTGTAATTCCGATATTTGGGCGGCCAAAGCAGGAGAACCCAGAGTTGAAGGCTAAAGAACAAGGAGGAACTGGTGAAAAAAACCTGGGGAACAAGTACTTGCCACAGAGTCCACCCACCCACCTGCCCGAGTTTGGCCCCCAGTGGAAACACAGTGGAGAGAGTGCTGACTCCCACAGGCTGTCCTCTGACCTTCATTTACCTCCTGGTGCACACTCTCCTAACCCAGCACTCGGGAGGCAGAGACAGGCGGATCTCTGTGAGTTGGAGGCCAGCCTGGTCTACAGAGTCGAGTTCCAGGACAGTCTGAG
This sequence comes from Alexandromys fortis, assembly GCF_014885135.2. NCBI lineage: Eukaryota > Metazoa > Chordata > Mammalia > Rodentia > Cricetidae > Alexandromys > Alexandromys fortis. The sequence goes on from NW_026067969.1 coordinate 6,886,344, forward strand.
AAGATACCCAGAGAGATGCTTCCTTGAGAAAAAAAAAAAGTAAGATACTCAAATAGGCTTTAGTTCCATATACCTTTTATTTCAGCACTCAGGAAGCAGAGGCAGGAGAATTTCCATGAGTTTGAGGCCAGTCAAGGCTCACATTTCACATCATGAAATCTTGTCTCAAAAAATAAATAAATAAATAAAATAAAAATCTTTTTTTTTAAAAAAAAA
>NW_026067969.1:6888327-6920682 GCF_014885135.2 Alexandromys fortis
TCCCACTGACATTTGTCCAGAATAATAATGACAATTAAGAACATCACACACACGGGCTGGGGAGTGTCTCGGAGGCTAGAAGTGCTGCTATGCACGCATGAAGACCTGAGTTTGAATCCCCAGGACCCACACAGAGGTCGGGCATGGCCAAAGGTGGAGACAGATCTCAGGGGTTTGCTGGCCAGCCAGTCTGACCTAAGAAGTGAAGCGCTTCAGATACAGTGAGACCCCGTGTCAAGGAAGAAGAGGCAAGAAGTAAAGGAAGACACCAGCCCTGCTCCTGCCCCCCCCAACACACAATTAAAGGAGATTGAAAATATTCAGAGCCACAGTGAAATTTCTATTTACACACTCACAGACACCCAGGCAATCCAAACATCTTTGTCTAAACACTTACAGGAATGTCCACATACATCGTTCCTAGAGTAAATATTTTTAAATCTAAGTTATCTTTGTTGAGAAGAAATTGATCCTGAGCTAAGCTGATATGCAGAATAATTTATTAGATGTCTCAAGTGGCAAGTACCCAATATTGTGAGGGGAGAAAGTATGTGACTTAAGTATCTGCTTTAAAAAGTGGTAAAAATAGCCCAAGAGAACTATTAAACTCTAGGATATCTTAAAAATATATATTTAGTAGACTCAAGTATACAGTAAACCTTAGGACAGTGGTGTCTTCTTAGTCAGGGTTTCTATTGCTTCAACAAAACACCATGACCAAAAAGCAAGCTGGGGAGGAAAGGGTTTTACTTGGCTTACACTTCAACATTGCTATTCATCACTGAAGGAAGTCAGGACAGGCATTCAAACAGGGTAGGATCCTGGAGGCAGGAGCTGATGCAGAGGCCATGGAGGGGTGCTGCTTACTGACTTGTTCCCCATGGCTTGGTCAAGCTGCTTTTTTATAGAACTCAGGACCAGCAACCCAGGGATGACACCATCCACAATGGGCCGGGGCCCCCGCCCATTGATCACTAATTGGGAAAATGCATTACAGCTGGATCTCATGGAGGCCTTTCCTCAGCTAAGGCTCTCTGATGACTCTAGCTTGTGTCAAGCTGACTCACAAAACCAGCCAGTACAAGTGGGTTTTTATTTATTTGTTTTATGTGTGTGTCTGAGCGTATGTGCACCCCATGTGGGCAGGTGTCCAAAAGCCAGAAGAGGATTTGGATCCCCTGGAACTGGATGGAGTTACAGTTGGTTGGCAGCTGGGGTGCTGAAAACCGAACCCCAATCCTGTGCAAGCATGGTGAACAGTCTGACCAGCTGAGCTGTCTCTGCAGCCACAGTATAGTGTTTCGAGGGCTTATTTTTTTTTTAATCTTCTTTTTTTTCCTTGGTTTTTCACATCAGGGTTTTTCTATGTAGCCCTGGCTGTCCTGGAACTTGCTCTGTAGATCAGGCTGGCCTCGCACTCAAGAGATCCGCCTGCCTCTGCCCGCTGAGTGCTGGGATTAAAGGCGTGCACCACCATGTTCAGTTTCTTTCTTTTCTTTTCTTTAAAGAAAAAGGAAAACACACTGTAGTATGACCTCCTGAGAGCTAGACTGCTTTACAAAAAGTGTCTTGTAGGCATTTTTCAAAGATCAATTTGTTTTGATATGCTTTTTTGTTTTGTTTTTTGCTTGTTTGTTTGTTTTTATGTTTGTCGGTTTTTGAGACAGGGTTTTATGTCGGGCTGACCTCAAACTTGATATGTAGATGAGAAGACCCTAAACTTCCCAGACTCCTGACTCTGCTTCCTACATACTGGACTCTGGGCGTGACCCAGCACACCCAGCCCAATATCAGGTTGTCTTATTTTATTGTTAACACATACAAAGAATCAACTTTAAATCAAAGGACAAAGAGTCTGTGTGAAAACCGGAAGGCAGAGTGCGGTGATGCCAAGCCTTTGTGAAACCAGCAAGCGTCAAGAGTCCTTAGTTCATGCCCAAGAACCAGGGCTTTTCTTCCCATAGCCCTCCTCTTCAATATAACTCCCACTGACTCTCTGGCTAGCACCAGACTCACAGTACAGGCAAGCGAGCACTCGCCCCAGTGCCTCCCCGGGAAGGACAGCATCACCACAACACAGAGGTCAGAAAGCGAGGGACAGAGATGACCAGCCCGGTGTCACCAGCCCCATTCTGCAATGTTGCTCTCTCAAGGGGAGATCTATGCACCATTTCTCCCCAGGGAAATACCATCCCATCTCTGGAGCCCTGCACACAACTTGGGCTGGGCATAATAAATACAAGCCCAAGGGGACCAGCTCCCTTTAAAGGTCCATGTTTCTTTTTGCCATGGAGAGTAGAGGAAGCGTTTGAAATCTTTACCTCAAGAACCAAAACACTGAGGGACGAGGGTGGTGGCCTGGTCACTAGAGCTTGAGGACTCACATTCAAATTCCACAAGGAGAAAAAGTTAGCTCCGGGAGGTGTGAGAGGTGTGTCAGAGACAGACAGGTGTCAGCCAGCCCACCCAGCAGAAACAGAGAGCTGCAGGGTGAGCGAGAGACCTTGCCTCACACAAAAAAAGATAAAGGTGACAGAGGAAGACAAGATGAAGTCAACCTCTGTCTACACAGGTGCACACACACACCACACCACACCAAAACAAACAAACAAATGACTAAATAGAACCTTTGAAAGCCTTACATAGGATATCCAGAATACCCACAAAGTGGCCAATAGCTATTCTCCCTCTTATTCTTTCTCAATTTAGTTAAAAATACTTTTCAAACATACTTGTTAGAAAAACAAACAAAATACCTACCAAAACAAACAAAAAACCAACACCTTTCTACTATTCTGGCTAAGAGCCATATGAAGTAATGTCTTTAAATCGGGGGGGGGGGGGGGGGGGGGGGGGGGGGGGGGGGGGGGGGGGGGGGGAGTGGTATGGGGAGATGGGATGCTGGGCTAAGACTTCCCCGGCATTCACAAGAACCTGGCTCCTGGGGATACAAAGATGTTCAGCTGAGAGAGCTTAACTGCTCTTGCAGAAGAACCTGGCACCTGCACCAGCCTGCTCACAACTGCCTGCAACTCCAGCTGCAGGAGAGCTGACACTGTCTTCTAGCCTCCTGCTTGGGTACCAGCACACACGTGGAACCCATGCATGCAGGCAGGCAGGCATTCATACATACACATAAAACAGAAAATAATTAATCTTTAAAAAAAGAAAAACACCTGAGTTCTGTTCCAAGCACCAAAAACCAAACAAATACAAAGGAGGGGAGCCAGGAGTTGTGGCACACACACTCAGGAAGCAGAGGCTGGCCGATCTCTGAGTTCGAGTCTAGCCTGGTCTACAGAGCGAGTTTCAGGATAGCCAAGGCTACCACATAGAGACACCCTGCCTTGGAAAAAGAAAAGATAAGAAAAAAAGAAAAAGAAAGATAAGAAAAATGAAGGAATTGCTGGACCACTGACATCCGCCAGCTTCCATTCACAGCCATGTCTACCAGGCCCGTAGTCCACCGCAGTTAGCCTAACCACACCTTCTCAATAAGACAGCAGCACCAAACGTTTCATGAGCCAGGCCTGAGGCACAGCCCAGTGATCACAGCTGCGGGAGAGACGAGGCAGAAGATTCAAACACAAAACTAGGCTGGGCTCCAGAGCACAAGGTCAGTCTAGACATCTTACTGAGACTCTAAAAGGAAAAATAAAAGGAGGGGAATAAATTTCGGTGGAAGAGGATTTTTAAAATATTTATTTTATGTATACAGTTGCTTTGCCTGCAGGTGTGTCTGTGCACCATGTATGAGAAATACCCTCAGCATCCAAAGAGTGCATTGGACTCTGCTAGAACAGAAGTAACAGGTGGGTGCTGGGATTCGAACCCAGGTCCTCTGGAAGAACAGCTGTGGTCTTAACCTTTGAGCCAGCTCAACAGCCCTTGGAAGAATATTTAACAAACTTGTGTCATGCCCTAGGTTCAACTCCAGCACCAAAACAAAACAAAAGTTTTAGGGACCCAAGCCTGTATGGCTGACAAGGGAAACAGGAGCAAGCAAGGGGGACAGGGAACCATGACTACTCAGACAGAAACAAACTTTGAACTATTACTGGCTGACTTTGGTGCCAGGAAGAGAAAGTTTCATTTACATGGGAGCAGCACTCAGGGGTGAGCGTGGGGAGTGGCTCCACCAGCCCGAGCCTCATCTAGAAACTGGAACTAACTAGTTCCTTAGATTCACCACGGAGGTGCTTATTGCTACTAGATACCTAATGAATTCTAGCTCTCCTTCCATATTTTAAACAGTGGGGAGAACATGTGGCCCAGACATGGATCCCCAGAAAGCCAGGGAGCAGGAAGGCATTATAGCGTTCAGTTGAGACTGTTGAGGACCCTATGAGGGCACACTAGGTACAAAGTTTATTTGAAATTTTCTATATTATTTGAGGCCAGCCTGGTCTACAGAACGAGTTCCAGACAGCTAGGGCTACACAGAAAAACCCTGCCTCAAAACAAAACAAAAAACAACACCAAAAAAAGAAAATTTATATATTAAAACACTCAAACAAACAAAAGAAAAAACAATAAAACAAAATGCTTAAAGAATAAAATTAGTTTTTTGTGTATCTTGCTATGTAGCCCAGACTGACCTCAAGCTTGCGGAGATCCTCTTGACTCAACTTTAGAGTGCTGGGGTTACAGTTGTGAGCCCCAATGCTTGCCTTTAAAATAATCTTTAGAAAAGCCGGGTGGTGGTGGCAGCAGCGGGCGCACGCCTTTACAGGCACCAAAGCTACAGAGAAACCCTGTCTTGAGGAAAAAACAAAAACAAAAAACCTGGTTTGGTAAGATGGCTCCATGGGAAAGGAGTCTGCCACCAAGTTAATGACCCCCAATTTGATTCCAGGAACCCACTCTGTGGAAGAAAAGAACCAGCCTCAGCTAGCTGTCATCTGACCTCCCTCCTGTCAGGGTACATGTGTACCCCCATACAAAGGCATACAAAATTAATCAATAAAAATGTTAAAGCCAGCCCAGTGGTGGTGCAAGCCTTTAATCCCAGCACTTGGGAGGTAGAGGCAGACAGATCTCTGTGAGTTCGAGGCCAGGCTGGTCTACAGAATAAGTTTCAGGACAACCAGGGATACCCAGAGAAATACAGTCTAAATGGAAAATAAACTTTCTTTTTTAATTTAAAGAAGGAGAGGCAGCAGGCCGATAGCTTACCTGGTATGTGAGAGGCCTGGGTTTGTTCTCAGGACTAAATAAATCAATCAGACCATTTCTAAGTATCGCAGGTGAGCCGTTTACCCACAAGAGGCTCCATCTGCCTGATCTCGGATTGTTACAATGGGATCACTACGGTATGGCAGGGCGTGTGACAAGCAGCCTCCCTGGGCTTTGCTCACCCTCTAAGTCAAGGCCTTGATCACACACCATCATCCCAAGCAAGAACTCCGCAAGATGAGAGCCAAGGTGGGGGTAGACGGTGGCCAACTCTGCTCAATGGGAGTCTCCCGGGATCTCCCTGATGGCTGGGTGGAGACTGCGGGACACCTGCAGTGACCTGCTGGTTTTCCTAACACAGGGTGACCCCCCCAGGAGGTCGAGTTCACACATCTCCCAAACCAGAAACTGTTCATTCTCACTACTTCCAGCTGAAAAGGAATCAGCATTGCCTAGTTTAACACCTTAACACATTATAAAGTTTCCTGTGGCAGGGTGGTGGTGGCACACACCTTTAATCCCAGCACTCGGGAGGCAGAAGCAGGCGGATCTCTGTGAGTTCGAGGCCAGCCTGGTCTACAAGAGCTAGTTCCAAGACAGGCTTCAAAGCTACAGAGAAAGTCTGTCTCAGAAAATAAATAAATAAAATAAAATAAAACTAAAGTGTCCTAATGTAACTCCTTTAGCTTCTAGGCATGAGTGCTCTGACCCACAGAGAAGAAACTGCTTTTCAAAGCAATTTTTCTATCTGTGTGTGTGTTTGTGTTGTGAGTAGTAGGAGTGGAAGTGTGCACCAAAGCACGTGGAGGATGAGAGCGAAAAGTTGCCCAGACTGGTTCATGTGGGACAAAGGGCACAGGGGGAAGCAACAATCTCTGTGTCACCTCCTCACTTCTACTGGGAATCTCAAACTGTCCTAGAAAAGCCCATTTTAATGTTGTCTAGGAATATATATGAACATACATGCAAAATAATAACATAAGCATGTTACATATAATTTTATATATAATATGTACATATTAGTGTATACATTCTCTGTGTGTGTACACGTTTGCCAAAATGCAGGAAAGTATTGTGATTAGGTTGATTTGAATTTTCACAATCAAATGTTAAACCAAAATGGGGGAAAGGATTCACTCCCTCATTTAATAAATATTTATTAAGCTCCTACATCAAGCCAGGTCTTGTTCCCAGGACAGCAGATAGAGCCCAGGGCCTGGCATACACTGCACAAGCTCTCTACTTTGGACCACATCTGTAGCCTCTTGTATTTTTTTATTTAGAGACAGAATTTTATTGAGTTGCCCGAAAGTCTTTCAAAGCATCTGACACTGATACCTCATTTCCAAGATAGAGTCTCACTAGGTAGCTCTGGCTGGCCTGGAACTCAGAGATCTACCTGCCTCTGCTTCCCGAGTGCTCAGCTCACGTTGCTGCCTCATAAAAAGCATACACCACCATCAATGTTAGTGGCGGCACTTCTGTATACGTGATGTGCCGGGCACTATCTTAAAAACACAGTTAGAAAAAAACACACACATGATCTCTGCAGGTAGCCAGGTGTGCTGGCCAGCATGCTTTTCGGGTTTCTCTTCATTTACACTTGGCTAATTCATTCCTCGCGAGATACTGAGCGAAGATTAAAGATGGCTGACAGGATACCAGGAGACAGCAAAACCTGGTCCTGTCACTAAGCCAGCTGCAAACTCAGACGGAGTAAAGATGAAAGCTAAATTTTCCAATGATTTTTTTCATATTTCACGCTAACGAGAAAGCTTTAAGAAAAAAAATAGGTGAGCTGATGGCTCAGTAACCTGTCATTGTCTTCCAATAATCAGGAACAATAACAAAAAGTCACCCTAATGTAACAAACTCTTGTCCTTTCACCAGTGGGTGACCACAGTGGCAACAAGTTGGAGCAGGGAAGAAGTCTCAACATGTCACCACAAAGATCACAACCCCCAGTACCCACATAAAAAATAGCCTGGCTGGGTAGTAATAGCACACGCCTTTAATTCTAATACTAGGGAGGCAGAGACAGGTGGATCTATGTGAGTTTGAGGGCAGCCTGGTCTACAGAGCTAGTTCCAGGACAGTCAGGGCTACACACATACACACACACACACACACACACACACACACACAAACCACTGTCTTGGAAAAAAAAAAGCCAAAACCAAAACCCCACCACTACCAACAACAAAAAAGTACATGCACAAAACAAAAACAAAAGCCTGAGGTCAGGGCTGGAGGTGTATCTCAGTGGTCAGTAGCACTGGCTGCTCTTCCAGAAGACCTGGCTTTAGTTGCTAGCATCCAGGAGGCAGCTCACAGCCATCTGTAACCACAGTTTCTGGAGATCCGCTGTCCCTCTTCTGGCCGCTGTGGAAACAGCATGCAAGTGATACACAGACATACAAGCAGGCAAAACATTCTAAAACAACAAACACACCCTGGCATGGTAGTGAATGCTTGTACTCTTGTACTCCTAGTGTGGGGCACCTGTGGCCTCCAGAACACACACACACACCCCAATCTCAGGGTCTCATCACATATGCTAGGCAATCATTGCATCAATGCACTACACCCCAGCTCTGTAGGTTGATGATTATATTCACAGATATAGAATGTCCCAGGCTAGAGGTAAAACCTGTATAGCAGTGCTGTCCTTCATCTTGTACAATGCGACTTGCTCAGAGTATTGGGGTTTTGCACTGAGCAGTTGTTCTATGTCATAGAGTTACAGAAATGATTTTTATAAGCCAACTACTGGAAGATTTTTGAAATTTGTAATTAATTCAGTTTCCTTTCTCTTTGTCACACTGGGGATAAACCTAGGGTTTCACACATGCTATCCAAGCAACCTATCATTGTGCTAAAGTTTTAGCTTTAACTTAATCATTTTAAAACTCATTTAAGCTGGGCAGTGGTGGCGCACGCCTTTAATCCCAGCACTTGGGAGGCAGAGGCAGGCGAATCTCTGTGAGTTTAAGGCCAGCCTGGTCTACAGACAGATCCAGGACATCCATGGCTACACAAAGAAAACCTGTCTTGAAAATCTCCCCCAAAGAAAAGAAAAGAGAAGAAAGGAAAAGAAAAGAAAAGAATCAAACCTGCCTTTTAAGGAGGCAGAGAAAGGAGAATCTCTGAGTTTGAGGCCAGTTTGTCTACATAGTGAGCTCCAGGTCAGCCAGGGCTACACAGTTAGACCCTGTTTCACACAAAGCAAAACTAAATAAAACAAAACCAAAAATAAGTAAATAAAATTTAAAACTGGCATTTATACTTTGTTTTGTCTTCAGGGCTTCATGTGTGCTATGCAAGCTCTGAGCTATGTCTTCATCCCTTTCTGTGTTCTAAGATTATTGACATAAACTTCACTCTAAGTTGCCCAGGCAGGCCTTGAACTTTCCATCCTCCCATCTCAGCCCACTAGCTGGGATTCCGGACCTGAACTAGCTGGCCTGGCTTTATTACACTCCCAATATGAAAATACAAGGGCTAATGTTCAACTACATGAATCTAACAGTTATAAACTATGAGTTTTGCATTAATTTTTATAACTTCTGGACATTTTGCAGCTTCTCACAGCTCACCTAGACGGCGACTGCTTTCTGCCACAAAGAGGTTTCTAGAAGAAAAGTGTCTCACTCTTTAGCAGAGCAGGATGTGGCTTAAGAGTGGGCTGTTCCTGTAGAATGAGCATTTGAAGCCAAGAGATTTTCACTAAAGTCCCAAGACTGTATAAAATCTGTTGAGATCGGTGAAGTCTACGAGAGTGGCAGCCACCAATCACTCATGGCCACCCAAACTGACTCCGTCTAGAAGCGTCATTCTGCCAAGTGAGGCTTTAGTACCCCATCATTATCTCATTACACATGAGCAAGGTCCCAAAGCCACCATGTAAGGAAAGCCCTTAATCAGGGCCGCAGCCTGGCCGCCAGGCGCACTATACACAGCCAAGCTCTGGCCACTGGACCCACAGACGGGTGCCTCAGCCCCGATCCCCTCCGTTCCTCTGGGCTGGCTTTCTGTTTTTCTTCCTTTTCTTTTTTTCCTTGAAAACTGCTAAGAAATAATAATGATAAAATTTGGGGGCTGGAGAGATGGCTCAGCCCTTAACAGCACTGACTGCTCTTCCAGAGGTCCTGAGTTTGATTCCCAAAAACCACATGGTGGCTCACAGCCATCTATAGTGGGGTCTGATGACCTCTTCTGGCATACACACAGACAGCGCACTCAAATACATAAAATGATTAAATAAATAATAAAAAAGAAAATTGCTAGCCAGGCAGTGGTGGCGCACACCTTTAATCCCAGCACTTGGGAGGCAGAGGCAGGCAGATCTCTGTGAGTTCGAGACCAGCCTGGTCTACAAGAGCTAGTTCCAGGACAGGCTCCAAAACCACAAAGAAACCCTGCCTCGAAAAACCAAAAAAAAAAAAAAAAATTGCTAAAAAGAAAAATTAACTGAGAGTGGACATGTTGGCCTTAAAACACAGATTTTGCACCCAGTTTTCTTAGTGGGTGTCATATATGCTAACCCATTCTCTCCACTAAACTATAAGCTATCTGAAGGCAAACACTTCCACTCAGCATGCCCTAAAAACAAAACAGAAAAAAAAACCCTGAAACTATCTTTTTTCATTGCCACATACTTCATATATAATATGGCTGTCCAATTTGTTATTGACCTACATAAACGCAAAAGTTTACCAAGTAAAACAAACCCAAACGTTTCATATCTCTTGCCATTAACAATATTTCCCCATTTCCCAAGCGCTCTCTTTTTTCTCTTTACCTATGGTACTGGGTCCAACGCCCAGAACCTCATGCATGCCAGGCAAATATTTTACCAGAATCACATACTCGGTAGCTTTTTGCTTTGCTTTTTCAGACAAGGTCACGCCATGCAGACCCAGCTGATCTGGGGATTCACTGTGTATTCCAGGCTGGATGTAAACTCAAAACAATCCTCCTGCCTCAGCCTCTCCAGTGTAGGGACTACAGTGCGAGCCGCCAGGGCTGCTTCTGTCTTTGACTTCCTGTCTTCCACTCAGAAAAGATAGGCAGGCAGAGTAGCCATGCTGCGGTTCTGGCCCCAGCCACCTGCCCGTTAGATCACCAGCACGGCTAGCGAATGTCTACCCCCCCCAAACCACTCAGAATCATGTATGTTCTTCATTCCTAACCCCATCCTGCTCTATGAATAAGTGACTTCTGAGGTGCCCCCACCCCATAACAACAACGACGACAACAAAAACCACCAAACAAAACTGAAGGAAGCAAAAATAAGAAAAGAACACCCAAACAGCCTACAGTTTTGCCTAACCTAGGCTAGTACAAGTGCTTCAAACTATGTGCTAATTTAATTCTTTCAAAATGGGCATTTGCACGGGTCAGTCACCTGACAGTGACAGCAGGATGAATGGGGATCCCTTTGACAGAAGATGTTTATGAAATGAGTTCTCCTGACCTAAGCGCCAGTGCTCCCAGGATTCTAGTATTAAATTAACAGAATACTTTAGTTAAGAAATGGTTATGTAAAAATAATTGAAGCAAAAGAAGAAAATTAAGGAAGATGTGCTGCATTCCTAACTGCCGTAACCTTGTTTTATTTTGACGTGACATCTCTTGGCCTCATCTTGGACCGCAACACCACCCCACGCTTTCTCCTCCACACCCTTCACAATTGGAATTCAGAAAGGTAGAGCGGGCACTTTGGAATCCATCACTGAGAATGACTGGTCTTGGGCATATTACGGCGCAATAACCGCGGTTTCGTCCCCACCTACATCCAGACCACTGCACTGCCAGCCTATGCCCTGCCTTTCCCCGGTGCTCCAGTCCTGAGGAAGGCAGGGCAACAGGCCTTGTCCCTCGGCCAACAGCCTCTTTTTCCCGGAGACGGCCTGAGGGTTGCCCTGGCGTCCTCTGACCGCCCTCGGGTGGGACCGTTTCCAGACACCAAGCTGCTCGCTAACCCACTGATACCCCAAAACGAAGGGTCCTACGAAGCCAACCCCTCTTGAAACCGTTTCCTCTGGGCAGCAGGACAGAAACAGGTCCCCAGCAACCGGCCCTTCTTGGTAACCTTATGATGCCCCACCGCCGTCCTCCTGCGGACTAAACGCCGCAGCCCCCCTCAAAATGGGGATTTGAGCTGTCCCCAAAGAATTACAAGTGCGCCCCAACAGCCCTGTAGCTAAAGTCCTCACTTCCTGAGAGAAGACCTCATCCCTCGCTCGCAGCACTCCAAAATTCAAGACCCGAAACCCCGAGCCTGCCAGGCCGCCCCGCCCCCGGTAGCAGCGCGGGATCCGCCCGCACCCGGGAGCGTAGATCTGCCCCAGAGCTCCGTCCAGGGGCGCGCGCAATTACGCAGTCCGCCACGGCGCGGGCCCCACGCCCCCAGGGATCGCCCGCGGGTGGCCGCTCCGGGCGCCGGGACCCAGCCCTGCACCGGCTCCAGGCCGCCAGGGCCACCCGATCCGCGTTCCTTCCTCGCTGGGCAACAACGCACGCAGAGGCCCCTCGCCGCGCCTCCCGCCCAGGCCGCCCGCGGCCCGGCCCCTCACTCACCCAGAGCTCGGTGCCCCAGCTCATGATGCAGGGACCGGGAAAGGGCCCCCGACCCCCTTCGCCGGCGATCGCTGAGCCCCTCCGGACACTGCGAATGCGGGAAGCCCGCCGCCTGCCGTTTCCTCTGGCCCGCGCCTCCTCTAGCCCTGCTCTACACCTCTCGTCTCTCCGCGCGGAGCAAAATGGCCCGAGGAAGCAGCAGCAGCGACCGCCGCAGCGCGACCGCCCCGCACCGGAGCCGAGGGGCGGGGTGGGGCGGGACGAAAGGCGGGGCGGGGAGGGGCCGGACTGACAGCTCGAGCGGACCGTCCCGCCCCCAGACTCCCTTTGGCCGGGTTGCCCAGGGGTCCGGAAGGACGCGAGGCCTTCGGGACCTCTCTGTGTTGTCGGTTTTCGGCAGCTAGTGCACCCTACGCTCTCGGGACCCGCGCTCACTGCTTGCAGACTGGCCCATTCGCGATCACGACGCTGCATCGCGATTGCCCTCCACCCACCGCTCCGAGCACAGCTTTGCGTTTCAGAACTTTCGCCCCGCGGCCACCGGCGCCCACCTTAGAGGCTTCCAGAGCGGTTTCTCCCTCCATCCAGCCACCGTGGAGGCTAACGAGCCGGTCAGCGTGCTTGGGAGTGGGGCCTTGAACCATGACGTCGTGCATTGTGTACACTGGGACGTTGAGGCAAATATAGAGACCGAGCAGATCCGGGAAACCAGGGAAGGAACTCGAGGATGAGCAGCCAAAGAATTATAATCTGTAGAACAAGCCCTTTCCTACTTGTTCAGCCAGGAATTTCAGTAACGAAATCCTCTTACCCCGCTAGGGCCCACTGAGAACTTGGAGGGTTCAAATCCAGCCTCCAAGCTGGTGATCTTGGACGGATTTCCCCTCTAGTAGGAGAGCCCCAGCCACCAAAGGGAGGCAGTGTTTGCCAGTCGCCCGCGGCCTAGTGGTGTGAACCAAGGTGAACTGGCCAGAGGGTAGTTGGTGCAGAATTAGGACCATTAACTCTTCCAAAACTCCACAGAATGTCATTTCTCAGTAGCTGTGGGGAATCTGGGGGTTTTCAACTATTTCCTCAGAATCCCTCAGACTGTCTCCACAACTTTTCTTTCTTTGAATGGTACTGCAGAGACCTTTTCTCCAGGGCCATGACCTCCAGAATAGGTCCCTCTTCTAAACGTTTTCTCCGCTCCCTGCTCTCTTCAACCTGTTGAATGATTCTCCTTGAAGGGTGAATCTCAGCCCAGTGTGTGGACTGCAAGCCCACACTTGTAGTCTCAGCACTTTTGAGGCAGAGGCAGGAAGAGTCCAACCTGAGCCGCTTAGTAAGTACCAAGCAGGCTGACCTGGACTTCAAAGTGAAACCTTGACAAAATACATAAATAAATAAACAATAGACAGCTAGATAACAATAAGGGTGTGCTGGGAGGCATAGGCAGGTGGATTTAAAGGTCTGGGTTGCACAGTGAGTTCCAGGCCATAGTGAGACTCTGTTTAAAAAAAAAAAATCAAACACCAAATAATAATACTTTGCTTAAAAAGTAAAAGGAAGGAAAGAAAAAGGAAGGAGGGGTGGAGCTCAGAACATTGCCTCAAACCTCAAGACCTCCTACTTCCTTTGTGGGGTAGTTACATTGAAACCATCAAAACTGTTTGGGGCTCTCTTGTCAGTTACAAGCCCCTCCTCCATCCTTCGTGTCTTTAAATATTTTGTCCCCACATTTTCCAAGTCTGGGCTGGATATGTAAGGGTCAGGATGGCCAGCTAGAGTGAGTTAGAGGACTTAAAAATGTAAGCAATGTTAATTAACTAGGCCACAGGGTTGTTTTGTTGTGTTTCAGGTTTTTTTTTTTTTTTTTTCCCCCGAGACAGGGTTTCTCTGTGGCTTTGGAGCCTGTCCTGGAACTAGCTCTGTAGACCAGGCTGGCCTCGAACTCACAGGGATCCGCCTGCCTCTGCCTCCCAAGTGCTGGGATTAAAGGCATGCACCACCACCGCGCGGCCTGTGTTTCAGTTTTTAATGTGTACCGCTGTTTTGTCTGCATGTATATCAATGTACCACATCCGAGTCTGCTGCCCTTGGAGGCCAGAGAGGGTGCTAGATCCCCTGGAACTGAACTACAGATGGGTTGTGAGCCATCGTGTGGGTGCTAAGAATCAAGCCAGTGCTCTGAGCCACACTAGTCTTCCCAGGCCCAGGGCTGACACAGGTATTAGCTACTCAAAGTCGGAAATGGCCAGTTACTTAGCAAGACCCTGCTGCGTCATCATTATCGTCACCTGTGCCTCTGCTTGTTGGTTGTTTCCTTCTTAGTCCACAAAATGATCTAATCTTGACTTCAGAAAACTAGAATGACCACTTGCAAAAAAACAGTGTAGCCGGGGGTAGAACAACCTGTGCCCTACAGAGAAAGAAGCAGAAGGAACTGTAGAAAAGAGAGATGCCTAAACTGTTAGGGAACCCTTGAAAGCCACAGGAGGTTCAGGAGCCAAGTTAACTGGGCCCACTTAGCGCCTCTCACTGGTTTTGTTTTGTTTTGTTTAAGTCTGCAGGGCAACTGGAAAATGTTTACAGTCAAAAGCTTCAGAAAATGGAAGAGAAATGCGGTATTGACCTATTAGCAGGGGTGTTCTCGCCCTATGCAAATGCTCACCCAGCTGCACACCTGCTCCAGCCTGACTCACAAAGCTGTGGTCTGTGCCTTCCAATGATCTGATGGCATGAAAGGGCGAACCTAAAGGGAGGCATCTGACGAACACAGCACAGACCCAGCCTGCATAAGCTCTTGGGCTAATTGGTCTGCTGTTCTTTCTTTCTTTCTTTCTTTCTTTCTTTCTTTTTCTTTTCTTTTTTTAAATATTTATTTATTTTTTTTTGGGACAGGGTTTCTCTGTAGGTTTGGAGCCTGTCCTGGAACTAGCTCTGTAGACCAGGCTGGCCTTGAACTCAGAAATCCACCTGTCTCTGCCTCCTGAGTGCTGGGATTTAAGGCACGTGCCACCGTGCCACCCCTGTCCAGTGGTTTGCTTTCTTTATAAAATTTTTTATATTTCTATATGTACTTAGTATGTGGGGGGGGGGTGGAGTACACATACAGCACACACGTAGTGGCCAGAGAACAACTTGTGGGAGTTGTTTTCTCCTTCACCATGTGGTTCCTAGGAACTGACTTTAGGTCATCAGTCTCCATAACAAGTGCCTTTACAGGCTGAGCCATCTTCTGAGCCCTTATTTTCTTGCTTTTTTTTTTTCTTTTGGTTTTTCAAGACAGGGTTTCTCTGTGGCTTTGGAGCCTGTCCTGGCACTAGCTCTGTAGACCAGGCTGGTCTCGAACTCACAGAGATCCGCCTGCCTCTGCCTCCCGAGTGCTGAGATTAAAGGCATGCGCCACCACCGCCCGGCTGAGCCCTTATTTTCTGAGACAAGGTTTTATTCCATAGCCCAGGCTGGCTCACAACTTTGGTGGGTGGTCCTCTTGCTTCCGTAGGTACTTCTGAGTAGTCAGAGGCAAATCTATCAGGGATTTGGACAGTGCTCACCCTGCATGGAATTATAATGAACATCTCATTTGGGGTTTGTAGGTAGGTACCTGTTCAGTGGCAGATAGGGTTTTATAATTAATTGTTGGGGATCCCAGAGTTCAGTCCTTACTAGGCATGTGGCCTCTGGCAACCTACACACTCTGAGCTTCAGTTTCCTCATTCACAAAAAGGGGGCTTCACAGACTCCCAGGAGGCTGAAATGCTGGGCAAACACACACTTTACTGAGGTTCAGACATGCAGAGCTTAGGGCGGGCAGCTCACAGCTTCCCTTCTCCAAACCTCAGTTTCCTCTCTTACAATGAAACAATGACCTCATGGCTCTTCAATACTAAAAGAAAATATCTGCAAAGGGTTGAGTAAAGAGGGCACAAGTACAAGCTTCCTTTCCTTTTCCTGCGTGCCACAGCAAGGAAGCAATACCTTACAAACCGCTGCTAGAGCCAGACCCTTGGCTAGAATGGCAGGGCAAGGCGACTGGCTGTCTACCACTAGTTTCTCAATGACGCCCCTGTCAATGGTTTCTATCTGAGTGAAACTTAAAATTTTCCATAGCTTTACTTACAATGGAGTTAAATCTCAATAAACTCCTTTTCTATTTTGTGCTGTCCTGGAACTCACTCTGTAGACCAGGATGGTCTTGAACTCACCGAGATCTGCCTGCCTCTGCCTCTTGAGTGCTGGGAGGGGTGTGCCATCAAACCTGGCTTACTGTTTTTTTTTTTTTTTTTTAAGACAGGGTCCCGCGCGTAGTCTAGGCAGACTTCAAACTCACTATGCAGCCAAGGCTGGCTTTGAAATGACCTGAGTACAAAACAAAGCATTTAATATTCCAGGAAACCCACAACTGTTGGTTGAGTCATGGTAAATTGAGAACTGGCTGTACATTCCTGGGACCCCAGAAGCAGCCAAGCGGAAAAACTAGGAACAGGATAAAAGCAGGAACTTTCTAGTGAGTGTAATCTTAAAACTGCAACTAGATTTTAATACCAACGACGGAGTTCTCTGAAGGACTGTAAAGACTGTAATAGCATGAGACATGGGCTGCTCAGAGCTGGGCAGATTATATCCAGTGTCCCTAGGTTGAAAAATGATTCTCAAGTTCATTTCCATTGCGCCTTCGACCTGCGGAAGGTGTGTCAGGGCCACTGGACTGATGCTTTCTCGGTTGCCAAAAAGATGTTCTCAAAGTTTTCTTCTAGCAGGGCAGTGGTGGTGGCGCCCGCCTTTAATCCCAGCACTCAGGAGGCAGAGGCAGGCGGATCTCTGTGAGTTCGAGACCAGTCTGGTCTACAAGAGCTAGTTCCAGGACAGGCTCCAAAGCTACAGAGAAACCCTGTCTCGAAAAACCAAAAAAAAAAAAAAAAAAAAGTTTTCTTCTGTGCCTCAGGAGATGCTGAAATTCTCCACCACAATCTGGAAGACATGGCCAATGAATGTTGCCAAGTTCTGAGAAGCCTCTGGTTCCTTACGGTGTTAGCTTTGGGGTCTGAAAGAACTCTTCTGAAAAGACAGAACTGTTAGACAGCTCAGAAGGTAAACGAGCTGCCAAAAACCTGCCGACTTGAGTTCTATCCTGGTTACTCATGGTGGGAAGAGAAGACTTTTGAATATCATCCCCTGACCTCCACATATTCTCTATGGCATGTGCCCCTCCCCGATGCACACATCCAAGTAAACGTAATAAAAACTTTGGTGAAAGCTACAGAGAAACCCTGTCACGAAAAACCAAAAAAAAAAAAAAAAAAAAAAAAACTTTGGTGAAAGGAAAAACAAACAGCAGTTATGTCTTATTTTCTCCAACTGTCTGAGCCCAGGGTACGTATTATCAATAGCACTGTATTCAAACTACAAGTTTGAATTCAAACATGAATTTCCTACCAGTGGCAACTTTGAATTGATACTGCAGACTGTAAGGGCTCGTGATTAAGAGAGCCAAGCTCAAAGCCAGGATGAAGGAGCTCTGCCCTTCTTGACCTCAGGCTTTTCCAGTAGGTGCCTCGGTTTAATGCCCCCTGGAAGGCGCTGCCAGGGAGAAGCAGGCATAACTTGTTTTGTTACTCAACAAGATGTGCTGGTCACAGCATCCTGGTTACACAAATGACCTTTTCCGGAAAGTAGGAAGTCATGTGTTATACCTTTCTGGGACCCAGCATTGGAAGAACATTCTGCACCGACTCCTGGTAACAGGTTTTCTAAGACTTTGTAAGGGGTCTTCCATGCTCCTTCCTCTGGATTTCAAAATAACGATTGAGTTCACAGGGTTCCCAAACACACAAAGACAGACATTCCCACAAACCACTGAGCAGATTGGACTGGTGTGGCCTTGTGGAAGTTTTGTTTTAATTCCCAGGCTCAAAAATGAAGAAATCCTAAAGACTTTAAAGTTTGGCAAAAGTGTCACCACCACGAGACAGAATTCTTCTTTGGAATAGATACTTTGCCACACTAAGAGGAACTGAAGGTACCTGGACATTCTGTTTCCAGGTTAGTCAAACTGAAAGACAGACCTTCTAAAAAGTGGTATTGAACTTCATTATTTATTGGTCTTTATTTTTACTTATGTGTGTACATGTGTATATGTGTGTGAGGTGCCATGGAGGCCAGAGGAAGAAATTGAATCCTCTGGAGATGGACTGACAGGTGGTTGTGAGCTTCCTGATATGGGTGCTAGGAATTGAACTTGGGTCCTCTGGACAAAAGGTAAGTGCTCTTAACCACCAACTCCATCTTATTATTATTATTTAAAGACAGAGTCTCACGATGTAGTCCTGGAATTCACTATATAGACCAGGCTGGCCTCGAACACACAGAGATCCACCTACCTTTGCCTCTGCCTCCCAAGTGCTATGATTAAATGTGTGTGCCATCATGCATGGCTTTTATTGTTATTATTATTATATTTATGTGCATGTTTGTATGTGTGCCAGGTGTCCACAGAGGCCAGAAGAGGGAACTGGATCCCCTGGAACTGGGATTATAGGTGGCTGTCAGTCACCATATCGGTGCTGGGAACAAACTCCAGTCCTCTATAAGATCAGTAAGTGCCTTTGGGGGGGAGGGGGGGGTCTGTCTGTAGCTTTTGTGCCTGTCCTGGAACTAGTTCTTTTTTTTTTTTTTTTTTTTGGTTTTGTTTTTTGAGACAGGGTTTCTCTGTAGCTTTGGAGCCTGTCCTGGAACTAGCTCTTGTAGACCAGGCTGGCCTCGAACTCACAGAGATCCCCCGCCTCTGCCTCCTGAGTGCTGGGATTAAAGGCATGCACCACACTGCTCTGCTGGAACTAGTTCTTATAAACCAGGTTGGTCTCGGACTCACAGAGATCCACCTGTCTTTGCCTCCTGAGTGATCCTCCCGAGTGCTGGGATTAAAGTCGTGTGCCACCACCTCCCGGCCAGTAAGTGCTCTTAAATACGGAGTATCTCTCTAGTCCAGATTATTATTATCATCAATTAGGCACTGAACTTTAAAAAGTAAAAACAGGATGGGACTATAGCCCAGTGGACGAGGGCTTGTCTCGCATGTATGAAGTCTCAGTACTACAACGTAAGAAAGGAAAATCTCTCTGAAAAATTCATCTGTTTAACATTTTTTCTCAAGTAAAAATCACTTAAGTAGGGGCGGGAGAAATGGCTCCATTAAGAGCACAGACTGCCCATCCATACAACCCAGTTTCAGTTCCCAGCAGCCACACAGTGGCCAACAACCATGTGTAACTCCAGCTGCAGAGGAGCTGATGCTGTCTTTTGGTCTCTGCAGGCTCCTGCATATGGTGTGTATGCACAGACACTCAGTTATACAAGTATACACATACACATTTACATTTTCCCCTTAACCGTCTTTAGCCTTTCTTCTTGCTCCCCAAAGTAAAGTATCAGATTTCTCACACTTTTATTCTCTTTTTCAGGATTTTTTAAATGTCCTGGTGTGGAGAACTGAATGCCAGATCACATTCATGCACATGCTGGGCTGCTAAGCTCCATCCCCAACAGGTGACTTTTATCTCAGACTTCCTGTCCTGAAGTCAAAGCTATGTTACCATGCCAGCTTGCTACCCTTTTTAAAAATACAAAACCACAAAACTCAGAAAGCTGAGGCTGGAGGGGCAGCTCAGCAGTAGGCATGCGCACTGCTCTTGTGGAGGATCTGAATTGGATTCCCAGCACCCACATCATACAGCTCACTTCCACCTTCCAGCTCCAGGGGTTCTGAAAACCTTTTTTTGGCCTCCAGGAAACCTGTGTTCACACACGCTCCCCCACCCACACACATACACAAAGTAAGAATAGAATAATAACTCTTTTTTTAAAAAACAAATTACAAAGCTGTTCATAATATCGGTCAAGAAGCCCAGATCCACTTCTGTTGCGATTGAAGTTTCAGTCCTGGTTTTATGGATGCCCTGCTAAAACTCCTCAAAAGGCTGTGTGACCTTTGGAAAGTCACATAGCGTTCCCTGGCACTGTTCATACTTGGGAAAGAAAACTAACAGACCTGGGTTCCCTACCGAGCCATCCAGTCTAACCCAGCATGCAGTGCACTGTCTTTCTCTACAGCAGGCAGGACAGAGGATTTGCTCTGGGCTTCCTGAGTAGGGTGGGTCTGAGTGTGCTGGTGGGTCATTTCTGCAGGCACAGACTGCCTCTGAGTTAGTTCACCCAACCAAACCTCATCTGAAAAAAGAACATACGCACCTTGGCAGACTTTCCTGATTTTAGACAACACAACATATGTATAGATCACATAAGTTCACTCAGAAAACCATTTCCCATTTCTCCGCAAAGAGCTGCAAAAGATTAATGCTAGAGTTTCCTGCTCTAGGCTTCATTATCTGTAAAGGGGTGGGGTCAGATGAAAATCCTGCTCAAACATGGAAGATTGCATATTCAAAAGAGATGGCCCAACACCCAAGGGAAGAGAAGGACAGCCACCAACCAGTAGTTACTGCCTTTCCCTCCCTGAAACTTACAGGTATTTTAAGATAAACTACACCTCTGCGTCTCCACCTACCTGCTCTACTTTTGCCTTTGAAGAGGGTGTGACTGGGCTTGCACTGGTTTTTAGTCAAGAGAAGGATTAGATTAGTTCTGAAGATTCTGACACGGGAACTGAGCCCCTTCTCACTTTCAGTTCTGTACGTCTATATTGTCCCAAGTGATTTGTGT
Source organism: Alexandromys fortis (assembly GCF_014885135.2). Lineage (NCBI taxonomy): Eukaryota > Metazoa > Chordata > Mammalia > Rodentia > Cricetidae > Alexandromys > Alexandromys fortis. The sequence goes on from NW_026067969.1 coordinate 6,908,788, forward strand.
TCTCTTTCCTTCTTTCTCTTTGATACATGGTTTCCTGTGTATTTCTGGCTGGTCTTGAACTCAGAGATTCTCAAAGGTGTGAGTCAACACCACTAGCGACAAGTGATTTTTTTCTTCTTCTTCCTTTTTTTTTTTTCCCGAGACAGGGTTTCACCGTAGTTTTTAGAGCCTGTCCTGTAACTGTAACTAGCTCTTTTTTAAAAAAAGTATTTATTTATTTTTTTATTTTTTTATTTATTATGTATACAATATTCTGTCTGTGTGTATGCCCACAGGCCAGAGGAGGGCACCGGACCCCTTTACAGATGGTTGTGAGCCACCATGTGGTTGCTGGGAATTGAACTCAGGACCTTTGGAAGAGCAGGCAATGCTCTTAACCTCTGAGCCATCTCTCCAGCCCTGTAACTAGCTCTTATAGAACAAGCTGGCCTCAAACTCACAGAGATCCCCCTGCCTCTGCCTCCCAAGTGCTGGGATTAAAGGCGTGCGCCACCACTGCCCAGCTTCCAAATGAATTTTTAAATTGACTGTTTTGCATCACGTTGGGCTGAAGAGATGGCTCAGCAGGACCTGACACTATCTTCTGGTACCTTCTACCCTCAGGTACCTGAACATGGTACACATACATATATAAAGATAAACAAACAAAAATTCTATATCCCATTCCTATTTCCAGTTAGAAGTTTTGGGAATTTGGTAGAGGGATTCCTAGTCATTTTTATTATAGCCTGTTTTGTTTAAATAATTAGTCCACACACAGACACACCACATGAGCATACATTACTTGTGTGTCCAGTTAAAAACAAGGACCTAAAGCCAGGCAGTGGTGGTACACGTCTTTAATCCCAGCACTATGGAGGCAGAGGGAGGTGGGTCTCTGTGAGTTCGAGGACAGCCTGGTCTATAAAGCAAGTTCCAGGACAGCAAGAGAAACTGTTTCGAAAAGCTGGGGGGGGGATTAAAAAGTAAACACACTTGACAATCAGCACTTTTAATATACTTGTTTCCTGTAAGTCCTTGATAAACAATGCTATCAGGGACCTCCTACCAAGTCCTCAAGTCCCAAGGACCAGAAGCAAGGTTTCCACAGGAACGAAAATAGAAGACATTACAGCTCAGACTCTAGTGGTGGCATGAAATCACATGAGCAAAATGATCACCAGTGAAGAATTTCCATGTGATCCCCGGCTCAGCCTGAACCAAATGACCATTCTCAGAGCCTAGGTATAGCAGGGCAGAAGTCTGACACCTACTTCTTATCTGATTAGATTGTCCCAAAGATTAAATACCATCAAAAAAAAAAAAAAAAGCCTAGATGACTGCTTCATATATACTCAATAAATCCTGTTACTGCAACTATTTCGCCTGCGGTTTGTGGTAAAGGGCATAGGATAATAATAAATCAAGCGGTCTAAGACAAGCCAGCAATTTCTAAGTTATTACCACCGACGACAGGCCAGTCCACAGCCAGGGAGTGTGTGGCAGCCACTGCGGGTTCCAGCCTTTGGTCCAGGTCCCTCACTCCCTAAGCCCGGCGAGGCAGAAAGGAGGCCCGGGTTGGTCTTGCCCCGCCATGGTTGTCATAGCAAACGCTTCAGGGTCCTCAGAGGGGCTTCACCGGAAGTCCTCACTGAGAAGTCAATTGAAAAGTCCCGAGATGGCCCGCTGAAATCCCTGCGTAACCAAAGAGCTGTATTTTGGAGCAAAATGATCTTAAGGGTCTCAGAGGTGGTGGCCGCACCCCCTTCCGGGAGCACTTCCGGGGCGTCGCCCTTTGACCCGGAAGTGGGTGGGAGAGGAAGTAGTTGGTGATGCTGGAACAAACATGGCAGTCCCGGTGCCCGTCAGCTGCTCGGGCCCCTACTGTCTGCGACTGCTATCACTGCTGGCGTTCCTGGAGCTGCTGGTCGACCTCGGCTTGGGCCGCGTCCACCACCTGGCGCTCAAAGTAAGGCCTGGTGGACTGGGGACAGGGACAGGGGGTGGAGACCGGGGCGCGACAGCTGCTCCAGGCTGAACCAACTTCGGCCCTGCGGGTTCTCTAAGTTTGGTTCCCGAGCTAGGGGTCTGCGCGGCCCTATCGCGACGGACTACGCGGTGCGGGTGCCTCGGGTAGTCTGGTCCCTGCAGCTTTGAGGTCATGGGGAAGGGGCCTAGTGACTGTCTAAAACCCCAAGGACCTGGGAGGCCGCTCCTGCGATCCCCGCTGCCTTCCCTGGAATTCACGCCGGTGGTAACCTCCTTTCCCTGCTTGCCCTTGCACACAACTTTAATCCCAGTTTCTCTTGTCCGCGATCTCCGCCCTTCCGTGCGCCTGTACCTGGCGCTTTGAAGGTGTGCGGAATCTTTTTCCCTGCTTGCTTTAGGGTGCTCGATTCAAATCTCGCCGGAAATATATGCCTTGATTTCAAAAAGAAAGAAGGAAGGAAGGAAGGAAGGAAGGAAGGAAGGAAGGAAGGAAGGAAGGAAGGAAGGAAGAAAGAAAGAAGGAACAACCCTCAGGATCCAAACTCAGCATTTAAAGTGCTTCTAAGAGTGGGTCTTTTTCTTTCTGTCTCTATGGCCCTTGTCTAAGGGATAGACCTGGAATGAACACTAGGAACCGCTATGGTAACCCACAGTTTAAAGTTCTCTAAGGCTTACACAGGGTTGTCAGCAGGTTAGCATATCTGGGGAACAGAAGATGACATCATTATGACTCAAAGCCTTGTACATTTTCCTAATAGTGTTCCAAGAAGTTTGTGGACCTGGACACAGCTGTCTTGTAAAACACCTTGCGTTAGTGGTGAAGCATCAGTCTTGTGAACGTAGAGTTTGAAGAACACAGAGTCTGGAATTGAAACCTGGCCAGATCCATACAGGCGTACTTGCAATGCCGGCTTTTGTTTGTAGATACAAATGGTCTGGAGTCAGGTGACTCTTAACCACCGGTCAGTCTTGGCTCCTTTTGAAGATCCCAACTGAGAGCTGTAGAAGTTCTGCCCAGAGAAGTGCTTGTCCTTTCAGCCACACCACTTTCTTTGCCTTCCCGTGGCCTCGAGGTTCTGGTACATCTTATCAGTAGTTCCCAACCGGAGCTAAGAACTCATAACTTCTAAGTTCTCCCATTTCCAAGTTTACATATTGTTTTTACTGCGTTATCAATGGAGCTGAGATCGTAAAGCTTAGGAATTAGAAAGAAAACTTGCAACAGAACACACTAGGAGCATGTCTCCTGGTTCCCTGTCCAACATTTCTAGTATTAAAATGCCAGTTGCCTGGGATCATCAGGTAAACACTGGCAGCATTTATACCGGCCAGCCTTAGTGGCCATTATATACCAACCTGATATCCCGCCTTGGTGGTAGAAGCGAACCTAGAGTAGTTCTGCAGTTGATTTCTCTCTTGTGCAACTTAGTGTAGCGCTGTGATTGATTCTCTCCTGTGCCAAGTGACTTGATGGTTCTCTCTTGTAACATCTTCCCTAAACTTATTGCATAGTTGGTGCTAGAATCTTTTCTTAGTCTTAATTTATTGTCTAAGTAGATGGCATTTGCCCAGAGAAGGCCTATCTAAAAGGCTCAAGATAGTCTTGCTCTGCTTAAGGTTGGGAAGTATAGACTTGATCAGGTTAGAAACCCAGACTTGGAAGAACTTGATCACCAAATATCTGGAATATCAATTGATTCTTTAAAAGATTCATTTTATTTTTCTTTTTGTGTGTCTGTGTGGGTGCGCATGTGCGAGCAGGAGTAATAGGCAGTTGTAAGCTGCCCCACGTGGGTGCTAGGGATCACACTTGGGTCCCCTGCAAGGGCCATACATTCTCTTAACTGCTGAGCCATTTCTATGGCATTGATACTTATAAAACTTTTTAACACCAACAATTTTGAATGCAGCAGAGTAGGTACAGTTGTATTATGAACTCCCATGTATCTGCCCACTTGCGCAGGTGTCACTTCTCTCTTCTCAACTGTTTATAGTTTCCTAAAGTAGAAAAGAATCTCTTCATTTTTAATTTGCTCTCGGTATTTTCCATCTCTCATTTGTTTTCTTGGTCTTCTCACAGCCCTTGTCTTTTGACCTTTCTGTATATTCCTTACTCTTCTTTTTTCTTGAGACAGGGTTTCTTTGCATAGCCCTGGCTGTCCTGGAATTTGCTCTCTAGACCAGGCTTGCCTTGACCCAACCTCCTGCCTCTGCACACCTTTAATCCCAGCACTCGGGAGGCAGAGGCAGGACCTGGCTCAACCCCCCTAGCTGACAGTTATAACTAACAGCCTGTGGTGATGGTGTACCTGGATACCATGGGGAGGCAGAAGGAGAGTAGAGCCTGTGGGTGTGGGAGAGGACTGTGGGAACCCACTTTGGGTTCCCAGGACTGTGGGTGTGCTGGAGTACTGGCCACAGAGGCCTCCAGGAGGCTCTCAGTCAGCCTGGCTGGCTTGGGATATGGGCTCGAAGAAGACACTGCTGGGTTGTGCTAAGGAGGGAACTTCCTAGCCTCTAGGACCAAGCCAGACTCAATTAAGGTGTTGAAATCACTGCTCTCAGGCTGTCTGCTGACTTCCTTATCTGGGGTACTTCCCGTTGCCTGTCCTTCTGCCCCCTTGGGTGCCAGCTCGCCCATGTCTCCAGCTAGCTTCTGCACGCTCCTGTTCTGAGTCACCCTGGATGTCAGGGACTGCATCCTGATGGCCTGTCGGTCACCCGAGATGAAGTCCGAGTAGGAGGACTCAACCTCCATCATGCCTGTCGTATCCATCCTCAGGCCTAGTTTAATTTCTTTTTTCTGCTTGCATCTCTTCAGATTTTTCACTCTTGATTAATCAGTGTGGAAGTCTGCTGCCACATCTCTTTTGCTCCATGCCCAGTCAGCGACACTTCTACTTTGTGTTTTCATAGACTGTCCTTTGCCAGGTACTCCATGAGAAATGGAGTCACACAGCAGGGCTGCTTTTGTCCCTGGCTTCTTAGACTTTTTAGATTCATCCATGTTGTGCCATGGCTCAGTTTATCTTCTGTGTATTCATACTGTATGTGTATGTGTGCCCTGAGATGTTTGTGTAGAAGTCAGAGGGCAGACTTGGGTGTCCTTGCCTCCCATCTTGTATGAGGCAGGGATTTATTCACTATTGTATGTGTCAGCTTAGTTTGCAAGTTTCTGGGGATTCTCCTGTCTCCGCCTCTCACAGCATGAGTGCTACCACACACCTGCCTTTAGGTGGGTCCATGGGATCTGGGTTAAGGTCCTTGTGCTTATATGGCAAGCATTTTTATCCACTGAGCCATCTCCCGAATCCAATGGCAAGCATTTTTATCCACTGAGCCATCTCCAGAATCCAATCAGTAATTTGATGTTATTTATTATTACACCACTCCACTCTGGGCCTGTACAGCTGGCGTCTGTTTTCCTCCCTCCGTCTTCCCAGTGCTGGATTACAGGCGTGTGCTCCATGCCCATCTCTGTACAAAGAACAATCCTGCCACCGTCATTCACCTGCAAGTCTGTGACACTGCCTGTCCTTCTTTCTCTGGGTGACACCCAGGACCGGAGTGGAATTGCCAGGCTATCCTATAGGGTAGGGTTGGGTTTCATTTTTAAGAAAGTACCACACTACCTGTGTGTGGTGGCACACACCTTTAATCCCAGCACTCAGGAGGCAGAGGCAGGCAGATCTCTGTGAGTTCGAGGCCAGCCTGGTCTACAGAGTGGGTTCCCAGACAGCCAGGACTGTTATAGAGAAATTCTGTCTCAGAAAACAAAAAACAAAAAAGGAAGAAGAAGAAAATGAAGCACCACACTCAACTTTCCAAGGTAGCTAGCTTGTTTTACATCCTGCCAGCAACGAATGAGGGTTCCCCTTCCCCACAGTTGGCAGCATTTGTCATTGTCATTCCTTATTTAGAGCAAATCAGAAGTATCCTGTTACCCATCTGTGAATACTCAGTGTATCCCTGGAAAGTGTGAGGTGCCCTTAAAAAACCAACCCAGACACCATTAGAACAGAAATCCTTAAGAATAAATCAAATCAGGTCCACATTTTCTCTGTTCTTAAGAAGCTTCAGACTTTGACTCCTTTCCACTGTGACTGTATACTCAGTGAACAGAGACTCCAAATGTTAATCTTCTGGGGGCAGGGTCTCTGTTGCCAGTAGACAATGACCAGTATGTAATGCACAGTATTGTTCTTTTCTAATGGTGCATAAGGGTGCTTTTGCTTAGTTTTTGGATCTGTTCATTGTTTTGATCAGAGGTGGCAGACTCAGCTGTTATGAGAAGTCAGGTAGGTCCTGGTAGAGACCTGGCTGCCAGAGGGCCAGTAGAGTGTCCACTGAAGGATGCTTGCTCTTCCAGCTGTATTAATGTGCCCTGAGAGAGTCTAGGTCTCCCTTCTTTTTTACTTTTTCCCACCTCCTCAGGTCAGGGTCTCCTTATATAGCCCAATTTGGGCTCAGACTCACCATTCTCTTGCCTCAGCCTCCTGAGTGCTGGGATTATGGACCATCTTGCCTGTATAGTCAGTCAGTCAGTCAGTCAGTCAGCCTGTCTGTCTGTCTGTCTGTCTGTCTGTCTCTCTCTCTCCCTCCCTCCCTCCCTCCCTCCCTCCCTCCCTCCCTCTCTCAAAAGAGACACTAGAGGGTTGGAGAGATGGTTCAACAGTTAAAAATACTGCCTGCTCTTCTAGAGGACCTGGGTTTGATTCTCAGCTTCCATATGGCAACTCACAAATGTTTGTAACTCTAGTTCAAGGGGATCCAATGCCCTTTTCTAACCTCTAGGGCCACCAGGCATGCATGTGGCGTATAAGCAACATACATGCATGCAAAATATCGATACACATAATTTTTACCCCTGAAACAAGGTTTCTCTGTGTAGTCCTGGCTGTCCTGGAACTTACTCTGTAAGTCAGACTGGCCTTGAACTCAGAGATCTCCCTGCCTGGGCCTCCCAAATGCTAGGATTAAAGGCCCAGTAGAATTAGAATTCTTTCTCTCTCTCTCTCTCTCTCTCTCTCTCTCTCTCTCTCTCTCTGTCTGTCTGTCTGTCTGTCTCAGATAGGGTTTCTTTGTGTGGCCTTGGCTGCAGAGTTCTCCTGGAACTCACTCTGTAGACCAGGCTGGCCTTGAACTCATAGAAATCTACCTGCCTCTGCCTCCTGAGTGCTGGGATTAATAGTGTGTTCCACTGCTGCCCAAAAAAAATTAGAAATTTTAATGTGAAATTAGCTTGCAATGAATTCAGTGAAAAAATAGTGCCTTGGGGTTGTAGTTTAACAGTGGAACACTTGTCTAGCATGCATAAAATCCTAAAATCTGTCCCCAGCATTCCAAAAATCAAAACAAACCAGGAGCTGGAGGAGGTGTGGCTCAGTAGTGCCACGTGTGCTAAGCATAGGGAAGGCTCTGGTTGCACTCATCACAGAAACAAAGAAAGCAGTGTGCTGCCTGCATACCTTATCTACACAGATATGCTAGTACAATCTGACAGTACCAGCCAGTGAGCTGTTGTTTAAGGAATCAGCTGGCTAAGTGACCTTCAGCTAGGTTAAACAGGCATCACTTTATTACTCTTACATGGAGCTATTACTCCACCTGCTTTTTTATTAATGTGTGTATATGATGTGTGTGTCCTCGAGTATGGGTACCGTGGCTTATGTGTAGAGGTTAAACAAGAATCTTGAGTGTTAGTCTTTGCCTGTCACAGGACCCTTTCACAAGACAGTCTCTTGCTCTTCACTGTGTATGCCAGCTCCACTGGCCCATGGGTTTCTGAGCTTCTTTGTCCCTTGCCTTCTGTGAGATGTATTACAGGTGTGTACTACTGTGTGTGTATTCTGTGTGTTCAGCTTTGGTTCTCACGCTTGTGTGGCAAGTACTTTATCCACAGAGCCATCTCCTCATACCTGGTTGTTGTTGCTATTTTACATTGGTTGTGTGGTGTGATCTATCTGTGTCTATGTATGTGTGTAAATATATATATTTGGGGGGTGGGGTTCAAGACAGTGTTTCTCAGTGAAGCTCTGGCTGTCCTGGAAGTAGCTCTGTAGACCAGGCTGGCCTCAAACTCATAGATCTGCCTGCCTCTGCCATGTGACAGGTTGGGACAATCAGCAGTGTAAGCAGAGGTGTCTGAATAGGAGTGTGCCGTACAGAGGTGGTATCACAGAGCAGTAGGTGTTAGGAGGTACTGGTCCTACATAGTCTTAGCACAGTGACTATGGTGTGCCTACCTCATACTTACACAGAAATGTAGTCTACAAAGATTAATGTTTTGGGATGAAATATCCATGAGTATTCTACAACCTTGGATTCAAGGGTTGTCTCAATTTAATTAATTTGTGTATGTGCATATGTTCATGTAGGTGTGCATGCCTGAATGCAGGTGTAAAAGCCAGGCTAGGGATGGTGTTGAATGTCTTCCTCTATTACTGTCACCTATTCCTTTGATGCAGTGATGGAGAACCTCCTTCAGCGAATGGCCTTTAAGAGGCTAGACCAGGTTGGGGCACAACTTTGGGTACCAAAAAGCCTTGTTCCCGCCCCGCTCAGTCTCTTCTTCCCATGAGCCACAGCTGTGATCCATGAGTTCCCTTTTAATAAAGGAAAACTTTAAAATACTCTATTTGGAGTTAACGTGGGATTATTTGACTCGCTTTCCCCCATTTGACGCATTCAGCATCAATGCAGGGTCTCTCTCTCTCTCTGAGCCTGGTTTTGTGTCTTCTAGGCTGGAAATCATCTGCCCTAGCAATCCTGCCTCCATGTTCCTCAGAGCTGGGGTACAGGGGTATTGAGCATCTGTAGCTTGTTATGTGGGTGAGGAGATCTGGACTTAAGTCCTTTGATTGTAGGGGTTCTTCACTGCTGAAGCAACTCTCTTCAGCCCCAAGAAGAATTAAAGAAAAGAAAAAAAAAAGGTGTTTAAGAAAATACTACCAGGAGGGCTAGGGAAGAGGCTCAGTTGGTAATGTGCTTGACTTCTAAGCCTGAAGACGTGAATTCAGTCCCGTGTAAACCTGCCAGACATGGTGGGGAAGCAGAGACAGGAGGACCCCAGGGACTCTGTAGTCTCATCTGTGAGTTTCTGGCAGTGAGAGTCCTCGTCTTGCAGAAGGTAGAGTTGTTTCTGAGGATGAAGTTGGAAGTTGTCCTCTGGCCTTGCTGCTTACAAGTCCCCCACCCCACACACAGTGTGTTAAAGAAATAGCTACTAGCAATAAATACTGGCAGGTTTTCTTCTCTTCATAATTAAAAAACAAAAATGAAAAACTCACGTATGACAATATGTAGTACACAGTTAAAAGAATTTAAAAGACTGGAAGAGAGACATGCAGCCTCAGTTCAAAGGTAAGTGAATCCGTCCACCGGTGAGATGGCTCAGCAGGTTCTGTAGGGAGTCTTTCTCTTTCCCACCTCAGTTCCCCAGTAATGACACTGAGACTTATTAGTTATGAAAATGCGGCCTTAGCTTATGCTTATCCCACTATCTAAGTTAAATTAGCCTGCTTTTTATCAATCTACATTTTACCATGTGGCTTTTCACATTTTATGCTGTATGTCCGACTCCCCGCGTCTCCAAGCATCTCCTGCACCCCTTGATTCTCTCCTCCTACTACCTCTCTCTGCCCAGAAGTCCCACCTATACCTCCTGCCTAGCTATTGGCCTTTCGGCTTTTTATTCCACCAATGATAGCAATGTATCCTCACACAGTGTACAAATATCTCACAACAAGTTACCACACTTGCCATGCAAGCCCAACCACCTGACTTCAGTCCCCAGAGCCCTTGTAAAGGTGAAAGGAGCAAACCCACTCCACAGAGTTGTCTTCCACACCACACACTACTAATAAAACAGCAGTGATGGGGGGGGGGGGGCTGGAGAGATGGCTCAGAGGTTAAGAGCACTGGCTGCTCTTCCAGAGGTCCTGAGTTCAATTCCCAGCAACCACATGGTGGCTCACAACCATCTGTAATGAGATCTGGCGCCCTCCTCTGGCGTGCGGGCATACATCGAGGCAGAATGTTGTATACATAATAAATAAGTAAATCTTAAAAAAAAAAACAACAGCAGTGATGGCAAAAAGATAACTTTCCACAATATATAAAGGACTTTCAGTCTGGAGAGATGTCAGGGGATAAGAGCACTTGCTGCTTTGGACAGACTGGAATTCCGTTTCCAGTATGCATGAGGGATGGTTCACAACTCCAACTCCAGGACTTTGACATTCTCTTCTGCCTCCAAGGGCACTCTCATGCACATTCATGTTTACAGGTACACAGACAGACACAGTAAATAATAAAAATAACTCTTAAAAACTACAAGAAAAATCTAATAGGAATAGGCATAAGAGAGATAAACAAAGATACTTTATAACAGAGAAGCAGCTAGCTAACAGACAAGGGGTACAGACAGACAGACATTCAGAAAATAGAAACTGAATCACTTTATTTTCCCTGAATGGGAACCATGAGGGCCAGCATCTTCCGGGATGGTGAGCATGTGAGGAGCCACAGCCCTCCTGGTGTTGGGAAGCAGTTGTAGTTTCTGGCCAGATTCCTATAGCCTAGAAGTCAGTACACACAGCAGGGGTGAGAAGAGGCACAGGTGCACGCTAGACAGTGTGGTAGCCACAGAGCCTGAGAAATAGCTGCACACTCATGAGTGTATGTTGGAGGTGTGTGATGATGTGTAGGCAGAGGGACTACGAGCAACAATATGAAAATGTATCCACACAGAGTCCACAAAGAAGACATTGTTGCTGAAAATGAAAAGTGCAGATCCATATAAACGTTACTGATCCAGCTTTTAAAACTGATGCTCAGTGATATTCATGGGTCTGCATATGGGTCCTTCCTTCTTTTCTTTCTTCCAACCAACCTTCTGGGTTTTGTCAGTTTGCCCAGGCTGGCCTGTAACCTGCCATCCTCTAACATGGCTGGACAAGTAGCTGCAATTATAGGCAAGTATCACCAAGTCTTGCCAGTGACTGAGGTTTTTGTTCTTGTTTTGAGACAGGTACTTAAGTGTCACAGGCTGGCTTCAGACTTGTTAAATAGCTGAGAATGGCCTTGTGGTCCTTTTGCCTCTGTCTCCCCAGAGCTGTGGTTGTAGGTGTGTACCATGGTTGGTGTGTGCAGTAGGGGTTCAAAACCAGGGCCTTGTGCTTGTAAGCCTTCTAACAACTACACTCGTAGCTCCAGAGACCTTTTTTTCTTCCTGGAAAAGGGGTCACATTCTGTAGCTCAGGTGACAGCATTATTCTAGTTAAGTCTGGCATTGAGCTCATGGCAGTCCTCCTGCATCAAGTTTTCAGAGGAAACTTGAAGGAAGGAGCCACTATGACTGTGGTGATCTAAGGTAAAAACTGAGAGAGGACCTAGCCACTTGATGACTGAGGAGAGGGATGGTGGAGTGAGAGCAGAGGACTGGTTCATCACTAACACTCTTTCCCTTCCTTCTCCCTCACTGAGATCTGAGACATCTGGAATGTGGGCATCTGCTGGGACCTGTTGAACTTGTTACTCCTAACTGAGTCAGCCTGCGTGGACTGAGTGTTCTGTTGCCCACATTCTTCCCAGCACAGCACGTGCTCAGACGGCCCCCCGGTAGTAAAATGGTGACATCTCATTTAAGCCGACTGTTGGTGAGGTTCAGAATGTCAGCATGTTTTCTGTTGTCTTTTACTTTCAGGTTTATTTTAGCTTATTTTTCTGAAAGCCTGAATTTTTAGGGCAACTTACTTTTGTAGGAATTCATGTCTGTCTGTCTGTCTCTTTCTCTAATACAACCTACATATGATACATTAAAAAAAATTTTTTTTTTTGCGGGCTGGAGAGATGGCTCAGAGGTTAAGAGCACTGACTGCTCTTCCAAAGGTCCTGAGTTCAATTCCCAGCAACCACATGGTGGCT
>NW_026067969.1:6920785-6975024 GCF_014885135.2 Alexandromys fortis
TTTTTTTGAGGCCAGATCTTATCATATAGCTCTATTTAACATGGAACTCACAATGTAGACTAGGGTGACCTTGAACTCACATAGATCTGTCTGCCTTTGCCTCCCTAGTGCTAGAATTAAAAAAAAAAAAAAAATTTTTTTTTTTTGAGGTAAGGTCTGTGTAGCACAGGCTGGCCTTCAGCCTATCATTCTTTCCCCTCAGCCTCCCTAAAGCTGGGATTACAGTTGTGTGTTGCCACATCCACATCTGACTTTAACTATTTTTTTTATTATTTTTAATTTTTTGTTTATTTAGTATGAGAGGTGGGGCACATGTGCACCAGAGCTTGTAGGCTTTGGAGGGCCACTTGTGGGTGTAGGTTATCTTCTTTACCTTGTGGATCCTGAGAATTGAATTTAGGTTGTCAGGCTTAGCAGGAAGGTGACAAGTGCCTTGCTTACTGAGCCATCTTATAGGCCCTTATTTTATTTATTTGAGACAAATTCTTTGTGTAGACTTGGCTGACCTAAAACTCAGATTTATCTCTCTCTGCCTCGACAGTGCTGGGATTAAAGGCATGCGTCTCTGTTACACCTGCTTTAAAAGAAAGTGTCATCTTAACGAAGTAGATTATTGAAAATAAGAGCAAACATTTCAGAATAACTTTACATAACCTAGAATAATCAGGGACTGCCTTTTCTCTCTGATGCCTGTATCTAGGCTTGGTGTATTGGTGAATACTGGCATTCCCAGCAGTGGATTCTGGTGGGTGAAGAGAGAGGAAGGAGTCCCTGTTCAAGGTCAGTCTGGACCTCTCAGTGAGACCCTGTTTCAAGGCAAAAACAAGCACAAACAAACAAAAAGGTACATTAATCAACAGTGTTTCACCTTCAAACTGGGATTTGCCAATTGTTTGGGTTGTTGGCAGAGCCTGTGAGGAGAGCTAGGCAAGACCCACCCACTCCTAACACTGACCTTGTTTGGGTATCTGGGAACTTCCTTTCAGGAAGTGCTTACAGTCCAGCCTAGCTTCTCAGTCACACACTCCAGACAACACTCTCCCTCTGAATCACACCCTCAGTCCAGTATTTCTTGCCCCCATGACCTTGGCTTTTCACAGCTGAATGATCTGGTTGAATTAACCTATCATGCAGGTTACTGTGATTAAGAGTACACCTTACTCTTGTTTTGTTTTGTTTTTTCTTAAAGCCCACATTGGAGATCTATACTAAGATACCTGTAGGTGAAATTGTGGGTTGTCTGGGATTTCTTCCTCTAATTGGCTGGACTACGCCTGTCTATGCAGGGACAAAGCTGGCTCTTTCAACTCCCGTGTAATGCAGACTAGTTCAAAGCAAAATGAGATGCACTGTTAATTTGCTTGTGGAAGTCCTGCAGTGAGTAAGAGCCCAGGTGTGGAGCTCCTGCCTGGTCTGGGACACTGGTTCTGCTCCTGCTGTGATCTAAGCAGGCTTTACCTGTCCAGGCCTGCTTCTTCATCAGTAGCCTGAGCAGAACAGCACCTGCCTTGTCGAGTTGTAGGGAGGCAGCACAGCATTGCAGAGAGCCCTTCAGAGCCCTGCGAGGCCCAGTGCAAAGGAGGTGGCCAGTGGTTGCTGACGGTGTCTCCTCTGGTGCTGATGACCAGCAGCGTCAGCTGGGTGCTCCTGTGGACCCTCTCCATTCCTGCCTCCTCTCACTTTACTGTTGAGCTGCCACTTTCTGGTATAGCAGGAAGGAAAGGTGGGAATGCTGAGCTCCCACGCAGCCTCTCATCCCCTTGAACTCCTGATCCTCCTGCTTCTGCCTCCTAATGCAGGGGTTACAGGTTTGTGCCACCATGTCGGGTGCCGGGTACTCAAAAAGTGCATACGGCACAGTCCTTATGGAGCTTCTGTGAATCTTTATTTAGAGACAGGGTCTCACTGTGTAGCCCTGGCTATTCTGGAACTCACTATTTAGATCAGGTTGACCTTCAATTCAAAGAGATCCACCTGTCTCTGCCTCCAGAGTGCTGGGATTTAAGACGTATGCCACCATGCCTGCTGTAAACTTCATACAGGATGGCTAAAGGAAAAAAGAAGCATACCCTTAAATTTTTAATTTGGAGCCAGTGGGATATCTCAGCAGGCAAAGCCATTTGCCATGAACTCAGTCTCTGGGCTTCATACGTTGGAAGAAGAGACTGGACTCCTACAAGTTGTCCTCCTTGTACTGTGACATGTGCATGCATACACAAGAAAATAAACAAAATATAAGAAAAATGTAAAATTTCTGTACATGCTGAAAGCTATATGAATGTACAACCTAATTATTTCTACAGTGGAAACACAGTGGAACCAGCAGGAAATAGCTAGCACTTTCATAATTTTCTGAAGCTCTGCGTTCCCTCAAGTGCCTGGAAAGTCCCTTTCTCTGGGGAGCAGTCACCCTCCTGAAGGTCCCTCTCTGAGTCCTTGTGTTCCGTGAATGGGCTTGCTTCTCCCTGAGGTGGTGTGAGGCGGTTCTGGGATCTCCCTGCCACTCTGCCAGCTCAGCTGGGCACTATCACAGAGGACTGAATATCCTCACTGCCAAATATTGTCAAAGTAGTCTCTTTTCTTTTGCACTTGCAATGGTAGCGGGCATGTGTGTTTTCTGAAGAACAGGGAAGGCAGTCACTGGGGTCACTTTCTGAAGGACTTAATTCCACCCCAGAAGGGCAGGAGCCTTCACTGTTCCTGTTTTTTCCTTTGCAGGCCTCCCAGTCCTGCAGGTTACTTCTTTGTGGGAATGTTGGTTTGCCTCACACTCCTCTGTCTCCCTGGGAAGGAGAGTGAGCAGACATGCTTTAAATGCTTAGCTGAACTCTGGCACTAAGGGAAACTCCCAGAGGACCAAAAAAGGGAAGAGGGAGTTGAAACCAGCGGATAATAGAAGGGGGTTTAAGGAGAGGGAGCCAGTGCCATTCTGAGATGTTTCAGGAGTCTGGAGAGAGAGCTTGGATTAGATCATTGCCAAGGGCTTGTGTTCCAGCCATCAGATCCAGTTGGGAGGGGCCAGAGTCAGCCAGGAAATAAAAGCCTCCTGGTGGCAGTGTTCCAGTGCATTGTCTCTGGGCCTTGTGGATGTGGCGTATATTCATTTCCTCAGAGGGTCCCCTTTGACAGCCTCTGATACCTGGGAACCTCAGCTGTAGGGGAGGATCCTATAAACAGCCTCCGATGTCTGGGTAATTCTAGCTCTAAGGTAAAGAGCCAGCTGTTACAGACGGTCCATGTAGTTCCCAGTAATGTTACATGCTATGAAGAACCCCAGGCACTGGGTGCTAGAGGGCTTTGCCGATATCTGTCCTGGTCCCGGGATGTGTGCTCCTGCTTGAGACGGGGACATGAGGCAGGCAGGGCTGGGCATATCCTTGTGAGCTATGGTTTCAGAGGGCACCGGATTTCCCCCTGCCCAGTAGAGTCTGTCCCCACTTAACTCGCTCCAGAGAGTGCTTTTGCATTGGCTCCTGTCCTGAAGGCCCGCATACTCTGTATCCAGTCTGAGCTGTGCATTAGGGAAGTCAGGAAGGAGCTGAGCTCAGCAGTGCATTTGTGTATGCATCACCACCCCCCACCAAGAATGTTTTTCTTTTTTTTTTTAAAGATTTATTTATTTATTATGTATACAACATTCTGCCTCCATGTATGCCCGCACGCCAGAGGAGGGAGCCAGATCTCAGTACAGATGGTTGTGAGCCACCATGTGGTTGCTGGGAATTGAACTCAGGACCTCTGGAAGAGCAGCCAGTGCTCTTAACCTCTGAGCCATCTCTCCAGCCCCAAGAGTGTTTTTATTTTATAAATTAAAAAAAAAAAATTTCAAGTAGGGTCTCACTCTACGCCTAACTGGCCAGGAACTCTGTGTAGACTAGGCTGGCCTTGAATTCACAGAGAACCTCTTGCCTTTTGAGTACTGGGATTAAAGATGTATACCACATGAGGTGACCTCCTTGATCACATTTTCAGTGCCTCCCCGATGCCACTGCTCTGTCAAGAAGAATGCAGGGGGATTAAACCATGGTTCGTTCATCTGACTGTGGAATTCACTTGTCAAGTTGACCCTGACCAATTTGCCCCCAGAGCCCATACAAATGTGCTGAACTGAATGAGTCCATGATTGCCTTCTGCAAAGTTTTGCCATCTGTGGGATTTCTGACGTCTTTTCCTGCCATCTGTGGGATTTCTGACATCTTTTCCAGCTTTTGAAGGCTAACTGTGATAGCTGTGGCTATCCCTGTACCTGTGGGAACTTTGACTGTCATGAAACTGGATACCACAGCTTTTCCAGCATGAACAGACAGACTGATCAGAAATCTCCAATCTCTCTAGGATGACGTGAGGCATAAAGTCCATCTGAACACCTTTGGCTTCTTCAAGGACGGGTACATGGTGGTCAACGTCAGCAGTCTGTCTGTGAACGAGCCTAAGGGAGCCATTGGCACAAGTGGTGAGGCAAGTGTCTCTCCTAGAGCAGGGGTTACTCTCTCAGCCTCCTCCCTCCTTCCTAACTGGAGAAAATTCTTCATGGTGGTACCAAAGTGTACATAGGAGTCAGCTTGACTTTTCTATTTCTGTGGTCAGGGAGATGCTGGGGGTGGAACCCAGGGCCTTTCCCGTGCTAGGCAAATGCTTTGTCCATCTACACCCCAGCCCTAAAAATCTTTTTTTTTATTTTATTTGCTTATGTATTTTATGCATGAGTGCTTTGTCTACATGTACACTTGGACACCCCAAAAGGGAATTGTACCCTATTACAGCTGGCTGTGAGCCCTCACGCTGTTGCTGGGAGCTGACTCAGGACCTGTGGGAGAGCACACTGAGCCTCCTCTCCAGCCCTGCGACTCTTGAGTAAATGTGTGATTAGTGACTTCACGTGAGCAGCTGTTTCCATCGTTCAGACGTGCACTAAGGGAAACGAGAAGCCAGGCCTCACGGTCCATGCTTTCTGCGTGTATTTTTCTTGTTCTTTGAGTTAGAAGGGCATGGGCAGTGTGAGGGACTTAGTCTTTTCTCTTTTCATTGCCCTCAGATCGGATTCAGTCTAGATCGGACCAAGAACGATGGCTTTTCTTCTTACCTGGTAAGTTGCTTATAAAAAAAATTGTGTATATTGATATTTTGCCTGCCTGCATGTCTGTGCACCACATACTTGCCTGGTGCCCTCAGAAGTCAGGAGAGTTAGATCCCCTGGAACTGAGCAACAGGTAATTGTGATTGTTTGGGTACTGAGAATCACACCCAGCGCCTCTGTAAGAGCAGTAAGTGCTCTTAACAACTGAGTCATCTTCTGGCCATCTGTCTCTCTTGAGGGGACAGTAGTGATTGACGGGGCTTCATTCTGTAGCTCAGGGTGGCCTCAAACTTGGAGCAGTCCTCCTGCCTCAGTCTCCCAAGACTGGGATCACAAGCATGAGTAACCACAGTTTGTATCACTGTATAACTGAAGCCGGACTTGAATTCCTGGTACCTCAGTCTCAGTCTCATAGGTGCTAGTATGATTGCAGGTGCCTGGTCAGTTTTAGGTCACAGTCTGACTGGTCCTCACTGGAGTCAGCCCACAGTCGCTGTTCTGGAGGTGGTAGCGGCTGTAGCTTCCAGGCTTCACTGTTGGAGAAGCATGAGCCTCTCATCTGCCTTGTTCTTGCCATAGCAGGTGCAATGATACATGCTTGTTCTTCCCTCGGCAGGACGAAGATGCCAGTTACTGTATTTTAAAAAAGCAGTTTATGTCATCTGTCACCCTTCTCATCTTAAACATCTCCGGAAGCGTGTAAGTAATCCTAAGTCCTCTCTGCTCGCCCTCAGTACAGTGAGGGCACTGGTGCAGCCAGCATCCCCACGATATCTGCCACATGCTAGTCCTCCACTGAGTGCTGAGATGAGTTACCTGTTAAGAGACACAGGGCCACCTGGGACCCCCCTGCACCCCAACACACACACCATGGCAGGGAAGGACAGTTTTAGGTCAGACTTAGGCAGGCAGCCTTCTGGTGAGTCATCTTTTCCAGATGAATGAGAGCAGGAAGGGTGTCCATGTGTGCAAGAGAGGGAGTGGCCTGTGGAATAAGAGAGGGCGTGGCCTATGGACTAAGAGAGGGAGTGGCCTATGGAATAAGAGAGGGAGTGGCCTGTGGACTAAGAGAGGGAGTGGCCTATGGACTAAGAGAGGGAGTGGCCTATGGACTAAGAGAGGGAGTGGCCTATGGACTAAGAGAGGGCGTGGCCTATGGAATAAGAGAGGGAGTGGCCTGTGGAATAAGAGAGGGAGTGGCCTGTGGACTAAGAGAGGGAGTGGCCTATGGAATAAGAGAGGGAGTGGCCTATGGACTAAGAGAGGGAGTGGCCTATGGACTAAGAGAGGGCGTGGCCTATGGAATAAGAGAGGGAGTGGCCTGTGGAATAAGAGAGGGAGTGGCCTGTGGACTAAGAGAGGGAGTGGCCTATGGAATAAGAGAGGGAGTGGCCTGTGGACTAAGAGAGGGAGTGGCCTATGGACTAAGAGAGGGCGTGGCCTATGGACTAAGAGAGGGAGTGGCCTATGGACTAAGAGAGGGCGTGGCCTATGGAATAAGAGAGGGAGTGGCCTGTGGAATAAGAGAGGGAGTGGCCTGTGGACTAAGAGAGGGAGTGGCCTATGGAATAAGAGAGGGAGTGGCCTGTGGACTAAGAGAGGGCGTGGCCTGTGGAATAAGAGAGGGAGTGGCCTGTGGAATAAGAGAGGGAGTGGCCTGTGGAATAAGAGAGGGAGTGGCCTGTGGAATAAGAGGGAGTGGCCTGTGGAATAGCATGTGATCAGCACTGCGTCAGCACCAGGTCTGCTGTCCGGAGCACAGTAGAGGAAGCAAGTAAGAAACCGGACAGGATCCAGGCAGCAGCTTCTGCCACTCAGGGTCTGTGTGACTCCAGGGCTCAGGGTCCTTTCCTACCACACAGTAGTAGTCTCTTTTGTGAGATTGTCCTTGTGGCAGAGCATGGGAGAAGGATTTTGTGTTTTTAAGTTAGGTACATTTCTATCTGACTACAGTCAGGGTTTCATGTTTGTGTGTGGGGTTGGGCAGCAGAAGCTGATGTTGGGTATCTTCCTCAACAACTCACCCCAACCCTCCCTCGTGAGACAGGCTGACACTACATAGGCCAGGCTGGCCTCAAACTCAGAGATCAACTTTTCTTTGCCTCCTGAGCACTGGGATTAAAGATAGGAACGCCTGTAATTAATTTGCTAATCCTAGCATTTGGGAGGCAGAAGCTGGTGGATCTCTGTGAGTTCAAGGACAGCCTGGTCTATGGAGTGAGTTTCAGGACAGCCAGGGCTAAGGCTACACAGAGAAACCCTGTCTCAAAAAACAAAAGAAAGAAAGAACATACCCCACCATGCTCAGCTGTTCTACCATATTTTCTTTATGTACAGTTCTTCACTGCCTGAGTTCTTGCCAATTTACCTAGACTAGCCAGCCAGCAGACTCCAGGCACCCTCCTGTGGCCACCTTCTCTCCTGGGGTTGCAGGCTCTTGTCACATGCCCCACTTTTACACATGCCCTCTGGGGATCAAATTCAGGTCCCATAATTTGGAGGCAAGTACTTTGCCACCAGGCACCTCCACGGCCCAACCACCTCAACTCGTATGTAACTTTTCACTCACTTTTTTACATTTTTGTTTTGGCTGGGCACATGTGTATATCATGCCATGCATATGGGGGTCAGAGAGCAGTTTGTAGAAGTCAGTTCTCTTCTTCCTGCTGTGTAGGCTTCAGGGTTTGGATTCAGGTTCAGGCTTTTCCCTGTGTATAATTTCCGAGGGAGCCTTCATAGGGTTTAAGCTAAGAATCAGTGTCCGGATTGTTTCAGATCTAGCCGATAGCAGCCCAGAGTGGACAAGTTAGAGATGAACAATGTCAGAGGTAGAAAAGACCAGTGAGGAGACATCTTTAAAAAGCCACAGAGCTCCTCTGGGCCTCACAGCAGACATCCTCCTGCTCACCTCTGCTATTATCTGTCAGGAAGGCAGCAGTTTCCTAGGTTACCATGTATTTGGCATCTGGAGAGAAAGACCTGACTGAGCCTGGCAGAAGGAATGAGAGCAGGGATGGACCCACCCACCCGAAGTCCCTAGGTGGCAGGAGGCTCAGGAAAGGGCAAGTCAGTGGCAACTTGCTCACATCAGGGGCTCATGCCTTTGATCTCTGCTCTCCCATCCTGGGTGTTTACTCCCCAGGCAGTGTCATGGGTATGGTTCTCAGCATTCACACAGTGGCTTACAACCACTTTTAAGTCCAGCTCTAGGGGATTGGAAGCCCTCCCTCTTCTGGCTTCTGCGGGCTCCTGCATTCACATAGTACACAACCCCCCCCCCATGCACACAAACACATAATTAATCTTTAAGACAGAAAGAAGGGAAAGTAAGCGATTTCTTTTAGTGCAGTAATTAATGGTGTCCTCAGCTCCTCACACACATGGCGTCAGTTGACTGTGTTATAGAGCCTCTGTCTTCTTCCGTTTCCCTTTCATCAGTTCTGAGCACATTAAAAATCCTTAAGGGAGCCCTGTGACGGTGATGGTACACATCTTTATCCCAGCACTCAAGAGGCAGAGGCGGGCAGATCTCTGTGAGTTTGAAGCCAGCCTGGTCTACAGACTAAGTTCCAGGACAGCCAGGGCTACATAGAGGAAACCCTACTTGAAAAACAAACACACAAAAAGAGAGAGCTTGAGGTGGGCCCACAGCAACCTTTAGTGAAAGCTGGAGCGCTGATCTCAACTCTTCTTTCTGTCTTCCGCGGATGTAGAGTCAAGGTCAGATCCCCACCAGAAGCTGGCACCCAGTTACCAAAGATCATCTTCAGCAAGGACGAGAAAGTCCAGGGTCAGAGCCAGGAGCCTGTCGTCAGCTCTGTCCCCGAAGTCAGCAAGGTGCAGAGAGCCCAAGGTAAATCCGCTTTGTAGAGATCTTGTTTTCATGAACTGCAGCCTAGTCTATATTGTCTGAGCATTGTGTTCTTGAGGCCACGCAGAATTAACTGTAACCAAAGAAGGAAGAGAGAAATGAGCTCTCCTCTGTTCCCACTTAGCACCTTGGGCGTTGTCCCTGGTTAGGCTTGTTTTCTTGGTCTAGAAATTGGTGCCTCACAACTCCTAGTCATGTGTCCAGCCTGTGCATGCTCATTGGTTTTGCTTTGTTCCATCCCCCGTCCTAGTTAATGATTTGTCACTAGCTCGGCCTTTTTCCTAAAGTGAAACATTGTCCTTTCCATTCTTCATTCATAGAAATCCTTTTGTGTGTGTGGGGGGGGGGCGGGTAGAGAGAGGACTCAGCAGCTCACCTCCAGCACACATATCGGTTGGCTCACGACACCTGTAACCCAGTTCCAAGGGCTTCCACAGGTACGCATACACACTAACAGACAGACAGACAGACAGACACACACACACACACACACACACACACACAAAGATGTCTTTCTTTTTTCTTTTGGTTTTTCGAGATAGCATTTCTCTGTGTAGACCAGACTGGCCTTGAACTCACAGAAATACGCCTGCCTCTGCCTCCCAAGTGCTGAGATTAAAGGCGTGCGCCACCACCATACATCTAAGTTAAATCTTTTTAAAAAGAGAAATTATTTTGTGTGTGTAATGCTGTCTTTAGGATAAGTTAGTGGAGCTGGACTCTCTGGCTCAGAGGATACAATAGTCTTTGAGAATATTTATACTCCATTCCAGATCAGGTGGGTGATCAGCATCTATCAGAATGCAGAAGTACTGGCAGAAGTACACTGGGATACCCGGTTGTTTTGTTTGCTTGTTTATCTAAAGTGCTGCGCACTGTGCATATCTGCAGTTCCAGTACTTGGGAGACTGAGGCAGAAAGAGCACTTGCGCCTAGTCTGGGCAAGCCTGTGCAGCGAAGGGAAACCCTTTTGGAGGGAAATGCTAAAATGGAAAGGCAGAGACCATGGTGGATTTTGTTTTTCCTTTTCTGTTGTTTTTGGGAGAGGAGTTTGCATGACCAGGCCTTGAGCTCCAGCTTCCTGGCCTCCACCTGCTGTGCCCTGGGCCTCACTCAATGCTGTTTCTGAGGCAGCAACCCTCTCCAGATGTTGGTGTGTGTTAGTCCCGTCCAATGGTTCATATACGTTCTTCCAAGGTCATTTGCCACTTATGTTATTTATTTCTTCCTAGATTTGTCAAAAGTTGGTACAAATTAAGAATCATAGAAAGAACTGGAGTGTAGGTACAGTTCCACGCCTGTGCTCTGCTTGTGCAGATCCCTTTGCTCACGAAGCCCTCTTCCTGTCATAGGGCTGAACTACTGTCTAGTTGGGGTTCTCCTGCTGTGAGGAGACACCATGACCTTGGCAACCCTTATAGATGAAAACATTTAAATGGGGTGGCTCGCTTACAGTTTCAGAGGTTCAGTCCATTATCGTTGTGGTTTGGAGCAGGGCAGCATGCAGGCGGACATTGCAATGGCTACATCTTGGCTTGCAGGCAACAGGAAGGCAACTGATGAAAGTCCTGAGTGGTATCTTGAGCATAGAAAACTTCAAAACTCACACTTCCTCTAACAAGGCCATACACACTCCAACAAAATCACACCTCCTAGTAGTGCCACTCACTATGAGATTACAGAGGCCAGTTACGTTCAAACTACCACAGCAGCCTTCCCCAGGAGGGTTATCCTAAGGACGGTGAGGCAGGTGCCCACTCTGTTCCATGAAAAAAGCTGCTATCGATTTTTTTTTTTTTGAGACAGGATCTCATAGCACAGGCTAGCCTTGATGAGACAGGATCTCATAGCACAGGCTAGCCTTGATGAGACAGGATCTCATAGCATAGGCTAGCCTTGACTTCTGTACGTAGCTTAGGATGACCTTGAATTTCTTCTTCTTCTTCCACCCCAGAGCACTATGATTACAGGTGTGCATTACCACACTCATTTTCATATGGTGCTAGGGATCTAGGGCCTCGTGCATGCTAGGCAAGCACTTTGCTAACTGAGCTACATCCCCAGCCATAGTTAGCTTTTTGTTTTTTTTGTTTTGTTTTTTATTTTCTTTCTATTTATTATTATTATTTTTGAAAGATTTATTTACTTATTAGTCTTCTGTCTGCATGCTTGCCTGCACACTAGAAGAGGGCACAAGTTCTCATTACAGATGGTTGTCAGCCACTGTGTGGTTGCTGGGAATTGAACTCAGGAACACTGAAAAAGCAGCCAGTGCTCTTAACCTCTGAGCCATCTCTCTAGCACCCCCCCTTTATGTAATTATGTCATTTTTCTCCACTAGTAATCTTAACACACTGCTGTTGGGGCGACCCCAAAAGCCAACAGCAAGAAAAAGTGAAGCCAGTAAGACATGTGCAAGTCCAGGCTGGTGGTGCAGCTCCAGGGAGAGTCTGCTTCTCATGCAGAAGCCGAGTATCATCCCCAGCACACACACAGTCTAGCCACACTAAGATTCTCTCCAAGTCAACCGCACCAATCAGGTGCTTGTTAAACTGCCTCCGAACATGCTGACTTAGAAAGTATGCAAAGTTGTTCCATGTGGCATCTCTACCATTCACAGTATCTACACAGAGGCTTTCCCTTGGTTCTGTAATGATTGACACAGTAACATTTGCAGTATGCCACTTTGATTTGCTGCTGCTTCTGCCAGTAATTATGTGTGGGGACCCAAAGAGGTGGAGGCCGTGAAATTTGTTTGTTTTGGTGCTGGGATATTAGATTAGTTGGAGCCCTGTCAAATGATGCTGTGATGTTTGATGTGTGAGGTGAGTTAGGTAGTGATGGCTTTTAAATTTTGTGCTTCTAGATGGTTCGAAGGCTAGAAGTACAGTGGATTCAAAGGTAAGCATGGACCTCCCTCCTGCTCAGCTTCTCTGGATGTGTATGTGAGCTTGCATAAATGTGTGTCTGTGCATGTATGTGTGAATGACTTGTGGCTTGCGTTTAGAGAGACAGCACCAACACACTGAAACCATTTTGAACTTACATGGAATGCTGGATTGCACAACACAGAGGAAGCCCTAGCAGTGGGGGTGCACCCTAAGACAGACCTGGGGTAGCATAGGTGGTACATTCCTTCTTACTCTGTGGCTGGCTGGGTGGCTGACCCCTGACATCCTCCTCTCCTTGTTCTCTTTCTCTCATTCTTCCTCATTTCTCCTATTTACCCTCTCTACCTGCCAGCCCCGCCTATCCTTCATCGCTTTATTAGACCATCAGGTGTTTTAGACAGGCATAGTAACACAGCTTCACTGAGTTAAACAAATACAGGGTAAACAGAAGTCACACACCTGAAAATAATACTCCCCAGCAGTACAGGGTACTGACATCCAGGTCATGGGAAGTTGTCATGAGCCTTTAATCAGATATTTATTGGATATCATGATTCTGAAAACACTGCAGGGTCGGCAGGGTGATGCTCAGACCCAGAAAGGACCTGCTGTGATAAGACAGGGTTGAGGTCTGGACTAGCCTAGAGCTTTGTAATGTAAAACAAGGTTTGTGTGTGGGGGAGATGGAAGAGTGGAAGGGAAGGGGTGAGAGAGGTGTTACTGCGCAGAAGTGAACAGAAGAGCAGAGAAGGGTTTGCTTTGGAATGTCCTGATTCTTCATTGAAGGTACTGTGTTATTTGCTTGTAGACAGGGTCTCCTGTAGCCCAGGCTGGCTTCACCTTGTTACATAGCCATGGTTGGCCTTGAACTCCTGGTCCTCCTGCCTCTGCCTCCCAAGCATGGGTGCACATAACCAGGCCTGGCTTTGCTTGCTTGTTTTCTTCCTTCTAACCTATTGTGAAGGCATGATTGGACAATAAGCTGCCCATATTTACAGTGACAGTTAGATACATTTGACTGCTAGGTGGTGGTGGTGCACACTTTTAATCCCAGCACTTGAGAGGCAGAGGCAGACAGATCGCTGTTAAGTTTGAGGCCAGCCTGGTCTACAGAGTGAGTTCCAAGATAGGATCCAAAGCTACAGAGAAATCCTGTCTTGAAAAACCAAAAAAGAAAGAAAAAAAAGGATACATTTTACATTTGACCTGCCATTCAAGATGGTGGATGTGTTCACCATCTCAGAGGCTTCTCCTGCTCCTTTTTCATCCTGTGCCCAGGAAACAGTCGCTGCAGTAGAGAGCAGCTTTGGGGGCCTTATGGAAATGAGCCACACAGGGTGTGTTCTTCCTTTGCCTTTGTTCAGCACAACCATCAGAGTTTTTCCTGCTCCTATGTGTGTGTAGCTGGTTTCTTTGCATGGCTTGCTGTTAATCCCTTGGCTTGTGCAGAAGACAGTGCTCTGGTATTTCAAGTCTGGAACAGATTCCAGGTGGGACCTTCTGCTCTACCCAGGGCAGCAAGCATCCTTGGTCCTGTACAAGCTGTATTATATACATGTAATGCCCATAGAGGCCAAAACAGGGCATCAGATCCTCTGGGATTGGAATTGTAGTCAGTTGTGAGATGCTGTGTTCTGGGAATTGATCCCAGGACCTTTGCAGAAAATATGCAGTGATCGTAATCATTGAGCTCTCAGCCCCCAACTAGCTTTGATCTTCCTAAGCTGCTTTTCTGTCACTTTTGGCCTGAAGCAGATTCTTGTGTCTTTTAGGCAACAGCAGAGACATCCGTCTCAATTCATAAGAATGATGGGGCAGTTTCGTTTCAGGTATGTGTCACCTTGGAGTAAAGTTTACTCCCATTTCTGTGTGCTGAGGTCCCTAACTTATTTCTGAGTCTGGGAGCTTTGACCGAGGCTGTGAGCATCTCTTTATTATTCTTCACTTCCAGTTCTTTTTTAACATCAGCACTGATGACCAGGAAGGCCTATACAGTCTTTACTTCCACAAGTGCCCAAGCAACAAGCCTACTGAGCAGGTGTCATTCAGCCTGAATGTGAGTACCTCATGGGGCATTCACAAGGGTGCTATCAGTGTGAGAACAGGGTGGGTTCTGGGGAGGTTTTTTGTTTTGTTTGCTTTGGTCTTGGTGCTCGGCTGAAGCAGGCTTTGTTCCCCCTTGGCCATTGAGGGCATGTAAATGCCACTTTGAGAAAGTGGGGCTTGTCAGCACCCTACAGTGGGTAGGGTGCTCCTGCAGAGAACTCGTGAAGAAGAAAGTGTAGCGTTGGATGGCGTAACAAGCAGCTTGCTTGATACCCGCTGGCACACATGCCCTCAAGCTTCAGTGAGGCAGCTATGAGTGTAAGTTGTCTAAGAGGGATCCGTCTTCCGCTGGCTGCAGATTGTCATCACTGAGAAGAACCCTGACAGCTTCCTCTCTGCTGGGGAGATTCCTCTCCCCAAACTGTACGTTTCCATGGCCTTGTTCTTCTTCCTTTCTGGGACCATCTGGATTCATATCCTTCGGAAGCGAAGGTAAGTGCTCTGTGTGTGTGGAGAGCTGTGTGTTTCAGGCTGCTGGATTCTGCCCCTGGGGAGATGGCACTGAACAGCCCTGCCATCTTCCAGAGCATCTTCCCGAGACCTAGAGGCTAGTGAGAGGCACTGCCTAGGGCACTGTGGACTGACTCTTACTTAGTGTTTTGTTTAGAAAGCTTATCCAAATATTAGTGTAAACACACAAGCAAACACGATGCACTGGCCTAGTGTTGCCTAGCAGAGACACTAGCCCAGGGAGCTTCACAGGGAGTATGTTGGGTTGTGCCTTTCCAGGCGATCCGTCTTGAGAGAAGTGAGTGAGGAGTGGAAGCATAAAGCCTCCAGCTCTGCAGGTTTCAGCCCAAAGCCTCCCTGGACTTTCTGTTGTCTGCCTGGAGCTTGAGCCCCGGAAAAAAACCCTTGAGAGTCTATCTGTCTTTCACCAGAACCTTTGTCCTAAAAGCCCCGAGGCTCTGACTTTCTGTTCTCTGTTGTTGAGGGGAGTGGCTACGTAGGTATTTATTCTATGTCTTCCTGCCCAGAAATCTTAGAACAAAATAGTGTGAAGCATTAAAGGCCCCTAGGCATAGTGTGTGCAAGTCTGATACACAGTGTTACCCAAAACTCACATGGTAATTAGGAGCACGGGGTGGAAGTCTTGAGTGCCTTTTAACAGGCACTCAGAGTCTTGGATGTGGCCCTTCTAAAAGGATCTGCATGTTGACAAGATGACTTAAATGCTGCCTAGCCTAATGATGACTTGAGTTCAATCCCCTGGTTCTGTGTGGTAGAAAAAGAAAACTGACTCCGGCAAGTTGTCCTCTGACCTGTATGTGTGCACTGAGGCTCTCCCCGAGCACACACACTTGGCTTGTGGCTTCCTGTCCACCTCTCTTCACTGTGTCTCTTTCTTCATCTACAAAACTGGGGCAGTAATGATTGCCCTTCTTTCTGCGGGTCCTCTTATGTCCTTAGCTCTGCTCTGTGTCTTTGTCCCATCAGGATGCTATGCAAATGAGGTGCTTCTAGACCCCTTACTTGCCTGTGTTTCCTTGTGTTTCGTTTCCTTTGTTCAGCAGTGACAATGTCATTGTCTTGGCTCACTTGGATAAAATAGTGGCTATGATTTTAAATCTGTGGTTAAGTGGGGCTGACCTATTTTGTGCCAGTAACACTTTTAACTTTGTGTGGATGTGTACACATCAAAAAGATGCAACTTAAACCATCTCCATGTCATAGCCTGTGGATGTCCATAGGTTGGAAGTTTGTGTTTCACTTCATCATGTGACCCCCCCAGGGCTGCCAGGAGTTTTAGGACAGACACTTGTTACCTTCATAGACCTGGAAAGAATGAGACATCTTTGTCACATAAGTGTACTGAGGCCCAGAGAGTAGATGTGAGAGCCAGCCTGACTGCACTGGGGCTGGAGGCCAGGGCCGCCTGCTGGTGCCTGCCTCTCCTTTCAGGGTTACCATGCCGTGCACCCGAGTGTGAGCGAGGAGGGCTGGGCTGGCAGAGGCAGGCAACTGATGATTTTCCGTGCTTAGAGGTTGGCGGCCGTCCTAGGCTTGTTGAGGTAGAGCTGTGCCATTTCAGAGATGAAGGTCATCAGGGCCGAGTCAGTGGCAGGCCCAGGTTGCCATGGTTTCAGAACCTTTCATTGACAGGATGTGAGAGTGGCCTTTCACAGTGGGAAGTGTTGCACTCTGGCTAACATCCCCTCTTCCCCCGCCATTCAGTAGTGACAGGCTGCTCTGGCCTTGACTTCCTTTTTGACCTTCAAGTAAGTGGTCTCTAGAACAGGAAAGTACCCAGGAAATGAGCCCAGAAGCCCCGTGTGCGTCAGCCTATGGTGTGGTGTGGTCTCATCATCGCTGTGTGCATGCTCCTCTGCCAAGTAACCATCCCCCTTACTTCCTGTCCCTTACCCACTTTTCCCCAACCATGGAAAGTAACCCCAATATGCTGACTATACACTTTGGGACATTTATAAGGAATGTACCGAAAGTGTTGTCTGCAGAGGCAGCTGTGTAAATTCGGTGTTGCCTTTTCCATCAGCTGTTCTGCTGTGTCTGCATCCAGAGTCTCATGGGCTGCCTTGTCATGCACTGCAGTCTTTAGAGACAGGGCTGCATCCAGGCTGTCGCTGTCCCTGCTGCCCAGACAGTGCTGGATTACCTGCTCTCCTACTTTCTGAGATCTCCTTGGGACTTGTCCTCTGAGGAACAGTCCCAAGTGGAGACCCACAGGGTTGTGGCCTGCTCTGGCTGAGTTGCGTTGTTGTTGGATTGCCCACCATGTGGCTGCACTATTTTCCACTTTTGTCAGGGGAGCCTTAGCCCTGTCAGCATCCTCTTACCACAGCTGACCTCTTGATATGTGCCAGTCTGCTGGGCCTTACTTCCCGTGTCTCCGAATGTTCTTGCTAGGAACTATCATTGCAGGCCTATATTGTTTGCATATTTTCCTGTTGGATTTTCTTATTGTCTGGCTGCTTTGCATGAACAAAACTCTTATGTGTTCTAGACCTACCCCTTCCCTAGCTCCATATGCGGGTTTTGTCTCTGGTGATTCTGGTCACTCGGCTTGTCAGCAGTGTGTGTTATTGAATGAAGGTTTTGATTGTGATGGAGCCCCACTGTCTAATTTTGTCTTTACAGTAGTGCTTCTTGGATCTAAGGGGCCCTTTGTTACTCCAGGTCACAAGGTGTGTTTCATTCAGGGCTAAGCTATTCTAGAATCCCTCTGGATAAGTGGGCAGTGAATCCAGCTTTACTTTCTTCTGCGTGTAGTTCCAGGTGATTTTCTGCCCCCACAATCACATAACAGTGTGCCCTTTCCTATCGAGTTGGTTCACTTTCTCTTCCATCAAGCTTCTATGCATGTGTGGATCTTCCTTGTGCACTCTCTTGTCTGCTACACTGGTTTACCCCTCATGGTGGCAAATACACTGTTCCTATTCCATGTGAATCGGTCTGGTGCTGCCAATGTCTTGATGTGAGAGTGTACACATGGCCTAGGCTCTTAGTCAAGTTTTTGTATACTTTGAGAGTTTTATTTTCCTCCAAAACAGCCAGGAGTTCCTATCTGCGGGGGTGGGGGTAGACACAGGAGGAAGAGTCTAATGCCCAGAGCCCAAGGGTGGCCTGGAGCCTGTGAGGGGAGATGTGGGTAGGGACTTTATCCACTGGGCTGGTAGGTGGGAAAGAAGGGCATGATGATGGCAATTTCTCCTCACCTGTTACCATGGCCACCTCCCAGACCTTCTGTGTTGGGCTCAGACATTTGCAGTTATATCTCACTTTTTGTCTTCCTTGGGATTTTACGTTGTCTCTGGGACTGCCCTCCTTATTCCTGTGTGACTGACTCGGTGTGGTTTCCAGGGAGCAAGGTGGTAGGCTGTGTTAGATGCCTATCCTAGCTCGCCTCAGCAGCCATCCTGCCTGTCTGTAGTGTAGCTCCCAGTCAACTGCATTAGACTGTGTTGGAAATGTTGTGATAAGACACCATGACCAAGACAACTTACAGAAGGGAGAGTTTACTTGAGGGTGGCAGTTTCCAAGGGTGAGTCCATGCCCGTCATGGTGGAGAGCAGGGCAGCTGCAGGCATGGTGCCAGAGCAGCAGCTGAGAACTCACATCCACCAACAAAGCCACACACACCTCTTCATCCTTCCCAAACAGCTTCCCAAATAGGGACCAAGTATTCAACCTTATGAGTCTATAGGGACCCTTCTCACTTAAACCACCACAGACTCATCTGAGGCCATTCCTACTGGCAAAAACTACTTTGTAGAAAGAAACAAAAATGACTTCATGTTTGTGGTTTGCTCAGGTTGTACTTGCTGCTTGCTTAGAAATGTATCTGATGAAGCTGGGCATGGTGGCACACACCTTTATTCCCAGCACTTGGAAGGCAGAGGGAAGCAGATCTCTGTGAGTTCCAGGACAGCCTGGTCTACATAGTGAGTTCCAGGACAGCCAGGACTATATACAGAGAGATCCTGTCTCAAAAAAAAAAAAAAAAAAAAAGTACCTGTGGCTGCCTTTGGGAAGTGGAATTTTCTAATTCTTTCTTCTCTCTTTTTACAGGAATGATGTGTTTAAAATTCACTGGTTGATGGCGGCCCTTCCTTTCACCAAGTCTCTTTCTTTGGTGTTCCATGCAGTATGTATTAGCCTTTGGGGTCATTTATGAAGTGAAGGATGTGCATACCTGATTGGGAAAATAAGTTAGAAGGCAGAGGAAAAGTGGGAGACGAGGGAAAGAATGTGTTTCTCATAGAGTCAGTCTTTTGTGCAGAGAACGGGCCATGGGGCCAGTGAACTCAGCCTCCTGACCTACTTACAGGCCACAGTCTCTCCAGAACACTGGCTTTTGTTGTTTTTCTTTTTAATTTTTTTAATTAATTTATTTATTATGTATACAACATTCTGCTTCCCACACACCAGAAGAGGGCGCCAGATCTCATTACAGATGGTTGTGAGCCATCATGTGGTTGCTGGGAATTGAACTCAGGACCTCTGGAAGAGCAGTCAGTGCTCTTAACCTCTGAGCCATCTCTCCAGCCCTGGCTTTTGTTCTTACTGTTTTTGAGACCATCTCACTCTGTAGTCCAGGCTGGCCTCGAACTCATGATTCTCCTGGTTTAACCTCCCAAGTGCTGAGATTACAAATGTAGGTCTCTGTGCACATCAAGCACACATCCCGCATGTTCCTGTCATCTGGAGACACTGTGCTCCCTGCTGGGTTGTTGCTGGACTCCCCTCATTTTACTCAGCATCCTTGTATTTCTGCCAGTGAAGTTCAGTATCAGTAAACTTTCTGGAGGAAAAAAACAAATCTTATAATGGTCAGGAGCCCAAGAACTGAGAACTAGTGCACATCAAAATGAGCTTGCCTATGGAGCCAAGATCACGGCTTCCCTGATTTTGGGTCCACAAGGTGTGTATAAAGTGCATGTGGTTGGCTCTCCTGCTACACTTGAAAATGGAGTCACAGAAGAAAGCAAAAATGCACCCAGTTAAAACAACAGGGCATGACAATTACTTGGGTAATTACCCCTTTGGATATAAGTTAACAGATTCTTGGGAGGGCCCTAAGCCACTTTAAAATCTAGATGCCATTTAGAAAATGAGGGCTGTCTGCCATGGCCAGCTCTCCCAGTCCTGCCGGAGTCTTCCTCATAAGTTCCAATGCTTGGCGGTCCCAAGTGTCTAAACTTGGAGATGTTGAAGTCAGTAGGACTTCGAGACAGCTTGTTTGACTGGGGAGTGAGAGCATTTGCCAGTGTAAATTAAGAGAGTGACCTGGGCCGAGTGTTAGGGTCTTTTAAGCCTCTGTCAACTTTTCTCAGTTAAGTGTGTTAGCACACTGGTGTACTTGCTGGTGACTTGGCTGTGGAGGTATTAGACGGTGGGGTGGGCGGGCACAACCCAGTCCCCAGCCCAAGGTTTCCTGGAGTCATGTATTGATTCACCCTGCACTGAGGTGCAAGGCACAGCCTTTCTGAAACACAGCTGTTTGATTTCAGATCGACTACCACTACATCTCCTCGCAGGGCTTCCCGATTGAAGGCTGGGCTGTTGTGTACTACATAACTCATCTGTAAGTAATGCAGGCCCACAAGACAGTGGCACTAGTGTATGCACCACGAAAGGGTTTCTAAAGATGTTTATGGGCTAGAACTGGGGATGTGGCTCCTTTGGTAGAGTGCTCACCAGGCATGAATGACTCCCTCTGCTCCATCCCCAGCACTGTAGAACTCAGGTGTAGTGGTGCACACCCATGACCCTAGACTCAGAAGGTAGAGACAGGCAGGGGACTTGTTCAAGATCATCTTTGACTGCATTTTGAGTTAAAGTTTGAGCTAGCTTTGATTATGTAAGATCTTGTCTCAAAAAAATAATAAATAGCCGGGCGGGCGGTGGTGGCGCACGCCTTGAATCCCAGCACTCGGGAGGCAGAGACAGGCCTCTGTAAGTTCGAGGCCAGCCTGGTCTACAAGAGCTAGTTCCAGGACAGGAACCAAAAAGCTACGGAGAAACCCTGTCTCGAAAAATCATAAATAAATAAATAAATAAATAGATAGATAGATAAATAAATAAAAAGAAATTGGGTGGCTAGAGAGATGGCTCAGAGGTTAAGAGCACTAGCTGCTCATCCAGAGGTACTGAGTTCAATTCCCAGCAACCACAGGGTGGCTCACAACCATCTATAATGGAATCTGATGCCTTCTTCTGAACTACAGGCACACATACATACATACAAACAGAGCACAAATAAATCTTAAAGAAAAGAAGAAGAGATTGGGGGGTGTGGAACCATGGAATGAGTTGACAGAGTAACTGACAGGACTGGAGTCTGTGGGGCCTGGTGGTATCTGTGAAATGTTCTGTCTTCCAGTCTGAAGGGGGCGCTGCTGTTCATCACCATCGCTCTCATCGGCACTGGCTGGGCCTTCATCAAGCACATCTTGTCTGATAAAGACAAGAAGATCTTCATGATCGTCATCCCGCTGCAGGTACTAGAACTGTGGCTGACTAGTCAGTCCTCCCTGGCTTTGGGCAGGACTCAGCTCCAGACCTGTCTGAAGGGAGTCAGCTCACTTGGAGTCCTGAGCTTCTACCATTGCAGACTGCAGATAGGGGCTCCCTTTCTGACTGACAGACCTAGGCATCAGGTGTGTGCTGGAAGTCCTGGTGGCTACTCATCTTCAGTCAGAGAGCATCCTCGATTGTGGTAGAGAGCTGCAGAGAAATGAGGAACAAACTCTCTCATGCCTTCTGCTTCCTGTAGCAGAAGGGTTCTCTTCCTGAGTGTGCTCAGGTGCCCTCCAGTGTTGCAGAACTGAGTAGCTTCAGAGAGTTTTCCTGCAGGGTGGACATACCCTGCATGGTGGTCAACCCCATAGGGCTGACATTTTTTAACTTACCCTGGGTTTGGAGGACCTGTGGTTTGCCTTACACCAGCAGTCCATGCAAGGAAGCAGAGACTGGAACTGAGGGCAACACGGCCAGGTCCCTCTTCCCAGCTGCCTGGTCACAGCCATGCCTTTGGTGAGGTCAGCTCCTCCCGTTTAAGACCATAGCATAGGTATGATTGGCAGGAGAGGAAGGAAGAGGGAAATTTCCGGGTCCGGGTCATCTCTGGGGGTTGATTGGCTGCTTGGTAGCATTCAGCAAGCAGGAAGAAGCGTGGGTTAGCACCAGACCTGTGGCTTAAACCAGTTGTTGTAGGTTTTCAGGGAGAAAGTTAACATTCAGAATGGTCTAGAAGGGTCTTGTAATGGAGATGGAGCTTGACTGGTTGTTTAAGAAAAGGAGTGTAGTCACAGATAGCTGTGACACTGTTGTCAGAGGAACCAGACAGGCTAAGGTCTGCTAGTGACCAGACCACCAGGGCCAGCTCCAGGCAGATGGGGTTCCGTGCCCTGCCATGGTTTGGTGGGTGTGTCATTGTTGGGGTCCGATGCCCCAACATAAACTATTTTTCTCTCTCTGGACCAGCGTGGAGGCGCGGGAATAATTGAGACACATTTCACACAGCAGTGTCGGAAGGGAGTCTCAGGGTTCATTCAGATCCTGAAGATCACCCATGTTTATTATCCAAACACCTTTTATCCCCCAAGGTAAACCGAGGTGGAAGTTCATTAACATTCTGTTTTTGGGATAGCAGGACTACAGTCACATCTGCAGCACTGTCACTAGCTTGAAGTCGACACCTCTTTTTAGGCATATACATAATTACAAAGCAAAGGAGCAACGTATCCTGAGCTTTTGTTAGGGGAGCCACAACCTGTCTGGAAGGGTACGTGCCTGCTTCGGATACTAACCATGGACCAAAAGCTTGGCTGTCACACCATGTAGAAATATGAGCCTACATGTCATGGCAGAGCCTGAGTTCTCCTTGCACTCTGGGATGTTCACACTCCTCTGGCGGGTTCAGGCTGTTTTGTCCGTTGACTCCTCCCCCGACTTGAGCTGGGTGTGATGAAGAACCCTCTGTTCTGCTGACTCCTAAAGGTGAACACGCAGGCCACGTTGAATATCACCCCAAGGAAATAAGGATGTTTGAAACTAAAGATAAGGAAGTTAGTGTTTAGACAATGGGACTGGTCTGGGAAGGTCCTGACCAAGGTCTAAGCAGCTTCCTTTTGCGATGAGGAATACCAGAGAGTTTCTTTGCTTTTTCCTTTGTTTTTCTCTGGTACATGGCATGCAACCCAGGACCTTGAACAGGCAAGACACTGCTGAGCCCCACCCTTACCTGTAGCAGGAGTGAGTAAAGTGGTGTTGAAGAGGATTGTGGGGCATGGCTCCACACTGCCTTTCATGCAGTCTGTGTGAACTGGGTTGCGTTTATAGACTAAGCTAGAAACCAGCCAGCCCAACAATAGTCCTGTCTCTGTCCCACTCTAAGCTGGGGTTACAGTGTGTTCAGGACCCCTGGCTTGTTAAATGGGAGCTGGATCCAACCTCTGATCCTCACGATTGCTTGGCAAGCATCTTAGCTGCTGTGCTCTCTCCAGCCTCAACATGCCTCATTATCTCTGCATCACAGCTTGTGGGTTCTCTGGAGGAAGCATCACAGACCAGAAACTTCCCTGATGCACAGTGGCTTCTTAATTAAGCCAGCTGAAAACTCTTCATTGTTGCTGAGAGCCCAAGGGTGGGGCTAAAATCACAAGGCAAAGCCTCAGTTGTGGAAATAGAAGCAAGACATGAGGCAGATGAGCCTCAGGATGGGCTGTGTGGATAGGGCCAGACTGGCTAGCCCATGTGAGGAATGGAGCAGTCTCATATCCACACTTCCTGCCACTCCAACCTCTCTTCTCTGGATCAGCCACTTAGAATTGTTGTTTCTGAGGACCAAGAAGTCTCAGGAAGAGCTGGGCCTGAGGAGGTTGGAATCCTGGCTGTGGGATGTGAAGTGCCACCTGCTTAGTAGCTTTTGGGACTGCCTGAGGCTTTGGGTGCCAAAGCAAAGTGTTCCCATTACCCATGGCTATATACCACCCCAGACTTAATGATTTGAAGCAACACCAAGTAGTAAATCTCCATTCTGGGGGCCAGGGATTTGGGGAGTATCTTTATTGGGTAGGCTTGACCTAGGGCCTAGTTGCAATCTTGGTGGCTGGGGTTTGGGATATTGTAGTCTTCACTGAGTCTGTGTCCTGGACTGGGCAGACCTGATGGAACAGAGGAGAAACAGCTGAGGTTCCTTGGGTATCTCTCTTAACATAATTTCTTCACCATGGCAGTACAAGGGTGTCAAACTACCGTATGAGAAGGCTCAGGTTTCTGTAGCCCAGCAGAGGACCAGGAGGAAGCTGTACCCACTTTGGAAGTCAAGCAGCGGTTAGAACCTGTCACAGGCCTGATAGGTTCAGGGGTTGGCGAGCTGAGAGGCAAGGCTCTCAAGGGGCTTATGGGGTGACAGTAGCCCTGCAGCCACAGGGGGGCTTCCCGCTTTGGGCCACTGTCATAGCCACTTATGCCTTGGCATCTCCTGTTGCAGGTGCTGGCAAATGTGGCCTACATCATCATAGAGTCTACCGAGGAAGGCACAACGGAGTATGGCTTGTGGAAGGACTCTCTCTTCCTGGTTGACTTGCTGTGCTGCGGGGCCATCCTCTTCCCAGTGGTGTGGTAAGTGACTTAGAAAGGCAGCACACATGCGGCCAGACTCACATGGGTGTCTAAAAAGATGACTTTGTGGACCCCAGACTGCCCCATATAACAGCTAGGGGTGGGATTCTGGGACTTCACAATACCCCAGGCCTTAGCTACTGAGAGTCACCAGGGGACTTCAATAGAGCTGGTCTGGCCCATAGACCACAAGGCCCAGCTCTAACCCAGTCGAGAGGTTCTAGAAGGGAAAGCTTAGCGGAAGTGTAAAATGTCCGCCAGAATTTGGTAAGGGCTAAGTAGGAGAATCCTTCTTCCTGCCGGTTTAGATGGAAAATGAGAACAGACTCCGACATAAAACTAGTGCTTGTTCTCAGGCCACCCAGGGGTTAGGGCTCCGGAGAGTGACGTCTCTGACCCAGAAATGCCAGGCTTCCAGCTCGTGCTTCAGTTGTATGAAAAGAGCTGTCATTGCTGTGCCCTATGAGGAGGACAGTCTTCGTGAGTCCTGGCAGAGAGGTGCAGGTTGCTATGTTAGTGCGGTCAGGTGGAAAGAACAGGCTGATGACAACACAGCTCCCTGCTCATCCTGTGTCTGGCTCATAGCTTCTCCAGTGCAGTTCACGCTCTGTTAATGTTGAGGGAGTGAGGTGTGTTCTTTGGCAGCATCCATTGCTGTAAGTCAGTGCTTTCCAGAATCCTAAGGTTGTCAGGTATACTATCCAGCCACTATAATTATTGAAAGCCTGGTTCAGAGTCTCCCCCCCCACCCCTGTCTTTGTATACCACAAGTATTCATGTTATATATGAATACTGCTGCTGGTATAGAGAACTAGGAGGGCTGGGATGTGGCCTTGGTGGCAGAGTTCTTGCCTAGCATGCTTGAAGCCATGGGTTCCTTCCCTAGTACCATATAACAGGCAGTGCGGTGCATCTGTAATCTTGGCATGGAGGAAGTAGAGGCAGAAGGATCCTAAGTTCCAGATCATCCTCTGCTACATAACAAGTTTGAGGCCAGCCTGGGCTACATGAGATCCTGTCTCACAAAAAAAGAAATTGGAGTGAGACTACTACCATGCAGTCTCCTCAGCTGCCTTACCATCCTGCCCTGTTACCATCAGGATGGCCAGTGCTGTTCTCAAGTAGTAAAGACCTTGCTGAGAAGCAGGAGTTAGGTCCTATTCTTAACGGCTGTCATTGTTGGAACACTAAAGTACAAGGGTCCCAGATGAGCATTGTCTTAGTTGCTTTTCTGTTGCCATGGATAAGATACCGTGACCAAGGCAACTTATAGAAGAGAGAGTTTATTTCGGGCTTATGATTTCAGATGTTTTAAGAGTCCATGACCATCATAGCAGGGAGCATGGCAGTAGGCAGGCTGACATGGCATAGGAGCAGTAGCTGAGACCTCACATCTTGATCTGTAAGTAGAAAGCAGAAAGTGCTAACTCAACCTCAAAATCCTACCTCCTGTGACACCCCCCTCCAACAAGACCACACCTTCTAGTCCTTCCCAAACACTTCCACCAACTGGGGCCCAAGTATTCAAGTGTATGTGTCTATGGGGAGTGGAGTAGGGAGAGCATTCTCATTTAAACCACTGCGAGTATAGATCCACCAAGCCACCAGTGGTCATTTCTTGTCACTTGATCATGCACTGAGAAGGTACCCAATGGCGATATTCCTTATGGTGCACATCCTAAAAGTTGCTGCAAGAGATGAGATGCTAATAAACACAGAAGAGGCAGCATCAGTGGGCCACTGAGATGATTCAGTAACTGCCAAGCCCAATGACCTGAGTTTCATCCCTGGAACCCACATGAGGGAAGGAGAAAACCAGTACCAGCAAGTTGTTCTCTGACCTCCACATGAGGGTGTGCATACACGTACACATCAAGATTTAACTACAAATAAATAGCACTATTGAATTTCTGAAACGTTTGATTCAGCCAGCCTTTGTTCAACAGCAGCATAGACCATCTTTCTGCTGATAGTATTCGTGTGTTCACTTTCTCATGAAGTTTGGGGCAGTACCTTGCTGAGGTTTTTAGGTGTGATTTATCTGTAGATAACAGGGTCAACATTAGACCAGGAGCCCCACCTGTAGATCCCTGGCCTGCCTCCATTGTCCTTCCTTGTCTGTCTGCTCAGTGCAGGCTTTCCCCTGTGGCTGTGAGCTGTGCCTGCAGCCTTGTTCCTTGAGTGGCGATTCACTGTGTAGCTCTGTCTGGCCTGAGTGGGCTCCTGAGTGCTGGGATAGCAGGCATGCACCACAGAGCCTGGCTTCATGGCATCTTTAGTAATGTTAATGTCCCCTTCCTGGAGCATAGTGATGGTGGTCATTTATTGCAGTGCTGCCAGAGACGGCCATTTCCAGAGCTGTAAATCTTACCAAGTACAGTGAGTTTACATGAAGCCTAGACCTGCACAGCTGCTAGACCTCAGTTAGGAATCAGCAACGGCTTTCTCTCAGGTCACTACACCCTGACAGGGCTGCTCAATATGTTCACTGTCTTCTAGGGACAGGGTGGCTAGGGGAATGAGAGCCAAGTTTTATGATGGGTGTTTCCACTGCCCCTCCTGCTGACCCGGATTCTGCCAGCAGAGGGCAGCCTCATCTCAGCTTGAGTACCATAAATGGCCAAATGTGGTCTGGCAGAGAGAGAGACCTCTTGTGTTAGGGAAGGTGCTGTCCAGTCATCTGGTCTGACCCTTTTGGTTTACAGTGGGGGTTCAGGTCCCAAGCTACTAGAGCCAGAAATAGAAGAGAATCCAGGCTCCTCTACTAACCTCTGCTCTCCACATGGTTATTTTTAGGTCAATCAGACATTTACAAGAAGCCTCAGCTACAGATGGAAAAGGCAAGTTCCCTTGTGCTCCCGTGTGTCCCCCTACTGCACTGGCATTTGTCCTGCTGAGAACTGGGGCACAGGACAGGCAGGGATTGGGGGTTTGGTGGGGAAGCAGGTGCCAGGTGACAGAGACAGTTGTACAGGGAGGCCTGGGGCAGTAGCCCTGTGTCCTGCTGTCCATTGTGATTGTGATATTTACATTTTAAAAAAATTATTTAAAATTTTGTTTTGTTTTTGTTTCTTATTTTATATTTTTTATTTATTTTACATATGAACCATAGTTCCTCCCTCCTCTCCTCCCCCGTCCCCCCATACCTTCCATCCACTCCTCAGAAAGGATAAGGCCTCCCATGGGAGTCACCTAAACCTGGCACATCAAGTTGAGGCAGAACCAAGCCCCTCCCCTCTGCATCAAGGCTGGGTGGGGCATCCCACCATAGGAAATAGGCTCCAAAAAGCCAGTTCATATGCCAGGAACAGATCCTGGTCCCACTGCCAGGGGCCCCACAAACTGCTCAACCAACTGCATTCCAGAGTTTTATTTCTGAGCCTTCGTTTTGTCTTGTTTTTGTTAGAAGAATATGGGTTCATTTTACAATATGTGGAAAATAATATACTAGCTGCAAATAATTCCATAGGCTTGGTAATTTATGTCAAGTTTTTTTCACTTGGGGGGTAGTTTTGTGTTTGTTTTAAAAGATTTAGTTATCTTTTTATGTACATTGGGGTTTTGCCTGCGTGTATGTCTGTGTGAGGGAGTCAGGTCCCCTGGAACTGGAGTTACAGACAGTTGTGAGCTGCCATGTGGGTGCTGGGAATTGAATCTGGGTCCTTTGGAAGAGCAGCTGGTGCTCTGAACTGCTGAACCATCTCTCCAACCCCGTTTTCTGGTTTTGGTGTTGAGACTGAAGCAAGACATGGACTTTGCCGCTGAGCTGCGCTCCCTCCCCTGCCATGTCTTAGTG
Organism: Alexandromys fortis; assembly: GCF_014885135.2. NCBI lineage: Eukaryota > Metazoa > Chordata > Mammalia > Rodentia > Cricetidae > Alexandromys > Alexandromys fortis. Next base: position 6,948,613 of record NW_026067969.1, read on the forward strand.
TCTATTGAACTGCATCACTCCTGACTTTGAGGTTTCACTTCACTTCAAGACCTGAGTGTGCTCCCTGGGTCATTTATGTTCTGTTCAGCTTGAGCCCAGAATAGTCCACACAGTTGTCCAGGCTCCTGCAGCTCTGGGCAGCCCTGTATCGGAGACTGCCCTGGTCAGAGCCTAGTCACTACCCAGTAGCCTCCGCAGGTGCCCAGTGCCAGCTTTGATCTCTCTAGTGCTGAAGTACAACCTCTCTGTCATGTGCTTTCTCCTCTTTCCTTACGGAGCCTTTGACACTTGCCCCCCACCCCCATGCCCTCAGCCGCAGCTGTAGTACAGACAGTTTGGACAGCGTGCCGGTGACATCCAGACCCGGGCAAAAGCCCACCTGCCTCCTGCAGTGGGCAGAGGGAGCAGAGGGAATGAACAAGGTAGATGTGGGGTTCTGAGGAAGCCCCTGCCTTGGGGGAAGCCTGCCTGGCTAGGGATGTTCTGAGCCTGTTGTTTTGTGTATGTTATATTAAAAGGTGACTTACTGCTTTTATAACTTGATGCATAGGGACATTCCTCAGTGTATCTGGATGGGACAGTTTATGTTTTTAAATTTTACTTCATATGTGTTGTTCTGCCTGCAGATGGGCCATATAGCATATGAGTGAGTTACAGATGGTTGTGAGCTGCCATGTGGGTGCTGGGAATTGAACCTGGGAAGAGCAGCTGGTGCTCATAACTGCCACACCATCACTCCTGCCCTTTGTCTTTCTTTCCTGTTTTTGAGGCAGGTCTCACTGGGTAGGACTGGCTATCCGGTCTCATAACTTTCTTCCTTGCTGGGTTTGGTGTTTCTAAATTAAGATTCACCATCTTCCTTCAGCTGCTTCTTCTAGCCTCTGCTTTCCCCACTTGGTCCTCCATCTTGTCTTAAGGCCCTGCGTGTGACTGGAGATTGGTCTATGATGATTCACCCACACTGATCCTAGCTGAGGATGGCAAGAAAGGGCTTGGCACAGCAGGTTCTGCAATAAAGAGACTCTACGGAGAAGTTATTTTCTGTCTAAACTGGTGATTCTCAACCTTCCTAACGCTGAAACCTTATGTTGTGGTGACCACAGCCATAAATTGTTTCCACTGTTACTTCATAACTGTGGTTTTGCTACTGTTATGAATTGTAACTATCTGATATGCAGATAGTTTTAGGCATCTCCTGAGAAGGGGTCAGGACTCAACAGTTGACAATTGTTGGTCTAGACCAAGGGCACATGGAGGTCATTCCTGTATCTTCCACTAGGTGGCGGTATGAGACTTCTACATTAATGAAAACAGCCTGGCTTCTTCCCATGAGGAAGTGTATGTACAGGAGGGTGAGAGGCAAAATGAAGGCGTCATCCTGTAAGATGGTTTTGAGCTGATCCACAGTGTGTACTTCACTCTGTTCTTTGAAAAGTAACTTCCATAGTCCAGGAAGCCATGTTCCCTCAGTGGAAGTCCCCACAGGGAAGCATGGGACCAGCGCTCTGCTAACAGGTCAGGGTCAGTGTCACCACCATATGGCCCTGACTAAGGGGCGGGCAATGTTCTTCCAGACTTTTGGTCCCCCTCTGTGGGAAGGTCTGCCCTAGGATCTGGAGGCGCGTGGTCAGACGAAGCCTGGCATCACCGCCTCTTCTCATCTCGTCACCCATTGATCTGTCACCTGGCCTCAGCGGTGACTTTGGCATATTTAGGTGCAGTGCAGACTGCGTGAGCAAGAATGCTGATCAGCATGGCTTCCGAGGAGTGTGTGTGGAGCTCGTGTGCACCCTTTGTCTCTGGGTTCCCTTTGGCTGAACTTGAGGAAGAGCAAAGGAAATCATTAAGGAGAAGCTGCCCGAGCCCTGCCTTTTTCTTTCCCACCACACGCTGGGGGTTGTCATTGCAGTCTGTAGCCTTGGAGGGGCACGGTGGTTGCCCATGCTCAGCTTCCTGCCAAGATCTGCTGGCCACTTGGTCTTGGAACCTGCAGCCAGGTTCCTGCTCTCTCCAGCTGTCTCTGGCGTCGTGACCTGACAGGACTGGCTTCTGAATACACTGTATAACTTGATTGGTGGACCCTACCTCTAGCTTTTACTTTCTGTTCCTGAGGGAAAGGCAGAGGAAGTATTCTAAAGAATCTTCCATTTTCCATGTGCTTCAGAAACATGGGGTATGATTGGAGCTGTAGGCTGGTGGGGGCATGGCCTTATTCTGAGTGGCTGCCATGTTCAGAAAGGGACCATAGCACTCTCAGGCTCTTTGGGTCATGTTGGCTTCAAGTCTGACATTGTAGTGTCTTAGTCACTGGGTGTGAAGAGACACCATGGCTGCAGCAGCTCTAACAAATGAAAACATGTCATTGGGGGCTGCTTACGACTTCAGAGGTTTAGTTCATTATCATCATGGCTGGGGGCATGGTGGCAGGCATGTCGACATGGTGCTGAGAAACAGCTGAGAGTGACATCCTGATCCACAAAGAGGATAAGAGAGCCTGGGCCTGGCACGGGCTTTTGAAACCTCAAAGTTCGCCCCGAGTCACATACTTCCACCAGTAAGTATATGAGCCTATGGCTCATACCACACGTTCTCACTCAAACCACCACACGGAGCTCCTCACTGACAGGTTGAACAGCGATGCCTGTGCGGGATGGGGCAGCAGCCCCCACATCACAGCAATCACCGAGTTATTTTTAATATTTTATTTTCTGTGCATGGGTATTTTGCATGTGTGTGTGTGTGTGTGTGTGTGTGTGTGTGTGTGTGTGTGTGTGTGTATGCGCGCACCATATACATGCCTGGTGCCCTTGACAGCCAGAAAAGGGTAACAGATTCTGTGGAAGTGGAGCTGTAGACTGTGAGCTGCCACATGGATGCTGAGAATCAAACTGAAGTCCTCTTCAAGAGCAGTGAGTGCTCTTAACCTCAGAGTCATCTCTCCAGCCAAGCCACCAAATTCTTTACTGGCATTACTTGTGGGGTGACCCAGGTCTGTGTCCTTTCGGAATGTCTGTGATGATATAGCAAGTAGTTGTATAAAGTCTCAGGCCCAGTGCCTGTCTATATCCAGTGTGGAAAATGGAGAGGACACTCGGTACTGCAGTGAGTGAGAAGCCACGAGTCTGAAGAAAGGACAGCCACTGTGTCACTCGGGAATGAGTGAAGTGAACATGTCACAGAGGAAACAGCTGGCAGTGTTTATTGCTGGATACAAGTTGTGCTTTTGAGGACAAAGTACAGCATAGGAGAGTTCACGGCTGTCACATGAGCCAGTGTCCTAGTTCTTCAAACCCTCCAGGGCGTGCAGAAGGAACACTGCCAGTGTGGAGTTGATTTAGAAGTGCTTCAGTGTTTGAGAGCAGTGCGGTCACTGAAACAGTGTGCTCCACCTGATGCATGACGTCACACTGTTTCACCTGGTAGGTGACATCACAGGCAGGCAGGGGCAGAACTTCAGAAGGCAGAATCGGGGCCTTGTGAATGTTGCTCACCCCCAGGACACTTGTGTTTGAGATGTGCTAGCCCCCAGTGGCTGGTAAACTTGAACTGTTTCTGAGTGTCCAGTCCTGTGCTGCTCTGGGTGTTCCCATGGTTGTGCAGTTGTCAGCACCGTCCATCGCCAGTTCTCTAACTTCCCAAACTGAAGCTGTGAGCTGTGCCCTCCCACTCCTTAACCCCGGCTCCACCACCACCGCCACCCTTTGTGGATTTGGCTGCTCTGGGACCTCATGTTAGTGGTGTCTGCACTGTTTGCCTTTTTGTGTCTGACTTGTTCAACTTAGCACAGTTTCCTAAAGTTGGTCCACATTATAAGCCTGGGTCTGAATTTCCTGGCTTTTTAGTGCTGACTAATATCGCATTATATGTATGCACCTTTTTTTTCACTCACCATCCATGTGTCAAGGGTCATTTGAGTTGCTGTCACCTTTTGGTTATGGTGGGCTTGGGTGTACACATACCCCTTTAGGTCTGCTCTGTTGTTTGTATCTGCTTAAAGGCATCAAATCTCACGGTCCTCCTGTATCTGCACCATTATACATTCTTGCCCGGATTCCATGTTGGATTCTGACTCTTCCACATCATCACTGGCACTTTCTAGGTTTTATGGTGTGTGTCAAGGATTGAACTGAGGCTCTCGGTGCTCAGCACTTGCCTACCCAGGGGGTGTGCATTCATAGACTATTTTTGTTTGTATTCTGTTGCCATCTGTTCTAGTTTGATTTCTGGTGCTGTAAAACCTATCCTGGTAAGAAGCTTTTAGAAAGGTAGAAAAGAAGTTTAGGGTTACAGTTCCAGGCTGCAGTTCATTATTGGGGAAAGTCAAGGCAGGAACTTAAAACAGCACATTCACACTAAAGAGCAGGACAATCAACATAGATCCTTGCTTGCGTGCTTCTTCTCAGCCAGCTTTCCCTCCCTTCCACTGTTCTGTACCTCCTGCATAGAGAGTGGTGCTTCCCACAATGGACGAGTCTTTTTACATCAGTTATCAGTCAAGACATTCTCCCACAGGCCAACCTGACCTAGACTCACTGAGACTCTCCTTCCGGGTGTCTGTTTGCCACAACAGATGGTGGTTTAACCGTGGAAACAATTAATTATCAGTCATGCCTGTGAGGATTATCTAGATTAGGTTATTGAGGTGGGAAGATGTACTCTAAATGTGGGGCACCCTGTGCTGGGGTTTCAGGTTGTGTAAGAAGGAGAAAGCAAGCTAAACCAGCCTTTGTCTCTGCTTCCTGACTGCAGACACAGTGACCAGCCACACTACCACCATGCCTTGCCTGCTGCGATGGAGCAGGCTTTGTGCAGCCATGAGACAGTAGCTGCAGCTTCCTAGAGAGGGTGACGCTGCCTCATGCGCTTTCCCTTTGCATTTGCTGGTGACTAGTGGCACCGTCTGGACTCCAGGAGCTCATTGGCCATTAGTGTATCTTCTTTGGGAAGATGTTATTTCAAATCATTTGCCCGTGTTTTCACTGGATCATGCTGTGCTTTAGCTATGATCCATGTGCCTCCATCACATCCCATGTGCTGGGATTACAGACATGTACCACCACACCCATTTTTATGAGTGCTGAAGATCAAACTAGACAACCTTAACAACTCAGCTGTATCCGCATGTTTTTATAAATAATACTGTATTTGACTGTAGCCATGACTGTCTGCAGCGGCAGAGTTGGGTAGTCACAGGGATTTGAGGGTCCACGGAGCTTAACATCTGCTCTCCTGCCCTGCACAGACAAAGTTTGCCACCCCGGCTACTTTAGGCATTTAAGAGATGTCATGTTTCAGACCACATCTAGCATGCACTGGTCCTGACTGCTGACCTGGCCTTGTGCTTCAGCATAAACCTTGGCTGCTTATAAGGCTTTGCTGAATTCCAGCTTGGTGGCCTGAGCCATGCTCGTCAAGCCTTAGACTGCTCTGCTGTCCTACCTCACCTGTTATGTGGGGACTGTGTACTTCCTGTCAACTAGTTAGTGTCTCATGGGAGACTGTGTACTTCCCCTTAACTAGTTAGTATCTTGTGGGAGACTGTGTACTTCCTCCCCTTAACTAGTTAGTATCTTGTGGGAGACTGTGTACTTCCTCCCCTTAACTAGTTAGTGTCTCTTGAGGGACTGTGTACTTCCTGTTAACTAGTTAGTGTCTCATAGGAGACCCTGTACTTCTCCTTAACTAGTTAGTGTCTCATGGGAGACTGTGTGCTTCCCCTTAACTAGTTAGTATCTCTTGAGGGACTGTGTACTTCCTGTCAACTAGTTAGTGTCTCATGGGAGACTGTGTACTTCCCGTTAACTAGTTAGTGTCTCATAGGAGACTGTGAACTTCCCCTTAACTAGTCAGTGACTCGTGAGGGACTGTGTACTTGTCCTTAGCAGACACCTTTGAACATGGAGCAGAGCCCTGGCTTTAGTGGTTCGTAAGCACATTTCCCCCAGCTCTTTCACTTCGGTGTTTCTGTGACAGGCTTTTCCAGCCTCAGCTTCACTTTCCACAAAGGAGCCATGCACGATGCTGTGGACAGCAAGTGAGGGCTGTTGCCAGGGGAATCCTAGAGCCTTGAACTGGAAGCCCTCAGGGAAGAGGCCAAGAGAAGGGGGGGGGGCTCTCAGCTATACTTCCTAGTCTCCCTGCCTGCTCTGGGGACACTCGTGGAGCTGGGTGCAGCTATGTGCTTCCCTGCCCTACAGTGCCTTTGCATGCACTGTTGCTGAGGCCCAGCTGTTGGACCCTGTCACTTAGAACATTTTTTTTAACAACTTTATTTTATGTGCATTGGTGTGAGAGTGTCAGATTCCCTGGAACTGGAATTACAGACAGGTGTGAACTGCCATGTAGGTGCTGGGAATTGAACCCAGGTCCTCTGGAAGAGCAGTCAGTGCTCTTAACCACTCCTAGAACAGGGTGTTGTAACAGAAGAGGCAAAGAAATGATTTCCTTTATTTGATCACAGAACATTGTCGTCTTCCTTTTGACCCTGTGTGGCTAAGGACATCAGAACACCCTAACCGAAAGTCTGGATCTGCTCCCCAGGGTGTTGTGCTGGCTTCCTGCAGCCTGCAGTTGTATTCTCTCCTGTGCTGTTTCAGGAACACCTCCAAGGTGCCTGTTTCTCTTGTGGCCCACAGTGGTCCCATAAAAGCCTCAAAGTTTTCTGTCTTGCTCTCAGGACCCTCACACAAGCCGTTGTCTGCACGTTGTCTGCAGATGACTCCTCCAGGGCTCCTACGGGGCTCCATACTGTGGGGGCAGTTGTTTACACATTATCAGAGGGTTCAGGAGTCTAGAAAAATCTCAAGCACAGCTCAGAGAGAGCAATCGAAAGAATATCTCATAAAGCCAGTTTAAAACAAGCTATTTAATATGTTATCTACCAAAACCCTGTTTTTTTCCCCTCAGACACATTCAAAATTCCCGAGTTGTTACCAACTCCTATCTTCCAATACTGTGAAATAATTAATCCCTTACTTAATGAGTAGTGACATCTTGAGGTCAAGCAACACACAACCCAGAGCCCAGGGGCTTCTCCCAGCACATACTGAGAAACTGTGGATGGCGGATGCACCACTTCATTAAGTATCAGGAGCTCAGTATGCCCACTCTGTGCTGGCTGCCCCTCATGGCCTGCTTCTTCTGCCCCAGCTGCTGGCGTGTCTCAGGACTGCAGCTTATTCTTCCTGATTGATCACTGCAGTAGTCCAGGGAGGTCAGACTCTCTACCCAGAAATCATTGCTTGCATTGGTGGCCTGCCTTATCAAACAGGCAGAGGTGTGACCTTCATCCTGGCTCCCTGCTGGTTGTAACTGCAGTGGAGAGCTGAGGGTGACCCATGCTCAAGCTCGGCTGCTGTCTCTCCTGTGTCACTCTGATGTGCTCATTCTCTGCAGCTGCACGCTGTGCTGCAGGAGCGGTGGAGGCACAGCCGGCCAGTCTGGACTAGCCCTTTGTACCCCTCCTTGAGCAGTCTGATGATGGGTGGGATCTGGAGGCCAAGGGAAGAGGAGCATTGCACTCCCCTGCCCTGTGGTCTTTGAACTTGGGATTTTACTTTAATGCCTGGGCTAATCCCAAACTTGTAGACTAGAGATCTCCCTTGAAGCTCCTGAGAAAAGAGCTATCCTCTAGGCCTGACCACCTGTCCGGCTGGCCCACTAGCATTTCTGTTGTTGAAGAGATGGTCTGGCGCAGGTACACAGCCCCGATGGGCCAGCTCACCTTTAACATCTTTGGACTGTTGCTTGAAATGCATGTAGGAATAGATTTTAATCACTTTTCACACCCCTGATGGCTTGAAGAGGAAAGTGTCCTGTGCTCTGAGTAACTTAGCTCAGAGGCTGTCTCTGAGCAACCATCTTATTGCCCTCACTGGCGGTTACAGCCCCTTTCCCTGTGCTCCTTCCCCCAAACTGTCTGAGATTTGTCAGTGGATTTCCTCATGGAGGCTGTAGGGCTCCCGTTAACACTTAAAGGCCAGAGTAGTCCCAGATCTCTGGGGCTTGTCTCATTGCTGACAGTGATGATGATAACGAGGCTGTGCATAGGCCATGGGGCTGGCGTGTGAGCATGTGCAGAGCTCCTCTGCTCTCTGAGAGTGGGCTTGAGCTGCAGCTTAAGCAGATGGAGGGCGGGGGCTTGGCTCAGAGTGAGTCTGAGCAATTCATGTTGCTGGCAAAAACCTACTCCTTGAGCTTTTGTGTTTGAGTAAGAATTGCTTCCATGGCACAGCAGGGAGGAGCAGGGGGAAGGGTGAGGAAGCCTTGTCTTCAGTTGGGCTTTTCTTCACACAGGCAGAGATTAATAAGCTGTCCTGGGCTTTTGCTTCTGTGTGCCCTGTAAGTGATCAGTCATTGCTGAGACTGGCACTGGCCGTCACCAGCAAGAACCCTGATGGCAGTGGTCAGTGGAGTGTAGGCAGAGGGAACTTGGTGCTAAGGACGGTGGCCTTGGGCTTGAGGCCTGGCTTCTTCACTTACAGGCTGAGTCTGTCTAGCCTTCACCAGGCCACATCCTTCATCCCAGACACATCTCTAAGGAGCCTGTGAGATGAAGCGGAAGAAATGGCACAGTGGCGGCACCTTCAGCAGACAGTGACAGTCACGGTGGTTCTCGTTGTTTCTGGGTAGTTTCAAAACTATCAAAGGAGGGCTGGAGAGATGGCTCAGTGGTTAAGAGCATTGCCTGCTCTTCCAAAGGTCATGAGTTCAATTCCCAGCAACCATATGGTGGCTCACAACCATCTGTAATGAGGTATGGTGCCCTCTTCTGGCCTGCAGACACACACAGACAGAATATTGCATACATAACAAATAAATAAATAAATAAATAGATAGATAGATAGATAGATAGATAGATAGATAGATAATTTTTTTTTAAAGACCTATCAGGAATCAGCTGGGGGCAGGTGTGAGCAGTCTTTGGCCTTCTTGGGGGTTTAGTCTTAAGATTTGAAAAAGTTTTAATTCTGTATATTCATGTGTGTCTGGGAGGGCGGGGGTTGGTTATGCACATGTGTATAGAGCCTGACGATGGAATCAGATACCCTGAACCTGGGTTTGCGGGTGGTTGTGAGCCAGCTCGTATGGGTACTAGGAGCTAAAACTCAGGTCCTCTGCAAGAGCAGCATATGCTTGCTTTTAGCAGCAGAGCTCCCTTTCCGATTCCCTTTTAGAGATGGTTTCGAATTTATTGTCACCCTCATACATGTCTAGTGTATTTTGTTTACATCTGCTCCATCTCTTCTATCACCGTCCCTTCTGGAACCCTTTTCCTCAGCACATTTCCTTCCTTTCATGTCCTTCATTTTACTTATTTTTGAATTTTTTCTCTTAGTCTCTGTGTGTGTGTACACATCATACCTGTATGTGCTAGGGTGAAGTTGTGAAAGTCAGAGGACAACTCTCCGTTGAATCCATTCTCTCCTTGTACTGTGTGGCTCCCAGAGATGAGGTCAGATTGTCAGGTGTATAGCAGTCACCTTTACCTACTGAGCCATCTTACTGGCCCTTAATTTTATCTTATCTATTTCTTTGTATGTGTGCAAATGCATGCATAAGTATGCAAGGGAGAGGGAGAACATGTGTGAGCCACAGTGCTCCCATTGAGGGGAGTCAGGAGGATACTCTTGAGGAGTTTGTTTTTAATCTCAGACCGTGGATTCTAGGAATCAAACTCAGGCCCCCTTTAACCTCCTGACCAGCCCCCAGCAGAGAGTAGTTAGGTTTACCTGTGTGACATGGTGTGGGGCTTTTTCCAGAACCATCGGCAACTCGCTGGTGCTGTTCCCCCTCCCCAAGTAGCTGCCACCCGCTTTTTGGTCTTTTTGGTCACCGTGGCTTGAGGAAGGGTGGCAGTCTAGGGAAGGGTAGCAGCACCCCCTGTAGCAGCTGAGTGTTAACTCTTGACCTGGGGGCATTGGCAGGAAGACGCCTTCGACAAGCTTCGGGCTCCACTTGTGGCCCGTTTCCTCTGGGCAGAAGAGTCTGGGGGGGGGGCTCTAACTCGGGGAGCCCTGGAGCTGCGGCCATGCTGCTTGTTCCCCTCCCGGCAGGGGCTCCAACCTCCACAGCTGGGCCTGGGCCAGATTTCCTAAGAATCCTTGAATTTATGCCAGGTGGTGGTGATGGCAGCACATGCCATTAACCCCAGCAGGGGCAGGCGATCCTAAGTTCTGCAGACCAAGTTCTGAGACAGGCAGGGCTACACCGAGAAACCCTGTCTTGAAAACAAAGTAAAATGCTTTAATTAATGAAGCTCTGGCCACTTTGGTGCTCCCTGGGCAGGAGCCTCTGCCCTAAAGAAGCTCCAGATGAGGAGGAGGATGTACAGGTCAGGGGCGGGCGTGTGTATTACAGTGGAGTAGGGCTGGAACTGAGGGCTCCTGGCTCCCTCTGGCCTGCTCATTCTTTGACCATATTTTGCTACTGCAGTGTAGCAGAGTCAGAAATAGCCAGCCAAGCCTCCACAAACTAGGACTCCCATGAGAGCCCAGGGAGCAGCAAGCTGTCAGCCTTCTAAACTCCCAGGAAATCTTTGGAAGAAAAGAAAGGGAGGCTTGGGATTCCAGGTTGTAACCTGCTGCCTGCTGCTCCTCTCATGATGCTGAGAGGTTTCACCTTGCGGCTGGTCCTCTGCGCTGTGCCCTGACTCATCAATTCCATATAGCAGGTTGCCCTGTTTCCAGGAGAGCCTGGGCTTGCTAGCAGTCCCAGGTTCACATTTTGTTCCAGTAATACTAGACTCTGGGTTTCTGCCAGTCATTGTGGCCACCTTTGGTGCAGGCTAGTCCCATGTAATCCTGACAGGATTCTGATCAACTTGGAACAGCCATCCAAGTACTGAGCTGTTTGCTGCCTGTATTACCTTGCCGATTACCCCAGTGACCCTATGGGTAGATAGCATTGTTCCTGCCTTAACAGATGGACAAACTGAAGTTCAGACAGAGAGTAGATGACTTGCTTAGTATCACATGAGTAGAACTGGTAGAAGAATCGAGGTTTAAACCCTGGACGTACAGCTCCACTGTGCCTGTGTGTTTTGTGTTCTTCTGTCCTGTTCCACCTCCACTTACACACTTGCAGGAGTGGCTAGAGAGAACTGGCTAACAGGGTTGAGGCCTGAGGGGCCTGGTCCCTGCCAGCAGCAGTGCTAACTAATGCCATAGTGTTAGCAACGATGTCTTCGTGACTGCTTCACAGTCTTGTATCTTTACTTTACTATCTGTGTAGCCCTGTTGCCAGCCTCCCCAAGGTCTAGCATGCTGAGCCCCCCTCTCTTCCACAGTAGGGCCCATTGGTTCCTTCCCTGCCTGCCTGACTCCCCTGGAAAACCCTGCCTCATCCTCTGTCATCTTGTCCCTTTCCCAGCACCCGGGACTCCGAGAAGGAAAGCAGGGCACCCCCTGCCAGGCAGTCACTTCTCTGGGTGCAAAGCTTCCATCTTCAGGACTCCTTCAGCCTGCAGAGTTTGGAGAGAACTTGAGAGCACTAAACACTTTATGGCCTTTTAGGAAAAGAGAAAATTAGTGGTTGCCCTGGGTGACAAGGTGTAATGCCCTCAAGCTTTGACTGGCTCTGCTGCAGTGTGTGGTGGGACCTGGCCCTGTTGTGGAAACAAGATTGGGGGGGTGGTGCATGTGGGCAAAACCCAAGCTCTAGGATAGTCTGATTCACCTTGTGTGTCTCAAATTTAGCATCTATCTTCAGTGACACCCCTCCCAGCCTCTGGGTGTCCCCGACAGCTGGGATGATACTGCAACTGCCCAGAGCACTGTTTGTACCCAATGCCTGGTGCAAGTCAGGACTTGGTCAACTAGTATTGACTGGACAAACAAAGGGTGAGAACCAGAGAGCTTGTTTAAAAAAAATAACAAAAAAACCATGATTCTCAGAGATGCAGAGTCGAGAATGTTGGGTGATCTGCCAGTTGTCACCTCCCTTGCTTGCTGGGTGTGTGTACTTGTTCCTACATGCATGACTACACACACACACACACAAGCACACACGAAAAGCCAGTGTGTCTCTGGACTTTGGAAGTCTCTGGAAAGGCTGCCTCTCAGAAGACCTGGCAGCACCCTTAGTTGACAATCACCTTGATGACTTAGGGTTCCTGGAATCTCTGTGGGCATCCTAAGCTTCGTTCCCCCACTCATCATGAGCCAGAGGGGAAGGGAAGAAGAAATTTGAATGTCTGCCACCCACAGTCCCATTCTTAAACTGAGTCAGTAATTGAATGCTGTTAAGCAAAATTAATTTGTCTCCTGCAGGAAGGCGATGATGAATGAAAGGGTTGCTAATCGGGGAGGGAGCCAGGCTACTCTCTGTGGTCATCAATATTTCATAGCTATAGGCAGTGTCAGGAAGCTGGGTGTCCCGGTGTGGCTGACCTTGAGCGTTCTTGAAGGGAAAGCTTAACCAAGGAGCCTGATTTCCAAGGACTTAACTCTGAAGCCTGTAAGGGAAATGGAAGTGAGGTTTCCTGAGTGCACCTGAGAGTTGTTTGCATTTGCCCCTGTGAGAGGCCCTCAGATGGGTGTGTGGGCCACCCTGGTCTGCTTCTGGCGGAAGGGGCAGCTGTCCCACAGTGCAGTGCAGGGCTGGAGATGTTAACCCTGACCCTTGTCTTTACTGAGATCCCATCCATAGCATCCATTTCTGACTAGAGTGGCCCAGCTCCTGAGTGAGGTGTCGCCCCAAACAGTTGAGAGATTGATGGCATCATGCTACTGGCCAGGTACTCAACTTGTTCCTTTTCTTCTCTATCTCTTATCTCTATCTCTCTCTATCTCTATATCTATATATATCACTCTCTGTCTCTGTGTGCACACACGTGTGTGATTATCACCTCTGCACCCACAGGGTATACAGATACAGAAGGGACATATATATGATTTTAAAAATCATGTCCCTTCTGTATCTGTATACCCTGTGAAGTTCAAGCACAGCACTTCAAACTGCTTAGGGCTGAGGAGGGGTTTTTGCCTCATAGCAGCCTGGCCCACATAGTAAGACTTTGTCTCCATATGGACGAATGGGAGTAGGTGGCAGGACAGGTGGTCAGTGATTGGATGAAAAAAAAGTTAATGCACTTTTTATTCTCTTCTTTGTAGCTGCCATTAACTTAGCAAAGCTGAAGCTTTTCAGACATTACTACGTCTTGGTGAGTAAAACACAAAACTAAGTCTGTAAATAAGATCAGTGTGCGGGCCTGGTGACAGCAGCCACCGCACCTGGACCCACCAGTGGCCTCACAACCTCACGTCCCCTCTCCTAACGTGGCAGTGAAAAATCTGGGTTGCTGCTTTTAAACCTTGGTGTTAGAAGTGTCTTTAAATACTTAGGAAAGTAGCACATACGTGGGAAACCAGAACTGCAGGAGTGTGGAAGTGGCTGTGGGTGTGGGTGTATGTGTGGGTGTGTAGTGTCCAGGGTAGTATGTGATCCCCAAGTTCTAGGCCACATCCAGTCATTCCCTGACTTGCCCTTTCTGCCCACTTAGGAATATGGGTTCACCCTTGTGCTTTTCTTCAGGCTCCCCACAAAATTTCTGCCTGTTCACCACTCTCTGTTTGCCAGGCAGGAGCTAGTTGTATTGCAGTGATATGTCCCTTAAAAACAGAAAGTTGAGGCTGGTTTTGTGTTCCATTGCTTCCGCCTCCCAAGTGCTGGGATTAAAGATGTGCATCATTGTGTCCAGCAAGTCAGTGGTGAACATAAAGCCTTGTGTAAGTGTAGTCCCGTAGCCCCGTGGTGTGAGCACATTATTTCCTTGACTCCCACAAGGAAGCTTGACAGCTCTGCTCGAGAAGATGTTCAGACGTTGGAGGTGGCAGCAGAGAAGCAGGGCGGACACCCATCAGCTGCTGCTCTTGTCCTTGCTCGCCCCTTCTCATTGTCTGTTTTTAAACGGATCTTGTGTCACCACAGAGCACTTCCTGATGCCTATGATGATATAGAGAAGTGGTTCTTTGGCAAGGCCAGGAGACACTGGACCTGTTCCTGGCCTGCAAGCCTAGCCAACCCTAACCTGGTCTGGTGTTCAGTATGGCCTCATCACAGGGAGAGAAGGTGTTAGCGGCTTGGGCATGTGGTTCCATATGTGCTGGAATTTGGGCCTCAGTTGCTCACTGTGTCGTCCACATGCTCCCTATGGGACTGTTTAGCTGTAGCTGCTGGGAACTGCTCCCAGGCCTGGGGGTGAAAACAGGGCCCTTGGAGACTGACACCAAATGACCTGCGTGTGGGTGGTGAGAAAGGTTAGAACAGCCATACAAAGGGGCTAGTCTCCCGGGGCGGGTCTGGTCAGTGTCTTAGCCACCGTGAGAAAGACATGTAGAGCAGAGCCTCCAGCTTTCCTTGCTGAATTGGTAACCAGGGCTATAGACCACATCTTTTCCTTCTGGGAACTGTTTTCTGCTTTGGAGGTAATTAGTGGCAGAAAGCAATACTCTAATTTCTGATGTCCTTCTTCTGTAGATCGTGTGCTACATTTACTTCACCAGGATCATCGCCTTCCTTCTCAAGTTTGCCGTTCCATTCCAGTGGAAGTGGCTCTACCAGGTCTGCAGCTCTTGGGGGACAGTTTGGAATTTATATCTGAGGATCATGTCTTGGGCATAGCTTAAGATTGCGTCTGACTTTCCTGGGGATGACTGCTAAGACCTTCCGTCTCCTCTGCTCTCCAGATGCAGTGATCTGTGTGCCTAGAAGAGCTGTTGGGTTATATGAGGGATCTGGATGTAATTGCATTATTGATTAATTCTAAGTCTTTGAGGAGAAAAGCCTCCAGCAGAGCAAGTGAGATTCGCTCTGTGTAATTAGAATGTATCCACCTTCGCCTTCAATCACAGAGCCTGAGTGGTTTTGAATTTAGTTCTTCATGATTTGGTGATATGTTTTTTAATTTTGGGTTTTTGAACCTATTACTTTTATTATAATTATGAATTATCTTCATAAGATACTAGAACTAGTCATGGGTCACCGAGTGCTACTGTGCTGTCGGGCCTTTGTTCTTGGGACTGGAGAGGTGACTCAGAGGTCAAGAGCACTTGCTGTTCTCCCAGAGGACTCACAGTCAGTTCCCAGAAACTACAAAGGGTGGGCAACTCACAATGGATTGTAAATCCAGCCCCAGTGGAGCCAACACCCTCTTCTGGTCTGTGCAGCCACTGTACAGGTGTGCAACACATGTAGACATACACACATACACACAGATAAAAAGTACAATGAAAGTCTTTTTTTTTTTTTTTTAAAGAAGGATTAATTTACTAGAACCCCCACCCCACGCCCCAGCTGGGCAGCTGGCTCAGGTGGTAAAGGTGTCTGCTGCCAAAACTGATGACCTGAGTTTGATCCCCCAGGACCCACATGATGGAAGGAGAAATTGCAGTTCCATAAGTAAGTTGTCCTCTGACCTCCACACTCAACTCCACAGTGTATACACACACACACACACACACACACACACACACACACACACTATATTAATGAAAAAGAAAGAACAAGTGGGACAGAGAAAATATAAAATGAACCAATGTGATGGAAGACAATAACCCATTATTTGGGAAGCTGAGGCAGAAGGTAGTGGGTTCAAGGCCAGCCTCATCATAAAAAAAAAAAAAAGTGGTTCCCATGAATACACCTCATTGTCCCCTCTGGAGCTGTTGCTCTTGGTGGAGCATGTAGACTGAAGGAGGCAGCAGCTTATTTAGTTCCCTTGCTTTCTAAAGAGCAGTGTTGCTAATTCTTTTATTTTGGGGTGGATTTTAAATTTGCAGCTCCTGGATGAAACAGCCACACTGGTGTTCTTTGTCCTGACGGGGTATAAATTCCGCCCGGCTTCAGATAACCCCTACCTGCAGCTCTCTCAGGAGGAAGATGACCTGGAGATGGATTCTGTGTAAGCTCCCTCCCTCCCTCCCTCTTCTGAACTGAAAGGCATGGTGTGCAGTGAGTCCCCTGCTCTCAGCATCCTGCAGCTTAGAGGTGGCACCTCTATTTTTAGCAGAAGGACACGGACACTGGAGCCCCTGGTGTGCTTAGCTAGTTTGAAGTGCAGTGTGTGCCAGCCATTGCTCAGTCTTGTCAGAGAAGATTAGAACTTTCCATCCTGTTAAGTGTCGCTGGAGCAGCTCCCAGTGTTTGGAGTCACCACAGGTTGACAGCAGGGGACACCTCTGACAGCATCTGAGTCGCAGGTTAGGATCTACGGGCCCTATTTTCAGGAAAGGGTCATCACCGTGCCGGCTCTGACTCTGAGGAGCTGGGCTGTGTGTGTGGTGGTCAGCTCAGGACAAGACTCCCTGGCCCTGCCCCATTGCCTTTATCCCCTCCAGCTCAAAGGCTGAGGCCCAGGCTGGGCTGGCAGACACATGAGGCCTTAGGGTGGTTCTTTGTGCTAGCTGCTCCACTAGGGCAGTGAGTGCAAGGTGGATCATGGCCCAGACCCTGACCACGTCTTATCCCCCCCCCCCCCACCATGAGAAATACTTTTTCCACACAGTGGGAGGAGCCGGGGGGCCTCCAGCTGAACCTTTTGCAGAGGTAGTAGAGACTTTGCAAATGGCCTTTGAAAGAGGCACAACACAGGTCAGCCAGTGGCCCTCCTACTCCTCCCTGCAAGGTGCTAGATGCTTGGCTAAATGGCGAGGTATAGTGTCCTCTGATGCGTAGAACTGTGAACAGGTCCCTGTGTTTCTTTCTAGACCATTGTACCTTGGAAAGAGGATGTGTGTGTCTTTGTGGCAATGGTTTATTTTGTTTTTGGAGACAGGGTGTCACTGTGTATCCTTGGATGGCTATGTGAACCAGGCTGGCCTCAAACTCACAGAGGCCTCTGCTTCCTGAGTGCTGGGATTAAAAGGGTGCGCTACCGTGCCTGACTTTCATGGCAATGTTTAAAGTCTGACTTTGGTGTCAGTCTGAGAGTGATGAACTTTATATAGACAGCAGGTTTCAGTGTGTTTGAAACTTGGGAGGGAGGTGGAGGTGCAGAGACTCCAGCCTTGTAACTAGAGTGCACATTCTGCTGTCTAGCAAGGCATAGCCCAGGGGGAAGGTTGGAGATGGAGGTATAACCCCTTGGTGCCCTCAGTTTACACCCCTGTGACAAGGAACCAGAGCTCAGGCCATGCTGGGGCACCACACCATGACAGTGACAGGAGCGCTGCAGTGGCAGGGGCTGCATGCCCAGTGGGTACACAGGCTTATGTACTTAGGGCGCTGGCATCACCAGTGCCTCAGTGCAGTCTGGGCTCTGAGGGGTGCTCTAAGACTCCCTTTGCTCAGTAAGGACACTGGAATGGGACCCCTGGGACATAGAATAGGGCTGAGCTCACGGACAGACCATATCTAATATACACAAGACATCTAAGGAAGGAGGGAAGGAGGCCAGCTGGGAAAGGGGAGCTGCTCAGAGAGTTCTGGAGAGTGAGAAGCTGTGGAGGCAGAACAGACCCATGGGGGTCCTACCACCTGTCTCCTGCCACTGGTGGTGTGCTCTCAGAACAGGAGAATGGCACAGCCCCTGGGCTGCCATCCTTCTGCTCAGAAAGACAGCAGGCTTGCTCTTTGTGTTAGCTGCTCCACTAGGGTGGTGAGTCTAAGGTGGCACCTCTTAAGTCCTCCACAAATAACTCATGCCAGAGGCAAGCGGAGCTCTGGCCTCAATGTTCTAGAAAGTCTTTAGCTCTCTAAGGCGATTCTTCTGTAAGAGCAACTAGGCCTGACCTACCACAGATAATGTAAGAACTGTGTCCTGTGGCCTCAGCCTTCCTTTGCACACCCTCAGAACAAGTCCACGGTCTCCTAACAAGCCTCATGAGTGGGTGCCCCTCCCCGACTTGTGTGACCATGTTCTAGGTAATTTCCTTGTCTTGTTTTCTTCTGTGTAGGAGAAGCTTCCATCCTTGTGCTGGCCCAGGCTTGCCTGTGGAGCCTGTGTGGCCATCATCCTTTAAGGCCTATGGTTTTTCTGTTCAGCCTGTGAAAGAAGTTACTGGGGCTTGCTTTCCCTTCTTGTCTCTTTTATATCTCTCCTTGAGTCTACCTTACCTTGGTTACAAACTTAATGTTAAAAATGAAAGAAAAAAAAAAAAACAGTAAGTTGAAAAGTACTAGGTGACGTTTTACTAACTAGCATTATCAGTGTCTGCCATGCTCGCTCCGTACACCCTTACTGTGTCTGGTTGCTCCTGACCTGGGTTCTGTGTAGGGGAGATGGGAAGGGCCTAAAGTCTCCCCAAGCTCCCACTCCACGGAGAGGCAGAGAATCTGATGCCCAGGATTCTCATAGCTAGGCCTCTCACAGTGTAGCCCCTAAGTATGTCTTAGGCAAAGAAACAGATGTGTCCATGGCAGCTTCAGCCAAGTTGTCTGCTTGCAGCCTGCTGTGATGGACAAGCTGTGATCATGGACTTTGGATTTGGGGAAACACAGGGGCAAATGTGGAGCTGGCAAGGGTCCCCAGCAGCCTTCTGCTCTTGTCACACTATTGGCTGGCCCTCTGGGATGTGCTGCTCAGACCTGCTTAGGAGCTGTGACCCCCAGAAGGGTGCACTAGAGTTCCCTCCTGCACAGGGGTCCATGAGAACAGACTGGCGGCTGTGGTGTGGGCTACTGGACAGATGCTAAGAGCGTGCATGGGAACAGAGCTGTGGTCCGTGTGACCCTGTGTCCCGCCTGAGGCTTTAGGGTGTTAGTCAGCTCCACACCCAGGCCAGCAGCAGGGTAGCTGTCTAGGCTACCCTCCCTGTCCTCAGAGGGTGAGTGAGGTGAGTGACCATTTCATGGACCCAACCATGTGTCCCTCAGCTGTTCCTCTTGGTACCACTGCCCCTAGTCCACAGGGGCTGATGTTCCCACCTTGCCTTCTCTCCTTTCTACACATCCTCAGGGCTGCAGGATCACCCTAGAGTGCTTGTCAAGTATAGGCTCTGTTGCTGCTTAGAGGGAGGCCACAGCCCTTAGAGGGGTGAAAGCAGCCACCCAGGCCCAGCAGTGCAGGTGGGCACTAGCAGCTGTCGGATGACACTTAGCTCTCAGGGACACAGCTCTTGGAAGCCTGAGCTGAAAGAGGATGAAGCTGACCAGCTAGGTGAAGAGCAGGAGTGGGGTGGGCCTGAGATAATTGTGCAGAAGAGCTGCGCCGGGCAGCAGCGGCATGGAAGAGAAGCTGAGGGCTTCTTGCAATGGCGGGGGAACACCAGACCATGAGGAAGCAGTGTTAACTGTCCACAGGGCAGGGTTTTGAGCCCCGAGCCTGTGGTTCTGTCCTGTACCTTGGGAGTGACTGTGTATAGCTGCTGCAGGTGTCCGTCCACTACTTAGCTTTCTTTTCTGAATGGCACATAACCACAACGATGATATGAATATGGTCTATAATTCTGGCCACTGTGGTGAAAGAGAGAAAAATTCACATTGGCAGTGATGACAGCTTGCTTGGAGACATGAGGAATCTTCTTTTTCTTCGTGGTGGTTCTGGAAGGGAAGATTTCTCTTTATACTTAGGCTTAGAAAGGTCAGTGGCCTGCCAGCACCACATAGCACACCACACAGCATCACACTAGCGGGAGGAGGCCAGGTTTCTACCTTGGTCTACAAGAAGCTTTCTTCAGGGTTACAGATTCCCCAACATTTTGACTTCTCTTCTTTTTCAGAGTAACAGCATCAGGAGTGACGGAGAACATGAAGAAAGTCAGGAAAGTGACCAATGGTGCCGTGGAGCCCCAGGGTGACTGGGAGTGCACCGCGTGATGGGCTCCGCTCTGAGGATGCACTGTCAATGAGAACAGCCTAGTCACAGCCCTGTCGTGAGCAAGCGTCTTCCTGACAGTGTGGCATCTCCCAACAGTGACACTCCATAACCACAGCACAGCTCAGTGCGTGGACATCTACTTATGTACTCTTAGAAAACCTGATTGCGGTGGGCTCCAGGCAGCTAGGACTGCCCCTCAGGGAGGATAAGAGCAGAGAGGAGGGGTAAAGGAGAGTCCATCTGGGGTCTCCACAGGGGAACCCCAGTGGCTGCCACTCAGAAAGGCTGTGGTGGTGGGAAGGGCCGGCTGCTGCTGCTCACAGGGCTTTGGAGGCTGAGGGTGTGGCTCACTGCTTGGCCAAGCCTTCATGAGGCTTGGGTTCAATCCTGGTACCAGGGTGGGGGGAAAGAAGTTACTTTGGGATGTAGGCAGGTGTCTACCAAGAACACAAAGAAGAGAAAGATTGCCTTTGGGGAGCAGCAGCGACAGAAATGAATGGAATTACTTTACAAAGCCAAATAGTCACCCTAGGTGGTTGGAAGCACCTGTCCAGGGCCACTGGCCCCAAGCACCACCCTAAATGTTGTCCCCTCTTCTAACTAGAGGCCAGCTGAGAGGGCCCATCGCGTTGCTGTCCAGGCCACTGCCAGCACCGCAGCCCTTTGGTGAAATGGTTGTCTCTAGCGTGTGGGAAGGGGAGAGGAGCCTTGAGGCTCCAGAAGTGCTCTCCAGACTCCAGGCCCTGCCTCTCCAGAGCAGCTGCCTGCCTTCCTCTCCTTACTTACCCCTGTGTCTTCTGATCAGCATCAGAGAAAACAGGAGAGTGTTCCTTAAGGAGCCACTGGGGGCCGGAAGGGCTGCAGCTAAGCAAATACTTAGAAAGACTTGTTCCACATCTTGCATGGGCCGGGCAGGGACTTCTGAGCCCCAACCATATTCCAAGCACGTGTGAAGGAAGTGAGCCCAGCTGAGCTGCTCATGCTCAGGGACCTGAGGCAGCGAGGTCTGTCCAGAGCCTGGGCAGGAACACCGGCGGCTGCCTGCATGGGACAGTGATGCAGCAGAGGCGAGCTTGGAAGGCATGTGACCCAGGGCACAGGCGACCAGCTCGGCACCTGAAAGCGGCTTAGTGCCCACGACTTGTCGGTGAGTCACAACTTCAAGGAACGGGCTCTCCGGGGTGACAGCTACTACCTCCCATTTGCCTTCAGCAAGAAGACACCTCTTCTACTGTCCAGGGGTGAGCAGGTCCCTCTCCACCACAGCTGGTCTATCTGGAGAAAGGTAGCTAGGCCTGAAGGACCTTTTCCTCCTTTTTTTGTTTTGTTCTTGTTTATTTGTTTAAGGTATGTGATGGGAAGGGAGTTGGAGAGGAGATGGACATAGTTTTAAATGCTTTCTTTTCTGCACACAAGAGCTCGGCCAGCCCTGCAGAAGCTTGTTCCTGTGGTGACATCTAAGCCTGGCCCTCAGAGGGCGGGCTGCTGATTCCCTGCAGAAGACATTGTTGAGTAGGTGCTAGACTCACAGAAGGTGAGGGCCTTCCCAGGCAGGGTTTTTATGAGGGGCCTCAGTTTTGGATTTTAATAAAACTGTTCAGTAGCGAGAGCAAGTGGGGAACTGTGTACCACCTAGCCCACTGGCCTCCCTGAGTGACTATAGGGGACAGTCTGGTCCTTCCACAGTGTGGGTGCACAGGCGGGAAGGTGGGAAGTCTGGAATGATAGGATCAAAAGCCTAACATGGGGCTGGGAAGACTGGCCCAGAGAGCCCAGGCCGTGGAAAGGGAACTTGTAGCTCTTTATCCTGCACTGTAAATGCGTCTCATCTCCCTATCTTGAGAGCTGTGAACCAGCATTCAGCGGTGTCCTTGGGTAGAGGAGTATGGTTGGAGTCCAGTGCTGCCCAGTTGCCCCAGCTCACCAGCTACTCTCTGCAGCTTGAGTCTCAGCCCACCTGGCTGCACACAACCGTGAAGCCCTTGTGTGGAGAGACTGAGCAAAAATGGGGTGCACATTGCACTGCCACTGTGGTATTATAGCCCTACTTTCTGCCCCCCCCACCTCTGCCTTGCCTGTGTGAGGTGTCCGTGCTTCCTTTAAGAGTGCTGTGAACTGGAAGCTGTAGGTTGTGACATTTAATAAAGTGTGGATTTTGTTAGAAAATTATTTTTTGACCATCAGGAGCAAGTGTTAAGCTCTGAGCCCTAGTTCTTAACAGTGTCAAGGACTCAGTCAGCTTTTATATTTGACTAGCAGAGTTCTCTGTTCATTCTCTCTGGAGAAACAGCTTACTACAGGGTCAAAGATCCTGCCTCACACCAGGTCTATGTCTGTCCAGTTTTCCTTCAGAAACCACTTCGGAATAAATGCCTACGTGTCTCCACTCTCCAGCCTCTGCCTGCTCAGCCAGCCAGGGCCGCACAGCTCCTGAGTGCTTGTGGGCTTTTTGCTCTTCTTGACCCTTGGGTCTTCCTTCCCCTCCTCTCCTCTCCCCTCCCCTCCTTCTCCTTTCCCTTACCCCCTGCACCACTGCCCACCCCGGCGACCTTGCTTTCCCATTGACTCCCTTAGCCCGCCCTGGCATACTGACTGCAGGCCTGGTGCACTGCAGCATTGTCTGCTGGCAGCAGGCTGCAGGGTGCGCTTTCTGCCCCGAGAGCGCTAACTATGCAAACTAACACTGGATTGCTGCTCTAACACATGGTGGGCTCCCCATACCTCAACGCCTGTTGGCTCTTGGAGTGGAGTCCAAAGCCAGTCTTTGCAGAAGGGGAAGCGCTTCAGAGATTTCTGTGTTTATTTTCAGTGGCCTCTGGTCACCTCCCTTGTCTATCCCAAAGTGTGTTCCTCGAGGAAGCATTAGTCTGATGAGCTTGCTGGCCCAGTTCCGCATACCCAAGAGGACAGCTGAGCATTTCAGCCTCCCTCTGCCAAGCTGCTGATCCGCACAGGAAGATCCTAGACCCCGGCCTTAGCCCTGCTCTCATACTCCACTGCCCACCTCAGCTTGTGCTGGCTGTGACCTGCCCGGGCCCAGCATTTCACGGTGCCGCCCAGCGACCCACCCTGCCCACTGCTGCTGCCTTTCCTCTCTAGAGTTGGGTGAGGACTTTATTTGTATCCCTTGGCTGAAAAGGTGTTAATTTAGAACAGGCCAGTGTTCTCGAAGATCTGCCTTTACTCCAGCTTTCCAAGGCTGCCCTGGTAAAAACCTGTAAAATACATTCATAGGAGTCTTGCTCATACATGTACTACCTAGAATGTGTTCATAGGTTGTAGGCCAAGGAGTCTCCCAATACCCCGGGGCCTCTTCTGTCCTGTAGGATGTGTTTCATGCTTTAAGAACATCATAAATTGGGGCTGGAGAGATGGCTCAGAGGTTAAGAGCACTGCCTGCTGTTCAGAGGTCCTGAGCTCAATTCCCAGCAACCCCATCGTGGCTCACAACCATCTGTAATGAGATCTGGTACCCTCTTCTGAGCTGCAGACACACATGCAGACAGAACACTGTATACATAATGAATAAATAAATCTTTAAAAAAATATAAATTTAGGTAGCCCTCTACCTGGGCAGGGGTCCACCTCCCTGCTTCCCAGCACTATAAAGAGACTTCACAAAGGACAGGACCAGCTTGGGAGCAGACATGATCATGTTATGTCGGGATCTGGCATGATTCTGACAACAAGGAGATTGCAGATAGGCCACTGGGAAAGGCACACAAGTTCCTGGTGTGTCTGTAAAGAGCAAAGTGAGACAGATTCACTCCCACGACAGGATGCTGAGTCTGTGCCATAGACGGGGAGTTGGAAGGCCAGCCTTAGCATCCATGCACCGCCTCCCTCTGCAGAGGCCAGATAGCCTGTCCACACAAGAGAGCTTTCTGATTCCTAGGCAGCTTTTCTAGATGACCCAAATAACAGGCGAATAACCCAGAGGACTTATCTGCAGGAGGTCTTATGGGCCTTTGTGCCTATTCAGGTTGGGCTGAGGGGGCTGGGGCCATTTAGTAATTGTAGCATTAACCACTGGCTATTCAGAAGCATGGGGTATGGATGTGTTCAGGATTGCTGGACTGGCCACTGTATGGAGGCATTTCACTGCAAAGCAAACATGTCCAATAAAGATTCCATGCTGGAGCTCGTGTCTGTGATCCCAGGAAAGCCTGGTGCTCCCTGTCTGCTTTCTTGTGACTCAGTGGTTCTCACCATTCCTAATGCTGTGATACCTTAATACAGTCCTTCAGGCTATGCTGACCCCGGCCATAAGATTATATTCCTTGCTACTTCATAACTGTAATTGTATTACTGTTAAGAATCATAATGTAAATACCTGGTGTAGATGGTCTTAGGTGACCCTTGTGAAAGGGTCATTCACCTGCAGGTTGAGAACTGTTGTGACTCCTTCTTTGTGATCTGTGCTGATTGGCTGGCTGCCTTCCATCCACTCTCGCTGCCAGTAACCCCACCTGGCAAAGCTCTGCCACCAGGGCTGTGGTACAAATGCAAACCTCTGAGGTGCATAGGAGACTCCTGGTCAGGATTCAGCACTGCTGTCACCAAAGGGGAGGTGACAGCAGAGATTTGGGGCCAAGCCTCTTCTGAGACAGGCTTCCTGGTTTTCCAGAAGCTCTGCCATCATCCCCTGTGGTAATCAGACATTTGGGTCAGCACGAAGTGCTTCACTGGACGTGTTTTCAGTTGACAGGCACTGTTCATACAGTAAAAATTCTTTCCACACAGTCTGGGCTGGAAAAGTGGCTCCGTGGGTAAAGTGCCAGCCATACAAGCGTGACATACTGAGTTTGGATTCCCAATGCCCACATGAAAACCAGCTGTGGCGGTGCCTGCCTGTAAGCCTCATACATGGGGAGCAGGAGGATTTCCAGATGCTGGTCAGTGGGCCCTGTGAGAGACCCTGCCTCAAAACACGGTGGGGAATGGTAGAGGAGGGCACTCAGTCAAGATATGACGTGCACATGCACAAATACACAAACACTACATACAGAAAAAAATAAAGCGTGAGAATGGTTCTGAGGCCCCCACCCCAAGAATAATGATCATTTCCCACTCCCAGCCACGCTGCTGCCTTTCAGAGCTCCCACCGCTCCCACGCTGCCTCACTCCAGACTCCCTGCTCAGAGCTGCTCCCGGGTGAGTGGCCACTAGGAGAGCCTGGACTCGAGGTCTACAGACACAGAACCTGGAGAAAGCTGTCACTCTGCCCGTGCCACCCAGTCAGCAGCCAGGCCCAGATCCACGTGGAGAGAGCAGAGTCCAGTCCCGGCCCAGAGTGGGGGCTCTGGTTTCTACTGTATAGCTACAGTAATGGTGGACACGCCTTTTGTTCTGCAGAGCCTGAGGGTCCATTCTGTTGATTTTGCTCCACTATAGCCCTTGTCAGTGATTGTTGGTTGGTAGAGGTGTCAAGAGCTAAGGATGAAAAGGAGGGACCGTCTTAAGACCCCAGAAGGAGAGAAGGAATTTAAACTGGCATTGGTATGTAAAATGAAAAAAGATAAAAAGACTCCAGAAGGGGCTGGAGGGATGGCTCAGAGGTTAAGAGCACTGACTGCTCTTCCAGAGGTCCTGAGTTCAATCCCCAGCGACCACCTGGTGGCTCACAGCCATCTGTAATGAGATCTAGTGCCCTCATATGGCCAGCAAGCATACAGACAGAATACTGTATACATAATACATAAATAAATCTTTAAAAAAAAAAAAAAAAGACTCCAGAAGGAGAGAGTGCTGAGGCAGGGGTAGCAAAGACCAATAGAGAAACAGCCCCGGGGATGATGAAATCCATCCATCCTCACTCCCAAGGGCACCAGGTGCCCTGGAAGGTCCAGAGTTTCTGATTCTGAAGGTCGTCAGGGCCTGGGACTGCCTCCTAGCAGTGCTGGACAGGGTTGATGAGAGCGTCCTTTTGTGTGACAACGGCTCTGGTGGGGGCCTTTAACCCAGAGGTGGTCTCTAGCTGGCATGTGAACACATACATCTAACAAGATGTGACTACCTAAGTGTCACACGGTAGTGGGCAGGGCAGAGGCAGGACACAGCCTTTGTGGCCTCTGGCTGTTTCCCTAGGACATCCCAGCTAGAAACGCTGCTGCTGGGCTGTCTGAACTCTGACGCCATAGACCCAGCTTAGCGTTGGGAACCAGGAGCCTGCTCTCTGACCCACTGGCTCTACACACTGAACACTAGAACCGCGTTTACTGACTGAGCTCCAGCGCTGGTCTCGGCCTGGGCAGTCAGAGTGTACAGTGGGGCTGGAGAGATGGCCTAGCCGTTGAGAGCACTGGCTGCTCTTCCAGAGGTCTTGAGTTCAGTTCCCAGCAGCCATCTGTAATGAGACCTGGCGTTCTCTTCAGGCTTGCAGACAAAACACTGTGTACATAATATATATCTTTTTTTAAAAAATGTGTATAGTATGGCTGGAAAGATGGCTCAGTGGTTAGGAGCATTTGCTGCTTTTACGGAGAACCTCTAACCTTTTATAACTTCTGCTCCAGGGGCCTGATGCCCTCTTCTGACCTTAGGCACCAGACACTCATGTGGTACACAAACACACCACAAGTGATCAAATCATTTATATCTTTTTTTTTATTTTTTCTTTCACTCTCGCTCTCTTTTTTTTTTTTTTTTTTTTTTTT
>NW_026067969.1:6977268-6978537 GCF_014885135.2 Alexandromys fortis
GCCTGCCTCTGCCTCCCGAGTGCTGGGATTAAAGGTGTGCGCCACCATCGCCTGGCTTTGTTTAATATTTTCACTTTTGGGTTTTCAAGACAGGGTTTCTCTGTGTTGCCCTGGCTGTCCTGGAACTCACAGAGATCTGCCTGCCTCTGCTTTCCAAGTGCTGGGATTAAAGAAGTGTGCCACTACCACGTGGCAATCCATCATGTTTCTATACGTTTTTAATCAGTAGTGCAGAAGAAAACAGTGCCATTTACTAAGAAGAATAAAACACTTAGGAAGAGGTTGATACGTGGAAACTTTATTCTAAAAATGTTCAAAACAGTTTGGAGCGACCAAAGGAAAGCCGTCCTCATGGATGGGCAGAGGCAGTGTCATGGAGATGGTAATGCTTCCAAACAGTGAAAAAGACCAAACATAAAAAAGCCCAAATACTCCCCAGCCCACCTGACTACAAAGTGAGCATCATCCCCACTTCCCTGCTGGCTGCTCAGTGCCAGCTCCCAAGCAGGATCCACACACCGGTGAGATGGCTCCAGAATAAAGTGCTTGCTGTGCCCGCTGAGCATCTGCATTCAGATCCCGAGCATTAAGACAAAGCCAGCTGTGGAGGTACACACCTATCTAACCCCAGAGCTGGAGATGGGGACAGGAAGCTCTCAGGCTTGCTGGCCATCCAGCCTAGATGAAGCTGTGAGCCCCAGGTTCAGTGAGATCAGATAGTGTGATGATGCGCTCCCCAGCACTCAGGAGGCAGAGGCAGGTCAGTCTGGTCTACAGCGTGACCTCCAGACCAGCTGCGGCTAAAATGGAGAGAGAGACGCCTGACTTCCTCTGATCTCCACATGTGCGCACACTGGTAAGCACATCTCCCACCATCACATGTATTTCAAGAAACCCAACTTAGCAAAAGCAATGTTAAAAAGAATTATTTTAGGATCTGTAATTCCAGATACTCAGGAGAAAGAGGCAGAAGTACCAAGGCCAACCTGGACTACGAACTTTGTCTCAGAAACAAGACAAATAGAAGATTCTGTAAAATTCATTGCAAAGCAGCAGAATCCAAGCAACATGGTGCTGGTGCATGGTTAGACAAACAGGTCAGTGAAGAAGAATCAAGAGTTCAAAATGCAACACCTTAATGTAGTTGCTAAAATGATGCAGCAGGGGCTGGAGAGATGGCTCAGCGCTTAAGAGCATTGCCTGCTCTTCCAAAGGTCCTGAGTTCAATTCCCAGCAACCACATGGTGGCTCACAACCATCTGTAATGAG
>NW_026067969.1:6979482-6993979 GCF_014885135.2 Alexandromys fortis
TGTGCATACAGAAGCTGCTGTAGTACGCTGGGTGTCATCCTCTCACTGTCCACTTTATTGCCTTGAGATAGGGTCTCTCAGTTAAGCAGAAGCTCACTGTTTCTGACTGACAGGCAAGTTCTCAGAGCCACCTGACTCCATTCCCCAATGTTGAGCACAGGCACCCACAGCCAGGCCCAGCCTTTCACATGGGTGATGAGAATTTTAACTCAGATTCTCATGCTTACAGAGCAAGCACTTTCACCTACCTCCCCTTCAACTCTGTCGTCTGTCCTTCTCTCTCTCTCTCGCTCTGTGAGATGACCTTTTATTCTGTCTACTTTCAACTATTATGAATCTGCCACTGTGAACATTAGTGTGCAAATGGCTCTAAAGCCCAGCTGTTCTGCCTTTGGGATATATACCTAAATGTGAGCTCACTGGCTTATATGGTAATTTTGTATCTAATTTCTTGGAGGTCTTGCTTTTCATTTCCTGCTACAAGATTTCAGGTAGTTTTGGATATTACCTTGTTTTTAACAGCAGCCATCCAGGTGAGTAAGAAGTGAGAAGATATTACAGTTTTGATTGACATTTTCCTGAGGGTCTTTTCATGTACTCATTGGCCATTTATAGACTTATAGAGATGGCAACTCCATCCTTTTGCTATTATTAGATTTTCCATTGCAATTTTAAAATACAGTATATAATAATTACCATCTTAATTTTTAAAAATTTTATTTTTGCTGGGCATGTCTCATAAATCCCACATTGAGGCCATCTCTCCTCTCCCACGTCTGGGTGACAACATCAGCAGGGTCCCCCACGACTTATTTGGCTTATTCATTCGTCCTTACCTGGAGGGAAGCATGGGGATTAAGAAAGAGATAGACAACTGATAGAGTCAGGAAGGCATCTAGTAAATACTGGGATTCGCCTCGGGTTTATTTCTCATAGGCTTTTTATACCCCAATCCGAAGAAAAGGGGGAAAGCAAGAGGCTTCTTTACCAAGATACAAAGAACAAAAATTACCTTCTCAATACTCAAAGCATCAAGTAGCCACACCCTAGGTCAAAACCTCCTGTTAGTGGCCACACCTGAGGTCAAATGTCCTGTCATATAACCTTGAAGGAGCAAGAATAGGCTGAACTCTCTGGCCTTTTGTTAAGGTGGACAGAATCCACTTATGTGGTATCCTGCATATGGTGGTACATACTTCTAATCCCAGCACTTGAGAGGCAGAGGCAGGAGGATCCCTGTGAGTGTAATGTCAGCCTGTCCTACATAGTCCCAGGCTAGACCCTGCCTCACAATTGATTTCACTTTTAGTCATGTGTAAGTGTAGGTGTGTACACATATGCTCAGGGGCCCGTGGAGGCCAGAGTATCCCGTCTCCAGCTAGAGTTACAGGTGGCTTTGATCCGCTGGATGTGGCTGCTGGGATCCCGACTCTGGCCCTCTGCAAGAGCAGCAGGTGCTCCTAACCACTGAGCCATCTCTCTAAACCTTAAACCTTCTAAAATATGTCATACAAAATTTTAAAAATGCTCATATAACTTAGACCAGTCTCAAGCTTACTATATAACTGACATTGACATCCTGACCCTAATGTGTCTACCACCACCTCACACCCGAGTACTGGGG
Organism: Alexandromys fortis; assembly: GCF_014885135.2. NCBI lineage: Eukaryota > Metazoa > Chordata > Mammalia > Rodentia > Cricetidae > Alexandromys > Alexandromys fortis. Next base: position 6,981,107 of record NW_026067969.1, read on the forward strand.
TTACAGGAATATGCCATCATGCCTGGCTCTACCATAGTCTTAAAAAAAAAGGTTTATTTTATTTTTATTTATGTCTGTGTATCTGTGTCTGTGCATATGCACATGTGTGTGCAGGTGCCCACAGAGGCCAGAAAAGGGCACCAGATGCCCTGTAACTGGAGTCACGTGGGGTTGTGAGCTGCCTGACTGTAGCGCGGAGATGTAGCGCGGGAGATGTAGCGCGCACCATGGCGCTGTCATGTCAGGGGCACGGAGCCTGGGCGCCATTTGCTGTTCCACGTCAAACTTGACAGACAACTTGTGGGCATGCGCGCGAGCTCCCCCCAGTGCGGGGAGTCTTTCGATCTGGCCATCTGATCTGGCCAATCATAATTTAGCACGATCACTCCATCCTGGCCTGAGCCATTGGGTTGATGACACGTCAGGGCTTTGTCTGGCACCGTATATATTCTTCTGCTTCACCAGGACGGGGTCTTTTGCCTCTCTACAACCTCAAGTGTAAGTGCTCCAATAAAGTGTGTTCTGAGAAGAATCCTGTTGCGGTCGTCTCTTCCGCTGGCGGGAGCGGCGTGCTGCACCTGACATGGGATCTGGGAACTGCACTTAGGTCCTCTGCAAGAGCAGCAGCAGTGCTCTTAGCGGCTCAGCCATCTCTCCAACCCCATCTTAGCCTTTTTAGTGCACAGTTCAAGAGTGTGAAACCTTTATCCGGCTGTGCAGCCCGCCAGTCTCAAGAGCTCGTTCATCTTGTAAAAGCTGATGCCATATCTTCATTAAAAGTCTCCATTTCCAGGCCGGGCAGTGGTGATGCATGCCTTTAATCCCAGCATTCTGAGGCAGAGGCAGAGGCAGGCGGATCTCTGTGAGTTTGAGACCAGCCTGGTCTACAAGAGCTAGTTCCAGGACAGGCTCCAAAACCACAGAGAAACCCTGTCTCGAAAAAACAAAAACAAAAACAAAAAAAAAAAAAAANTCTCCATTTCATGTCTGTCCCCCCCCACACACACACACCGTTGCAGTTGAGGTTTTTTATTTTATTTTCCCCTGCTTTGTTGCTATTTGGTTTTTGAGACAGGATTTCATGTAGTTGAGTCTGGTGTTAAATTTGACAATCTAAGAGTTAGACAGATTGTGGGGGGGGGGGAGGGGGGCATGGCTAGGTAATAAAGATGCTGAACCTCCAGAGTGGCTGTCTCCTTCCTCACCCTCCTGGCCTCAGACAACAGCTTGACAACTTAATACAAAGACTTGGCGAGGCTTTTGCTCCCACCATAGCAGCACACACTCTAGCCTCCACCAGCCCTGCTGATGGACCAGCCAGCAAGTTCAAGGCCGGATCAGGACGCGTTTACACCAGATTTATGGCCCTACCAGCAGCCACTCTATCTTCGTTCAAATCCACAACCCTAATTCTGTGAGGAAAAAAACCTCTCAAAGAGCCTTAAAAGTCCCAGTCCTGGAGTAAGTAGATCCTGTATTTCAGGTTCCCAGGGCGGATGTGGGAATTTCCCTAGCTTTAATCACAGCCTTTCTTCACTGGCTGATTCTGTCTGTTGTGCCTGGGCTTCCTCCTGCCTTCTCATTCCTTAGCTGGCAGAGGAAACGACCTGATGTGGGCTCCAGACAGTGATGGAGTCACTCTGTAGTCAAGGACGACCTTGAACTCCTGATCCTCCTGCCTCCACCTCCAGAGTACTGAGGCTTGTGAAGTGTCGCTCCCCTCTGTTTTAATCTGACATTCATTTGTGTTTGTCAGACTCTAGATGTTCTTTATAGATTTTCATTATCAATCCCAAATCAAGTCTAAAATTTGTAGATTTTTTTTCCATTCTGAGTTTTCATGTTTTCAATAGTGTCCCTTGATACACAAACATTTTAATTCATTTTTTTTACTTAATTTTGGAGTGTGTGTGTGTGGTGCGTTTGTGTGTGTGGTGCGTTTGTGCGTGTGTGGTGTGTGTGTGCGTGTGTGGTATGTGTGTGCATGTGTGGTGTGTGTGTGCATGTATGGTGTGTGTACATGTGTGGTGTGTGTGTGCTGTGTTTGTGTGTATGTATGTGTGGTGTGTGTGTATGGTGTGTTTGTGTGTGTGCATGTGTGTGTGTGTGTATACAGTTGATGATGTACAGGTGGAGGCCCGAGGAGAGCTCTGCACACTTACCTTTCTTCATCAATCTTTATGCAGGTCTGTCTTTATGTAGTTCTGGAGATCAAACTCAGGTTGCCAGGCTTTTGCAGCAAGTCATTACTGTCTGAGCCCTCTTGCCTGCCCCATTGAAACGTTTTGGAATGTGATTTTGTACAATGTAGCTTCAAGATCCTCCTACCTCTGTCTCCCAAGTGTTGAAGTCACAGGTGCGGGCCATCATGCCCAGCCTGTGTTTGAAATTTGTACACGTTCCAATGTATTGATATTTTTTCTTGTTCTTATGTTTTAGGGTCATATCTAAGAAATATTTATAAACTATAATATCATGAAGCTTTTCCTATTTTCTTTTGAGTTTGAATAAGTTCATTCTGGTGGTGCTGGGAATGGAACCCAGGGCCTTGCGCATGCTAGACAGACTCTCTACCACTGAGCCATATCCCAAGGAGCCTCTAAGAGTTTCACTGTATTGACTTTTACATAGAGGGCTTTGGTCCATTTTGAGTTATCTTTGTATCTAGAATAAAGGAAGGCCCAGCTTGACGTTAACTACATACCGTTGGCTGCACACGGTCCTGTTCCCATTAAACTGTGCAGCCCACTGATGGGGCAGTTCTGCAGATCCGTAGGTGGCCAGTGAGCACATAGATGTTCAACCTCATCCACAGAAATACAAAGGAAAACCGCTGTGCAGTGCTGGTCTCGCGCACTAGGAGAACTGCGATCAGATGGTGAGGACAGGGAGAAGAGAGAAATGCTGGCCGGATGCACTGTGGGGCAGCTGCCTGGAGAGCATCTTAGCAGTTGCTCAAGAGACGAGTGTGCAGGGTCAGGGAGAGGGCTCAGTGATGAAAATGCTTTTGGTGTAAACTGAGGACCTAAGTTCAATCCCCACTTAAAAATCTGGGTGTATGAGCCAGGCGGTGGTGGCGCACACCTTTAATCCCAGCACTCGGGAGACAGAGGCAGGCGGATCTCTGTGAGTTCGAGACCAGCCTGGTCTACAGAGCTAGTTCCAGGACAGGCTCCAAAGCCACAGAAAAACCCTGTCTCGAAAAAAAAAAAAATCTGGGTGTATGACACACACTTGTAACTCCACCACTAACTAGACTGGCAGAGGCAGGAAGATCCGGGGGTTTGCTGCCCAGTCAGACTAGCAAATTCAGCAAGCTTCAGATTTAGTTAGGGATTATCTCAGAAAACAAAGTGGAGAGCCATAGAGAGACATCTGACAGAACGCTGGCCTCTCCACGTGCACACACAGGTGCACGTGCACACACACACACACATAAAACTATTTTTAAAATCCTGTTTAAAGGTGACAGAGATGGCTCACTGGTTAAGAGCACTTACTGCTCTCCTAGAGGACCAGGTTCAGTTCCTAGCATGACGTAGGTGGGTCACAACGCCTGTAACCCCAGATCTAGGGGATTTGAAATCCTTTCCTGACTGCAATGGCACCTGCACTCACATGGACATAGCAGAAACAATGGTGGTTTAAATGAGAATGACCCCCATAGGCTCATATACTTAAATGTTGGGTTCTCAGTTGGTGGAACTGTTTAGGAGGAATTAGGAGGTGTGGCTTTGTTGGAGGAGGTGTGGCTTTGTTGGAGGAGGTGTAGCCTTGTTGGAGGAGGTGTGGCCTTGTTGGAGGAAGTGTGGCCTTGTTGGTGGAGGTGTGGCCTTGTTGGAGGAAGTGTGGCCTTGTTGGTGGAGATGTGTCACTGGGGTGGACTTCGAGCTTTCAAAAGCCCACACCAGAACTAGTCTTGCCCTCTCTGCCGCCATCTTCCGAATCAGATGCAAGGCTTGCTACTGCTCCAGCACCATGCCTGCTGCCGTGTTTCATGTCATGGCCCTCTGAAACTGCAAGCAAGCCCCAATTATTGCTTTCTGTTATAAGCTGCCTTCGTCATGGTGTCTCTTCACAGCAATAGAACACTGACTAAGACACACACACACACACATACACACACACACACACACACACACACACCAATTTTAAAATGAAAAAAATAGAGAGGCTGGAGAGATGGTTCCGCAGTTAAGAACACTTTTTGCTCTTACAGAGGACCTGGATTCTGGTCCCAGCACCCACATGGCAACTCACAACCATCTCTAACTCCAGTTTCTGAGACGCCAGTGCCCTCTTCTGACCTCCACAGGCACCAGTCATGCACCTGCTTCTCACATCTGCAGACACAACACTCGTATACTTAAAAGAAATATTTTTAAAGATTCAAACAAACAATGATGCAACCCCAAGCTCGTGTGTCTACAGAAGAGGGTTTGCCCAATCCTGGTGACATGTAGTCAAGGAGGGCTGCTCGGAGGAAGCTCCAGTAAACCATCTAGCACATGCTGAACTGGCTTAGGAGTTAGGAGGTTCGGTGTGTTCAGAGAGGGACGGCACACAACAAAGCATATGGTGAGGGTATGTAACCCTGCAGCCTCCTCTGGTCACTATTCCACACTGGACCACTGCTTTCTCAAGTGTGTGCCTAGTTCTAGGGGACAATTGTGATTGGTTTAAGGGATTGCCATGTCCCTCGCCTCCCTTTCCCATCTACTGACTGATTCAAGCTATCAATATATCTGGGAGGTGGAGTGTGACTCGGTAGTGAGAGACCCTGCCTAGTCTGCAGAAGCTCCCAGCGCCATCTCGGCACCAAGTGGGCCTGTGTACACAAGCACACCTGGGCAGAGGTGCGAACACACACATGCACACGGGGTGGGGGTAGAATATAGACAAATTCAGATCAATTGGAGTCACTAGGACCTAGCAATGGAGTCTTGGGGGCAGAATAGGGTAGGGAGGTCTCTTTTAGTGAGATACACACCCAAGATGGGAGCCCTTATCTGCTGTATTTCCAAAAATGGCCTCAATGTGAAGGGAGCAGAGGCAAAAGCAGAGAAAACATCAGACTTGGGTATAGCCTGGGAACCCTGCATCAACCTTGTCTGAAGGCAGGTGCTGCTGGATTCCAGTTACACAAATCCATTTCTGCCCGTTTGGACCACACATGGGACTGCAGGGATTCCATGCTGCATGAGGCATGGAGAGCCTGACAGGCCTCCCTGGGTCCCTAGTGCACCTGGGAAGATTCCTGAGAAGGTGCCAGATCAGAATGTCTCAAGACAGGTTTTTCTGTGTAGCCCTGGCTGTCCTGGATCTCACTCTGTAGACCAGGCTGGCCCCAGACTCACAAATCTGCCTGCCTCTGCCTCCCAAATACTAGGATTAAATTTCCTAGGAATTGGGCAGACCACCCTGTAGAGTTTCACAAACTATCACATGAGAGGCCCTGCCCCAGTGTGAGCACAAGGAGCTGCCTCCCGATGCCTCCCAATACCTTCTCTTCTGTCTGTAGTGGGTTTGCCCACGGTCACCTGAGTGGGAGGCCAGGATCTCAGGTGCTTGTCCCCTGAGCGGGTACCATCCATCGACATGCCGTCCCTCACCTGTAGCATCAAAGCCTGCCAGACTGAGGCCCAGGCAGTACTGATGCAGCTTTAGAGAGGAGCCCTTCTCCCTCACCTGGAGCCCCGCCTGCTTTTTGGGTAATTGTGCTCCGCCTCTTGCTTTTCTGTCCAGGCCTCATAAAATCCATCTGCGGGTGGCCGCATTGATTTTTAATCATGTTTTACTTCCGCATAATGAGTCTCTCCGGGCCTTTTGCAGCCTCTCTCGGTGTCACACATCCAGAGCTGACTGCAGCCGGTGACTCAGGCAGAATTACTAACAAGACTGTATTTATTCTTCTAGAAAGACTTTCTGGGAGCCCTGTCCGTGCAGCCAACCGGAGAAGTCCACGTCCTCATCCTACGCTGTCTGGGGACCTACCTGCAGGCTGTAGTCACAGTGTCCTGGCTGCTCGCCTCTGCTTTTGTTAGTGCTGTTTTGTTTTGTTTTGCTCTTTTGAGACATGTAGCCCTGGCCAGCCTGGAACTCACTCTGTAGACCAGGTTGGCCTCAAACTCAGAGATTTGCCTGCCTCTGCCTCCTGAGTGCTGGGATTAAAGCGCCACCACAGCCCAGAATTCGTCTATGCTTACAATTATCCCCTTTTGGCTCAGGGATGCAACCTTGCAAGAGTACATCTCCATAAACTATTGGTTTGGTTGGGTTTTTTTTCCTATTTGTTTGTTTGCTTGCTTGTTTTTGTTTCTTATTTCAAGACAGGGTTTCTCAGTGTAGCTGTAGCTGTCTTAGAACTTGCTCTATAGACCACGCTGGCCTCAAACTCAAAGATCCTCCTGCCTCTGCCTCCCGAGTGCTGGGATTAAAGGCAGGTAAGAGCACGGCCCGGCTTTCTTAAACTATTGGTGAGTCTGGGAAAGACAGGTGCACACCAGAGAGCCTTGCTGTGTCCCCATTCCAACCTCCACCATAGGCAGGTATGAGCTCAGACCACCATTGCTGCCACAGGCACCAGGAGCTCACCATCAGCTACCCACCAAATCCAGCCCCACCACAGCCTGAATAGCTATAGTGGTGACATCCAGAAATGAGGCCCTCTCCAAACTCCCAGGCTGTGGCTCCCAGAACCTCCACCTGGAAAAAATTGCCCTTGTCTTGGTGACTGTGGGCTCTGTTCAAGGTGGCAAACAGGTCCATGCCCACTCACAGGTGCCTGAAAGCTAAAGGAGGCACTGTCCCTGGACCAGTTGCGCTTCTGCGGGATTCATAAATTTGTCTGTCATACTGCCCCATGGAGTGACTCCTCCCAAGGCAAAAAACCTGTTTCAAGGCCCTCAAATAGCCTTGCAAGCATGCCAGAGGAACCACTGTACCCACTTGAATCCAGAACGCAGAGGCTCAAAGGGGTCTAGTGCCCATCCCTAGTCCCAGTGCTGGGATAGACCTCAGAATCAGGCCTCCTTCACAAAAAGTTGAGGGTTTCTTTTCCTCTGCCAAGAGTAATTGTAATTGGATACACCTGAGTAGCAGAGGGCCTGCTTGGTTGGCATTTGCAATGCCATGGGTCCAACGCATAGCACCCCCACCTTCTACCATCATCATCTTCTTCATTATCTATACTCCCATCTTCATAACCACCTGATGTGGGAGTGTCATATATCAATCTGTTGATTTCATTGGTTAAGCAATAAAGAAACTGCTTGGCCCTGATAGGTTAAAACATAGGTGGGAGGAGTAAACAGAACAGAATGCTGGGAGAAAGAGGAAGTGAGCTCAGACTCGACAGCTCTGCTCTCTGGAGCAGAGACACCAGGCTCCGCTCTCCCAGGCAGACACACATGGTGAAGCTCCGACCCAGGATGGACGTAGGCTAGAATATTTCCTGGTAAGACTGATGCTACACAGATTATTAGAGATGGGTTGATTGGGATATGAGAATTAGCCTGTAAGGGCTAAAGTTAATGGGCCAAGCAGTGTTTAAAAGAATACAGTGTCCATGTAATTATTTCGAGGCATAAGCTAGCAGGCAGCTGGGGTGCTGGTGACGCAGCCCCACCGCTCCTATTACTACAGAATGGCGCCCAATGTGGGGAGGCAATTTCTCGGGTCTGCTCTGCTTGCTAGAAGCAAGCAAGCACTCTCATCTAAGAGAAGCTTCCTGACTCAGCTTCAGCTGTAAAGCCCCGCAGCTCATATTCAACAACCACCACCATCACCACCACCATCATCCTTACCACCATCACCACCTCTTCCAACATCACCACCATCATTGTCACCATCACTACCCCTCCAACCATCTCCAGTACCATCACCACCACCATCACCACCATCATCCTAACCACCACCACTATTGTCACCACCATCACCACCATCTCCACTACTATAATCACCACCACCATCATCTTCTTCATTATCTCTACTTCCATCTTCATCACCACAATCATCATCTTCACTACCACCATCACCACCTCTTCCAACATCATCACCATCATTGTGACCACCACTACCCCTCCAACCATCTCCAGCATCATCACCACCACCATCACCACCATCATCCTAACCACTACTACTCCAACATCACCATCCTTATCACCATCATCACCACCACCACCATCATCACCACCACCATCATCACCACCATCATCATCATCATCACCACCACCATCATCACCATCACCACCACCATCATCACCATCACCATTATTATCACCACCACCATCACCGCCATCATCACCACCATCATCATCATCATCACCGTCATCACCACCCCACCACCATCATCACTGTCACCATCATGATCCTCATCATGTGAAAATGAGTAATAACATCAGTACTGTTAGCAGCACCCTATGCTGTGGTTTTTCATGTAGACCCTGTGATCTTGGAAGCACCTTGTCCATGAAGAAACTAAATCTCAAGTAGCTCAACCACACAACCAGGCTAGGCTAACCACTGCTCGCCTGGCTCTCCTCGGTGGGGAGGAGGTGTCCAGCCACTTACACATGTCCCTAAAGCACCAGACAGGGCCAGGGCCTGCTGAGGGAGGGCGACCCAGGCTTGCGAACTGGCTGGGAAGTGACTCACTCTAAGTGACTGTGCTGCCAGCAGCCTGGCAGGCCAAGAGAGCAGGAAGATAAAGACTCCTTGAGGGGCTGTAGAGATTCCCGGTTCCTAGGCTGGCTGCTCCTCCGTGTGTCTCATGCCATTCTCCCCAGATGAAATCTGCCTTGCCTTGGTTCCCTCCCTGTGCAATGCTTTTCCAGCTAGTGCCCAAGAGGAGAGACCTGTAGCTCATTCAACCATGGTGTGGGGGCAGCCCCATCAGCCCTACTGCGGCCAGTACATGGTGTGATGGCACCCTCTGAGGGCCAGGCCAGCAGCTTTGACACCCCAAATAGCCAGGATCTGTGAGTGGCCAAGCTCCTTCCAGTCCTGTAACTTACACAGCGCCTACTAACAGCCAGCAACTGCATGCCTTTACATCAAAAGTCAATGTTGTCATCCTCAACTTGAGAAGAGGCAGCCCAGTTCCTCAGTCCTATCTTCCAGGTATTCCTGTGACCATGAGTTCCCCAAGGTTAATTAATTAATTACTCCTGGGTCTGGGCCTTAAAAAGGTCATCTGGAATTTTACTTATATTTGAGCCTGGGGGCTTGCTCTGGTGTCCAGGCTGGCCTCTGCCTCCTGATTGCTGGGATGTGCATTGCCTCACCTAGCTCCTGGCCAGTGCTCTATGGCTACATAAGTATGAAAATTACTGGGGCCTGGAGAGATGGCTCAGAGGTTAAGAGCATTGCCTACTCTTCCAAAGGTCCTGAGTTCAATTCCCAGCAACCACATAGAGAAAGCCTGTCTTGAAAAACAATTCAAGACAAACAAAAACCCCAAAGCAACAATAATGACAAAAAGAAGGCAGTGTTCTAGTGAGGGTCACTTGCTGTGAGGAACCACCACCACCAAAGAGAACTTGGGGGAGGGAAGGGTTTATTTCACTCACGGTTCCATATAGCAGTACGTCTTCAAAAGCGGTGAGGGCAGGAGGCTGGAGGGAGGAGGGGTGCAGAGGCCATGGAAGGGTGTTTCTTACTCACTTGCTCCTCATGGCTTGCTCAGCCTGCTTTCTTACAGAACCCAGGACAAACCCACAATGGCCTGGGTCCTCCCCATTGAATTTACTAATTAAGAAAATGTCCTACAGACTCCCTACAGTTGGATTTTTGGGGGTAGAAGTTTTTGTTTTGTTTTGTTTTGTTTTTCGAGACAGGGTTTCTCTATGTAACAGCCCTGACTGTCCTGGAACTAGCTTTTGTAGACTAGACTGGCCTCGAACTCACAGGGATTTGCCTGCCTCTGCCTCCCGAGTGCTGGGCTTAAAGGCATGCGCCACCACCACCTAGCCTACAGCCAGGTTTTACAGAGACATTTTTCCAATTGTGATTCCCTTGTTTTTGATGAATGTATCTCGTGTCAAGTTGACATAAAAGTAGCCAGTACGGGAGTACATTAGTGGGAGAGTGCTTGCCTAGCTTGTCGGGGCCCTGTGCTAAACACACACACAAATAAATAAGCAAATAAATAAATATTAGTTTGGGATATTCCCGAGAGCATGTGATCAAGGAAACTGTTTCCCATGTGACATGCCTCCCATGGACACTGTTTATTGCCTGTTGGAGAGTGTACTTTTGAAGTTTATAATTTGGAAAAATGTGATGCTGTTCTTGATTGTCAACTTGACTTCATCTGGAATTAACTAAAACCCAAATGGCTGGTACATCTATGAGACATTTTTGCTTTATCATTGGAAGCAGGAAGAAGCACTTCTAATATAGATCTTTGAGGAGGGAAGATATGTCTTTAATCTGGGCTGCACCTTCTGCTGGCAGCCTATAGGAAGGCTCTGTCTTTGTCTGCTTGCTCTCCCTGGCAAGTCCATTCCTTCACTGGCAGCAGAGCCTACTTCTCTGGGATTTCAGAGTACACTGAAGACCAGCTGAGACAGCCAACCTACTAATATATATTGTTGTAACATAAATCATTAATAATATATTAATACTAATGATTAATTATATATTAATATAATATAGATTCATTCTATAAATTTTGTTTCTCCAGAGAGCCCTTACTAATACAAGAACATGATATGATTAAAACTACTTAATTCAAAACTGGGCATATTAATACACACCTGTAATCTCAGCACTTGGGGGCTAGAGGCAGAAGAATCAGAAGTTCAAGGTCATCCTCAACCACATAGCAAGTTTAACGCTAGCCTGAGCTACATGAAACCTTGTCTCCGTCAATTCCAGCCGTGAAGTGCAGAGATCTCTCTCCCTCACAGAACCGGAGCCATTCTGCAGGCTTCTGGAAGCCTTGTGCACTTGTGTTGTCAGCAGTTCTGCAGCTGCCTGGACCCATCGGGCTCTAGTTGATGGAATTACTGTGATGTTCTCGAAGTTCTGCTATTTAGCATGCGGTTCCGTGGTACCAACTGACAGGCCAAGCCCTTAGACGTCCTCTCATTTTCTTGGCATAGATGCTCTTTTAATAATGCCTTTGAAAAGCCAGGTAGTGGTGGCGCACACCTTTAATCCCAGCACTTGAAAGGCAGTGGCAGGCAGATCTCTGTGAGTTTGAGTTCAGCCTGGTCTAAAAAATGAGATCCTGGACAACCAGGATTATTATACATAGAAACCTTGACTCAAAAAACCAAAACTAAACAAACAAGCAAAGAAAAATAACAATGCCATTGAATGCAAACATTTGTGCAAATCTCAGACCGTTCCCATAGGAATGGATTTCTGGGATACATGCATCCCATACCTAGTTTCTTTGCTAAAATTTGTTAGTAACAGCATCACCACCATCACCACCTCCACTGTCCACACCATCACCATCATCACCACTGTCACCACCATCACCACTGTCCACACCACCGCCACTGTCCACACCATCACCACTGTCCACACCATCACCATCATCACCACTGTCCACACCACCACTGTCCACACCACCACTGTCCACATCACCACCATCCACACCATCACCACCGTCCACACCACCACTGTCCACATCACCACCATCCACACCATCACCACCGTCCACACCATCACCACTGTCCACATCACCACCATCCACACCATCACCACTGTCCACACCATCACCACTGTCCACACCATCACCACTGTCCACACCATCACTGTCCACACCACCACTGTCCACACCACCACCACTGTCCACACCATCACCACTGTCCACACCATCACCACTGTCCACACCATCACTGTCCACACCACCACTGTCCACACCACCACTGTCCACACCACCACCATCACTTCTGTCATCATCATCATCACTATGATCTTCCAGTTTGTTTTGTGCCCCTTTGGCCACTTGTAAGGGACAGCTCTGACTGTGTGGACTCCACTGCATTTGCTTCTGTCCTGTTGCCTTTTCAGGGACAGAAATCAACTTAAGGAAGAAGAGTTTATTTGGGCTCATGGTTTCTGGAGATACAGTTGGGACTGAGAAAATGTCTTTATGACTGAAGCATGTTGCTATGGAAGCATGAGGTCCTGAGTTTGGATCCCAGGACCCACATAAAATCAGGGCATGGCAACACACTCCCTAACCTCAGCCTTGGAGAGATGAGATAGTGGAGACAGACTAATGCCTGCTATAGGTCAGACTGAGTGAGAGACCCTTTCTCAACAAATAAGGAAAAGAAGTGTTTGAGGCCTGGCGTGGTGACATACCTTTAGTACCAGCACTGCAGAAACCTTGGCATGCTGGAATTCTCTTATCTTTTGCATCCAATCTGGGAGGTGCCTCCCATAGGATGGTGCCCCATTCAGGGCTGGCCTTCTGTTCTGCTAAGCCTCTCTGGAAATGCCCTCCCAGACAGGGGCGTGTCCCCTCAGTGATTCCATTGCAATCATGTTGACAGTCATGACACTCACAAGGTCATTTCCCCAATGTTCTATCATTGGGACTCATCTTTTCTTATTCTCTGATAAAGCTCTGTTGAATTAGGAGCGGCAGAGCTGCGTCCCAGGCACCCGGCCGCCCGCATGGCTAGCTTATGCCCCGAAATAATTACACGGAAACTGTATTCTTTCAAACACTGCCTGGCCTGGCTAGTTCCAGCTTCTTATTGGCTAGCTCTTACATATTGTTCTAACCCATTTCTAATATTCTGTGTAGCCCACGAGCTGGCTTACCAGGGAGGATCTTAACCTGCGTCTGTCTGGAGCGGGAGAATCATGGCGACTCCTCACTCAGCTTCTTTCTCCCAGCATCCTGTT
>NW_026067969.1:7004713-7045047 GCF_014885135.2 Alexandromys fortis
GGCTAGTTCCAGCTTCTTATTGGCTAGCTCTTACATATTGTTCTAACCCATTTCTAATATTCTGTGTAGCCCACGAGCTGGCTTACCAGGGAGGATCTTAACCTGCGTCTGTCTGGAGCGGGAGAATCATGGCGACTCCTCACTCAGCTTCTTTCTCCCAGCATCCTGTTCTGCTTTCTCAGCCTACCTAAGGGTTGGCATATCAAATGGGCCTAGGCAGTTTCTTTATTAGTAAGAAATCACTCCCACATCAAAGCTCTATTTTAAAAAAGTTAAAGTAGTTGGGCCTAGTGGCATACGCCTTTAATCCCAGCACTTTGGAGGCAGAGCAGGTGGAGCTCTGTGAGTTCAAGGCCAGCCTGATCTACAATCAGGGCTACATAGTGAGATACAGCCTCAGTGATATGGGTTGAGCCCAGGACCTGGCACCTGCTGGGCAAAGCACTCTATGTTGATCCCAACCCCAGCCCACAGGACAGTAACGTGTTGCCACGGGCTTGTGCAATGCCTTTTGAAGACATCTATCGACACATAGTAAAGGTGTATGTGTATGTTACACAGTGTGGATATTCCCCTACAGGAATACCCTAGTACCAAGTATGGTGATCAAACCCAGGCGGGTGGTGCACCCAGCTCCTCAGTCATTGCTTTTCGTTGCACGAGACTTGGGAGTTCTAGTCTAGCGAGCCATATGTTGCATAGTTAGTGTCAACAGCCTTTGCCACACTGGGCTGTGGAACTGATTTTTCCCGTCTGGTGGGTTTTGTGTTTGTTTTTCTCCAGTGCTGCAGATGGAACCCAGGGCCTGGAAATCCTAGGCACGTATTCTGCTAGTGAGCTCCATCTCAGCCCCTAACTGTGTTTTCTTAACCTGTTCTCTGGCTTCGCTCTCTACCCTTCTTCTGGCAGCCCTCCATGCCAGAGCCTGGCACCCACTCCCAGATGACTTCTTAAAGACTTGCCCACTGTTGCAATTACTATTGCTATTTCTATTGTACATGCATGTGTGTGTGTGTGTGTGCATGTGTGCACATGTATATGTCAGAAGAGGACATTGGATGGCCTGAATCTAGAGATACGCATGGTTGGCTGGGAACTGAACTCAAGCCCTCTGGAAGAGCAGCCAGTACTCTTAATTGCTAAGCCATCTCTTCATACAACAACAGGAAGGACTTCTCTTCACTGAAGGTTGAGGGGTAAGGTAAGGGTAGGCTTTTATATGCTCCAGACCACAGCCAGCCTCATTCTGATTCTCCGTGCCTGGATGGCAGAAAATACGCTCTCAGGTGGGCTTGTGGTTCAGGAGGGCCTCCTCCTCTTCTTCCTCTTCCTCCTCAGGCTGTTTTCATAGTAACCAAGCATTGTGACCAGCTAGAGAGATGCTTTGCAGTTAAGAGCATTGTCTGTTCTTGCAGAGGACCTGGTTCAGTTCCAAGCAGCCACATGGGCTCACAACTCAGTTCTAGGAGATCCACTTCCCTCTTCTGACCTTCAAGAGCACTAAGTAGCCGGGCAGTGGTGGCGCATGCCTTTAATCCCAGCACTCGGGAGGCAGAGGCAGGCAGATCTCTGTGAATTCGAGGCCAGCCTGGTCTACAAGAGCTAGTTCCAGGACAGGCACCAAAAACTTCAGAGAAACCCTGTCTCAAAAATAAAAAAAAAAGCACTAAGTACATAGAACAAACACATATGCATGGACATATATACATACATGCAAGACAAACATGCACATAAAATAAAAGTTCAGGTTTGTAGCTGGGTGTAGTGACACATGCTTTTAATGAAGGCAGATGCAGTCAGATCTCTGTAAATTTAAGGCCAGCCTGATTTATACAGGAGTTCCAGAACAGCCAAAGCTACATAAGGAGATTCTATCTCAGAAAACAAACAATGACTAAAAAAAATCTTTTAAAAAGTTTTGGCCGGGAATGGTGGCGCATGCCTTTAATCCCAAAACTTGGGAGTCAGGGGCAGGCAGATCTCTGTGAATTTGAGGACAGCCTGGTCTACAAAGCAAGTTCCAGGACAGGCTTCAAAGTAACACACACACACACACACACACACACACACACACACACACACAAAACCACTGTCTCAAAAAACAAAACAAAACAAAAAAATCCCAACCATAAAACCTATACATATCTTCTGATGTAGGAGGGTCATCTGTCTATGTGTTACTTTCATTGGTTAATAAAGAGACTGCCTTGGCCTTTTAATAGGGCAGAAAATTAGGTGGACGGAGTAGACAAAACAGAATGCTGGGAAGAAGGCAATGAGGTAGTCACCATGAAGCTCCAGCCCAAGATGGATATAGGTTAGAATCTTTCCCGGTGCCGGGCGATGGTGGCGCACGCCTTTAATCCCAGCACTTGGGAGGCAGAGGCAAGCGGATCTCTGTGAGTTCGAGACCAGCCTGGTCTACAGAGCTAGTGCCAGGACAGGCTCCAAAGCCACAGAGAAACCCTGTCTTGAAAACNAATTTCTTGATTCTCATCCCTATTGTCTGTACTGACATTTTAAGAAAATATTTTTATTGGCTGGGTATGTGATGTGGGAGTGATTTCTTATTAATAAAGAAACTGCCTAGGCCCATTTGATAGGCCAACCCTTAGGTAGGAGGAGGAAACAGAACAGAATGCTGGGAGAAAGAAGCTGAATCAGTGAGTCGCCATGATTCTCCCACTCCAGACAGACGCAGGTTAGATCTTTCCTGGTAAGCCAGCTCATGGTACACAGAATATTAGAAATGGGTTAGATCAATATGTAAGAGCTAGCCAATAAGAGGCTGGAACTAATGGGCCAAGCAGTGTTTAAAAGAATACAGTTTCCATGTAATAATTTCAGGTAAAGCTAGCCGGGTGGCAGGAAGTGGCCTGCCGCTCCTATTTCAACAGGTATGGTGATGCATAACTTTAATCCCAGCATTTGGGAGGTGGAAGCAAGTGGATCTCTGTGAGTTTGAGCTTGGTCTACAGAGTGAGTTCCAGGACAGACTCCAAACCTTGTTTCAAAATACAACAACAAAACAATAAATAAATAAAATTACTTTTATTTTATGTGTGTAGCTGTTTGTATCTTTATACCTGCATTACATGTGTACAGTACCCAAGGAAGCCAGAAGAGGGAGTCTGATCTCCGGAAGTGGAGTTACAAACAGTTGTGAGCCTCTGTGTGTGTGTGTGTGTGTGTGTGTGTGTGTGTGTGTGTGTGTGTGTGTGATCAGACTGGGGTTCTCTAGAAGAACAGCGAGTGCTCTTAACTACTGAGCCATATCTCCAGCCTGCCTTTTACCTTCCTTCTGACCCCCTTTCCGCCATTTTCTCTGAGCCTTAGAGGGGAAATTTTCAACAATTTACTTGTTGTTCTTTTAATTTTATTTATTTATTCCAAGTGTTTGCATTATGTGGGAACTTGTATCCAACAAAGTCAATGTGGAGGGCAGAGGACCTCACTCCCCTTCCACCTTTACGTGGGTTCTGGATCTCATATAAGCCAGGATAGACTCAGTCTCACCATGTAACCAAGGCTGATCTTGAACTCCTCCCAAGTGTTTGTGAAGTGGTGGGGCTCATACCCAGGGATCTGTGCCTGCCAGGCAGCTCTTACCCACTGAGCTGTGCATGCCAGCCTGCTTTTCCTTTCAGCCCGAAACTCCTCATCTTCACTTGCAAGTCTTGTACCATCTTGGCTCACGACTCTCTCTCTCTCCTTCAAACCTGCTCCCCCCAGATGGCCTCAACTCCCAAAATACATGGTTCTGGTGGACTCAGCGGGACCACACAGTATCGAGCCCAGACAATTGCTCCTCAAACAATTTTGCTTTTCACCCTCCCCCATTTCCTGCCACCCTAAGGGTCCTCTTCCCCTGGGGACGACATGCTGTTTGTACAGGGGCCCCATGTGCCCTTGCACTACTGACTTTGGGCTCCCTCTTTTCCAACTGCTCCTCTTCAGAATCACTTATGGGACAGGCTACCCTCCCAGGAGCCCTCTGTCTCTCTTCCTTGACTCCCTGATCTGCCCACATTTCCTGGGCGGCCTTGTCCCTGTCTCGGGCGCCACTCCCTCTCTCCACCACAGTGCCCTCAGCCTAGACCTGCAGCCGGGCCTGTATCCCAATAGCTCCTGTACCTGCGTCCTGCACCTTTGTGCGTGTGTCCATCAGCGCCTCAGTTCTCATCCCTGCACCCCTGCGTATGTGTCCATCAGTGCCTCAGCCCTCATCCCTTCACCTCATCCCTCATCCCTGCTCCTCTATATGTGTGTCCATCAGTATGTCAGTGGTCACCTCTCCATCACCAGGCTCTGCCTTTCCTGCCTATGTACTGCCGGCTCCTCACCTCCTAGGTCCCAGGTCACAGATGTCCCAACTGCCTGCATCTCACAGTCCCACCCAGTCCCCAGGCTCCTGATTGCACTGTCCGGCTCTAGTCAGTATTCTTCTTGTCGTCCCCTGCCACACTGGCCTGGCAGCCATCAGCTCTTGACTGGCGTTGCAGCGACCTCAGGGGTGTTGACTCTGCATGCCTGCCAGGAGTGAGCCTCCCATTGTGAGCCTGACCTGGCCCCCTACCTCTACCTTGTCCAGTGCTGTGGCTCACACTGGTGCCTTTTTAAAATTCAAACATTCTTAGGTTTATTTAATTATTTTACATGTATGAGCACCTTGCTTTGCATGTGTGTGTGCTCCACACGCATGCCTGGTACTCTTGGAGGTCAGAAGAAGGCATCTGATCCCCTAGAGCTGGAGTTATGGATGGTTTTGAACCAACACTGCGAGCTTAAAAAATGAGTGTGCATGTGTATACAGGTTTGTGGGCAGGCACATGCATGGTATGGGTGAACACACATGTGTACGTGCAATCAGAGGTCAGCTTCAGCTGTCGTTTCTCGGGAACCACCCACCTTGTTTTTTGAGACAGGGCGTGTCATTGGGACATGGGATCTGACTAGGCAAGGCCAGTGAACAAGTCAGCGATGTGCCTGTCTCGGCCTTCCCCAGCGCTGGGATGACGTGTGTGTGACACTGTGTGTATGTGTGGTGTGTGCTTGTATACATGCTCACATGTCCATGGACATGCACATGTGTGCAAGTGAATGGTCACAGGTTGACATGAGGGCCTGTGTCACTTTTCTTTGGCCACTCTTTACTTTACTTTACTGAGGCAGAGCCTCTCCTGGAATCTAGAACTCATAGATCAATTGAGTCTAGGCAGCCAGCTTGGCTAAGCACTTGGGGTTACAGAAAGACTGCCACACCAGCCTCCCGTGTCCACGGGTGCTGAGATCTGAGCTCCTCCTGTGTCCATGGGTGCTGGGATCTGAGCTCATCCCATTTCTGTGGGTTTTGGGCTCTGAATCCTGTCCTCACACTGTGTGGCAAGTGTCTTACTGCTGATTGTCTCCCCAGCCCCAGGACCGGTTTTGTTTTTATGTGGGTTGTGGAGATCCTCAGGTCCTCAGGCTTTTGAGGTAAGGTCCTCACCAGCTGAGCTATTGTCTCAGTCCGCACCCCTCTCCACACACGCTGGGCTTTCATTCAATGTCCCAGCTGGCCTGCCACCCTTTACCCCGCAATCTCAGCAGTCTCAGTGCTGGAATCACGGGCATGCACTGCTGTGCCTGGCAAGCTGGAAGGAGGCAGAGAATGCGCAGAACACACTCTCCCTCTTCCTGTCTTCCCTGGGACTCTACCAGCAGGGCACCACCAGATACAGTCGTAGACCTTGAACCTCCACAGCCAGGAGCCAGGATAAGCCCCTTCTCATTTCTCTCACCAGTCTGTCACACACAATGACTTTACCCTCTCGCCCCACCTCACCCACCCTGTGAGACTGTTCTTGCTCCAGCTGTGCGGTCCTGACTCTGCTCAGAGCCTCACTTTGTCTACAGGGTCCTCAACTCCCTTCTCCCTGCTTCAAGTCCTTGGCCAGAATCCCACCCAGGGCTTCTCAGATCCTGGCTTTGTTCTCGCCTTACCTCTGACTTACCCATCTTACTTGTGCCATTCCCTGGCTGTGGAACACATTGTCTATTTTGTGCATTGATTGCGGTCTCTATTGTCCTCTGATCACTAAGTAGTGAATTCCATTGCCAACATCCCCAGGGGCCTGGCCTGTAGTAGGTGCTTAGTTAATATTAGTCCAGTGTTACCGACTGTGAGAAGCCAGCCACTTCCCTGAACTGCAGAGTCCTCCTGGTACTTGTGACCAGTGTGGTTTTGTTGTTGTGCTGGGGCGGCTGAAACAGACTATTTCTCATGTTGGTCACTTGCAGTGTCCCCCATCTTCAGCACAGCCCTCAACACAGACAGGACACTTGGATTTCTGTAGAGCCTTTTATTTTTTTTTAATTTTATTACTATTATTTTTATCTCATACAACACAAGATGTCCTTGAATTCTCTATGTGGCCAACGCTGGCCTTGAGCTGCTGAGCCTCCTGCCTCCACCCTGAGTGAGGGGTGATGGGTCTGACTCACAGCTCTGTGAGACTTTAACTGTTAACCCTGCTGCCTGATCCCTGATTCATGGTCCACTGGCTCCCTCTTAGCAGGAGGCTTAGGCAAGCTGGCCAACTCTGAGCCTCTCTCTGTGGCCTTTCCCTGGTGTCCATTCTGAATTGATCCTCAAGGCTGGGATGTCCTGCTCCCACCTCTAGTGCAGCTACCTCCCCCAGCTGTGGCACAGTGCCAGCTTCCAGGGTCCATACCTGTTCACGTCCTATAACAAATGGGCCCTTCACACCAGCAAGCTGGGGCCTGGGTCTGGCCTGGGCTCATGTCAGAGCAGCAGCAGAGGCTGTCTTAAGGGTGTTCAGATTGGGGAGAAGTGGTGTTGAAACATATCGTTGCCCTGGCCAGGTTTTGTTATTGTTTGTTTTGCTTTGTTTTTTAGCCTTCTGGACCAGCCGAGGGAGAGAAAAAGAAATTCTGTCTGTAGTTGCCTCCTTGATTGCTCAGAAGGGGATGGCTTCGTCCTGTCATGGCCTTTCCAGACCTCTGCCTCCTGCCATGGGTCATTCCTCCCTCTCCTGTTCTCTGCCCTATCCCTGAAGGCACTACTATGTTGTCTAAGCTGGTTATGATCAGGGATCCTCCTAACTCCGCTTTCTGGATAGCTGGATGCCTAGGCCTCTGCCACCAAGACTGGCCCTCAGGGCCTTCTGAGAGCAGGACATATTTCTACCCCTGAGGTTTATGCTTTGGGGGAAGCATACTGCACTGAACCACGTGGGCCAAGTTTCCCTGAGATGTTAAGGAGACACATACAGTGTTGGGCAGAGCCAGGAAAGGTCTCACAATTAGGGTGACATTTTGGGATAGGGGCAGGGCAGGGCAGTGCCGGAAGCAAAGACCTGTATTTTGAGATCTGTATTTTGTTTACAGCCTTCTTAAGTTCACAAGTAAGATATTCATCTTTGCAGGCAAGTTCCGGACCTAGGACTTTAGCCTAGTGAGACCTGCAGGTACCAGGCTTTTAGAAAACATTAGCATTTCCTTTGTTAGTCAACAATCACAGACCCTCAGTATTTACCTCTCTGCTAGGGACGACTCCAGGCCTGAATTCCAGCAGACCTGACACCTCTTCCTCTCCCCACCCCAGCCCGTTTGCTATATAATAGCCTCTGAGAAATAATAAACTCGGCGGCTTGATCAGAAATACTGTCTTGCCGTCATTTCTCGTGTGTCTCACCCCTCCATTCCTCTTCCTCCTACAGGCACCACCGTTTGCATCCCGCTGGCCGGGATAGGGCAGTTAGGCTCTCCCTAAAGTCCCTTCCTAGGTACCAACCTCTGAGCATCCAGGCATGAAGTCCCACTAGGAGGCTCAGCTCCCCCTGGCAAGCAAGCTCGACAACAGTGAAGGCCTAAATTGCCAGTACTCCTGAGCCCTCGGGACAGAGGCCAGGTCCTTGGGGAAAGCGGACTTGCCACGCTGATCTCCAGAAGCTCTGGCCCTTCTGCCTGGCCTCAGATGGTTACCCAACCTTGCCTGGAGCCTGGGGTACCAAGGCTGCTCTCTCTCCCAGGCCAGACTCTTTCTTGGTGCTCCAGCCCTTCCTTTTCCAACCTGATCTTATGATTTTAGAGGTCACTTCCCACAAGGCCGCACATAAGTGTTCCCACTACAGCCCGTGCCAGCCAGCACTTCAGGACGATCCCAGAGAGGCCTGAGATCGTGCCTGTCCGGTTGGCCGCCGCGTCCCCAGCGCCTAACAAATCCAAGTGGAGTGGAATGAATGAATTGCGCCGGGCAGGGACTTGGCCTCGTTCACGTCCGATTTTCCGGGCCCTCCCCGCCCGCGTCGCCACGGAGAGGGGGATGGATCCGCTGAGGGGGTGGCGCGGCGACCTCTCGGGTATCCCGGGAGAACCAACAGGAAAGGGGGCGCCTCCACGCGCGCTGCGCGCCCGGCGGGTGCTGGGCGGGAGGTGGCGCCGGGCGCTGAGTGGCGGCTCCGAGTCCACCCCTGGCGCGCCGGTGCGGGCGGGAGGCGGGGAGCGCAGGGGCGGCGGCGGCGCAGCGGCAACGAGCATGTGCTGCGCAGCCCAGTAACCAGGGACGACCGCGGCTACCGAGCGCCGGCGGCTGCGGCGCCCAGCCCCGCGCAACTCCGCGCCGTGGCCGCCTGCACCGCCAAGGCCTGGCCCTCGCCGCCGGGTCCCCGAGACCCCCCGAGTCGCCAGCCGCGGTCGCGCAGCCCGCCGGAGTCCCGCGTACGGGACGCGCGGGCACGGCCAGACAAAGGCGCGGCCCCGGCCCGGCCCAGTCCGGCCTGCCGGCCTCCGCGCGCCCCGGCCCGACCCAGCCGCTCCCGCTGGGCGCCCCAAGCGGGTCCGGCCCGGGGAGCGGGGGCCGTGGCCGCCGAGCATGGGGAAATCCAACAGCAAGTTGAAGCCTGAAGTTGTGGAGGAGCTGACCAGAAAAACCTACTGTGAGTGCGCCCCGATCCCCATTCCTGATCCCACAGCGAACCACGACCTTCCCTCCGCCCTTCCCGGCCGCGCCCCTGCCCCGCACCTGGCCCATTGTTCTACCCGCGCCCCCGCCCCCGGCCATGGCAGGGTGTCTCCTGTCAGCACGCGCTAGGGACCATCCCAGGTCCTCAGGACATCTCCAGCCCACCCGCGGTCCCCCTCCAGTCCTAAGGGCTCCGGCTGTGCTGGGGCAGGAGGGCGGTGGTCCCGGGAGGGGGCGCCCGGGCGTAGTGTGACTCCGCTGCTTGGAGTGGGGTGGGTGGGTGATTCATGCCTAATGATGATGCGGCGGCTCCTGCCGCTGCGAGGTTGGCCTGTCGCCCCCTCCCTGGCAAATGTGACTGTGTGTTGGGGAGAAGGGTAGCGAGATTGGTAGAACGCTCAGGCAGTGGCGGTGAGGGTCCAAGGGTCCAAGGGTCCCGGGCGCCTTCTTAGATGCATTCTTCATCTCCTCTTTTCCTTGCTCCTGTCTGTTTGCGGCACCAGGAAATGGGTTTATACAGCCCGGGCTGCCGGATGAAAGAAGGTCTGTCCCACTCCAGTCCTTTAGATCAGTCCCAGGTGTGGCTCTCCAATTGCCCAACTTCACAGATCTCCTGTCTCTGCATTTCCAGTGTCTCCTCACCAGGCGTCACCCTCCTGGCAGCTTCTCCAGGGGCAGCCATGCTCACCAGGGGCTCATGGCTATAGGCCCTAACCCCCCTCTTTTATTTTGGGAAGCAGGAGATACATGAGTGTGTGGAAGGGTCTCTGCCAGTCTGTTTGACTTGCAGGGCAGCAGTGGCCTGATCATGGGGTGGAACCCCCGAAGTGGGTCCTGGACATCTTTGACTGAGCCAGCTCTGCACCATCCAGAAAGACAGACAGTTGACTGGCAGCTGGGTGTAGATGGAAGCTCTGGTGCAGTGCATGGCCTCTGCTCTCTCCGCCCCCCATATCGGTCTTCCAGAGCCTTAGCCCCATACTCCTCATTCTCCAGAGACTTAGAACAAAGGGGAGCCTTACTGACTGGGCTCTCCTGGCCTAAGGAACTGGCGTCAGGGAGGCCACATCCAGGAACTGCTCCTGGAAATGTGCCCCTCAGCCCAAGCCTCTGTTTTCTCTTTCCAGAGTGGGTGGGCGGCCTTTTCTACTGTTTGGGAGGTTGACTGGATCCTCCACAGTGTGGCCCACAGTCATTAGCAGGTGGACTGTGGGCAAGATGTCCTCAGGACCCCAGGGTCTGGGGAGGGTAGAGGATCCTACGGACTTCTCCAGAAACGGTGGCGTGTGGTGTACCAGATTATCTCCATGGTGGGAAGACTGGGGGCTCCAATGAGCCGTGTGAAGTCAGTGTCCCGCTTATTGAGTGTGTCATGCCCCATTAACTTCGTCCTTAGCATAACTGCACACCAACAACTTGGCACGTTCTGGGCACTACAGCTGTTCGCAGAGAGAAATAGGCTAGCGTAGCTAGCTTGTCACAGGCTCTGGGCAGTGCTGGGATTGCACCTGGGTATGCTGCCCTGAAGCTGTGTCCAGGGAGAGACCTCAGGCTTATGGTAAAAAGCCCTTCTGTGCTTCTTTTCCCATGCTGGCCTATGCTGGTGGATTCTGAATTCAGAAGACCCTGAGGACTGAGGAGCCAAGATGCTTTGCCAGTCACAAGCATCTCTGTGAGGCTGGGCCATCAACTTGGGGAGAATGGGGCCAGCAAAACTCTGTTAAGCATGGGCTTGGTGGTGCTCTGCTGAGCTTTTGTGATGTAGAACAGTTTAGTCAGGGCACTTTTCCTCCACTAAGACCTTATTAGGGATAGGGGGATTCCCTGGCCTCTGACCTGTCTCCTTGTGGAAGCCAGCTCCCTCCAGGCGGGTCTTTGTTGGCCAACAACCATCTCTCCCGGCGTGGGCACTTTATAGGTCTGCAGATCCGTGTGGAAGTAAAATAATTCCATCAGTGCTTGCAGCCTGGCTGTACTTTTTTCTTTCTCATGAGGTATTGGCAACATCTACTCTTTCTTCCGGGGAATTCCAGAATCAAGAGAGGCATCACCCAGGAAGTAGTCCCAAATGTCACCATCTTCTGAAGAGTTTGCAAAGTCCCTGATACTTGGGCAGCTCTTCTCTTAGGTCTGAGATGAGATCTGGGATTGGACCCCTAAAAGTGTAACTCACGAGGCTGGAGACATGGCTCATGCAGGCATGACGACCTGAGTTCGCATCCCCAGTACCCACCCATGTGAGAGCCGGATACTGTGGCTCATGTCTGTAACTCCAGCACTGGCAGGCAGATACAGAGGGATCCTGGGAACTCACTGACCAGTCGGTCTAGCTGAAATGGTGAGCTCTGTCTCAGACAATACGGCAGAGGGGCTGGGGAGATGGCTTAGTGGTAAGAATGAGCGCTGCTTATTTCTTAAGGACCAGAGTTCGATTCCTAGCACCTATGTCCATGGCTCACAACTATCTGTAACTCAAGCTCAATGTAAGCCAAAGTCTCTGGTCTCTACGAGCTCTGTCTGCACTCACATGCACACCCCCCCCCCACATAGTTAAAAATCAAAACCTTTAAAAGCAAAACAAGGTGGAGGGCCATATAAGAAGATGCCAGCACTGACTTATGGCCTTCATCTGTATTCACAAGGGTAGAGTGCATCTCTACACACACACATACACACTCATACATGTGCACACACATGTGAACCAACACACAAAATCAGAGCAAGAGAGTCATGTACTGATTTTGGTTCTGGGAAGATCCAGTTGAAGAACCATAACTCTGACTTACACTGCAGGTCCCGGCTGTCCTGTGCTGCAAGGTCTAGGTTGGGGGCCCCATGGGCTTGCCTGAGTCTATGCGGAGTACCATCCTGGGTGGCATGGATCTACTACAGTTTGTGGTCCGTGCATGTGTCTGTGTAAGCAGGGGAAGGGCCGAAGGCTCCGCTAGGACTTGACAGTGTACCTGGCTGCGGCCTGTCTGAAGAGGACCGTCTTTCCTGCGTACTGCTCTGTCTGAAGAGGACCGTCTTTCCTGCATACTGCTCTGTCTGAAGAGGACCGTCTTTCCTGCGTACTGCTCTGGAGCGTCCTGTGGTCTTTCTTCCTATGCAGAGATTATTTACGGACACGGTGTGCACCCAGCTTCGCTGGAATTTCCTCCCTCTCTAAGGGCAGCAGGTTAGCAGAGAGGAAGACCCTTCTACCTCTGCCCCCTAGCTTAGGCAGGACTCACAGGCTGGCATGAACAGCAGTGGGGGTTCTGTGGGCGGGGGTCTGCCTCGCTCTCTTTGAGCTGATTGGTGAGACTGTTGTGTCTCTGTATATTCAAGCTGAAGAATAAGCCTTCCCTCTTGCCTAACTGAGCCTTGCTTTCCTCCTCTGCAAAATGGGTATGGTCTCGGTAGTAGGAAGTGAGCAGAGGTGTGATGTGGAGTGTTGGTTAGTAGCCGGTGACTGTTCCTAAACATGTCGCTGTTGGCTTTGAATGCATTGTTCACACCCCTTCTCTTCCTCCATTGCTGGGATGGAACCAAGTGCTTTATCAGTGAACCCCGGCCTCGGCTTTAAGCTTCATCCTGAACAGCCTTGACTGTTTTTTGTTCACGGGGTCCATCTCTGCAGATAGCTCTCCCTGTCGCCCCAGTCTTTGAGCCTAGCACAGTCACTCAGGATGGAGTGAGGTCTAGCAGGCTCTTGCTTTTGCATGGTAGCCGTGTTGGAACTGTCCCAGTCTGCCATTCACTGAGTGCCCACTCTGCTGGGCACACGTGTAAGAAGGAACGAGAGACACAGTTCTGCCTCTGGTGGCTACTGGCCAGGTGGCATGCGAATCCTTTTTACCGGTCTCAGGGCGTGCAAGGGCAGAGATTCCTTTATCCTCCGTGGCCTCTTCCCATCCCTCACTACTGCTGGCTCCTCCCCAGAGTCCTTCCGTTCAGGAGTTGGGGGAGGGGGTCACTTCTTGTCAGTTGGTCAGTTTCAGCTTGGCCTTGACCTTGCCTGGCAACCTTGAGCCTCGTCTGCTTCTTCCGGACTTCCCAGCGATTTTCTAGCACACAGCAGATTAGGGGAGAGCCGGAAGGAGTGCACTCGGTGTCTGTACAGCAGCAGACACCACAGGGGCCTGGGACATCAGGTGGGGTCAGGCTGAGAGGTACAGGGGAGTTATCAGCTGGTCTCCCAGGTTTCTGGCTTTTGGCTGTCCAGGGACCCCGAGAAGTCTGTTGTCTAGGATAAAGAAGGCCCCCTGCTCAGTTGCCTCTACCCAGCTCTTATCAATCAGAGTGAAACCTTGGGGGCAGGCTGTCTCTGATGTACATCTTGGGACACATTCCAGAGCTGGAGTGATGGCTCCCTGGGGATGTGGTAGGCAGGTCATCCCTGCCCAGGAGAGGGAAGGACCAGAGAAAGGGGTTTCTGTTGTCTCTGGGTGCCTGTCTTCCTTCACTGACGGTGGGACAAAGCAGCAAGAGAAACTTAGGTGAGACTCACTGTTGAGGTGGGCACCTTAATAGGGCAGTCCAGCTCTGTGAGAGCAGGCTAGATCCCCACAGGTTCTGTGGCCTTAAATTAGTCACCTGCCTTCTCTGGGCCCCGCGTATTTGGCTGTGACACCCCTCTGCATGGCTGCATGGTTCCACAGGAAAAGACAAGGCTCCCAAGGCCAGAGAGGGCATGGGGCCTCAGGGCAGCAGAGTTCCTGGGTGGGACTAGGGTTCAATAACCCAGATATTGGGAGGCTTTAGCCATTTCCTGTGGTAGGAGGACACCCTCCCTCCTCCTCTGGAAAATGGACTTCATGAGGAGGATTCAGGGTACGTGGAGGAAAAGTGTGGTGCCTGGTGCCTGGCGCTTCCCCTGCAATCTCCAATCACTGTTCTCTGCTGGCTGCAAGGGCGTGCATCTGCCTGGCCAGTGTAGGACTTGGGCCATGAAGCCTAGGCTCTTCCCTGTCCTTGTCCCTCATGGCTCTATGTGGCATGTGACTGGTTCCTCCTGTCCCCTACTCAGCCAGTTCTTCCAACCTCAGGTGTCTCTGTGGATCCTCATCCCGGCAGCCCACCCCCTCAGGATGGCGCCTCCTCTTCTTCAGGTCAGGGTCTGAGGCTCACATGGCACAGATTGTGGGGACACTGGGGGTGAGCGGGACTCACCAGAGTCATCCTCAGTTCATAGACAGGAACTTAGATGTTTTCTAAGACAGGTGGGGAGCTCTGGAAGGGAGGTACAGAGTTGAGGGGCAATACAAGGTAAGGTTTAGCAAGAGCATTCTTGGCTATAGTCCAAGAAATGAAGAAGGCAGTAATAGGGACCAAGGATGATCATGGCAACAAACTAAGGGTGTCATTGGGGGTGGCCTGACAGAGCCCAGGGGTATTTCAAAGAGTACTCAGAGGGACTCCATAGACATTCTTTTTTTTTTTTTTTTTTTTCAGGACCTTTGGAAGAGCAGCCAGTGCTCTTAACCTCTGAGTCATCTTTCCGGCCCCCTGTTTTTTTTTGTTGTTGTTGTTTTTGTTTTTGTTTTTCGAGACAGGGTTTCTCTGTGACTTTGGAGCCTGTCCTGGCACTAGCTCTGTAGACCAGGCTGGGCTCGAACTCACAGAGATCCGCCTGCCTCTGCCTCCCGAGTGCTGGGATTAAAGGCATGCGCCACCATCGCCCGGCCTCCATAGACATTCTTTACCATTCTGTGGCTTTGGGGTTGTCTACTTTTGATTTCTAGCTTTGATATTTTGTTAATTACATTATTTTGTGTGCCAATCCCCCATGAAATTGGCAGCGATAGAGTCAAACGGTGACAGACAGTGATGGTGAGACTGCAGGAAGGTGGCCTGTGCTCCTCCGCTGTTGGTGTGTGCACGCACAGGTGCGCACGTGTGTGTGTATGCACACGTATGTGTGTGTGCGCATGTGTGCGTGCGTGCGTGTACATGTGTGTTTAGGTCAGAGGACAAACTATGAGTCAGTTCTCTTCTCCCATGTTGGTTCTGGGATTGAACTCAGGTTTCCAGGCAAGGGAAAATGCTTTTACGCACTTAATTATCCCACTGGCCTATGTTGGTTTTGTTTGTTTTTAACGTTGCAACATATGCATGCAAAATGTTTTCATTTAATCCTCTGTTACTAGACAGCTATATTGCGTCTGCCCCATTACAGAGCTGCGATGACTATTTCTGTTTTGAGTCTTTATACATGGGCTGGGTATGTGGCTCCATTGGTAGAGTCCTTGCCTAGCAAACCTGCATGAATACACACATGCATGCATTTGCATGTACACATGTGCGTGTACACACACACATACACACACCAGGGCCTCCAACCACATGGTCCCAAGAGTCTTCCAGATCAAAGATTCTTAAATTCTATTTAATAGTAATGAATGAGATGAACTTGAGACCATGTTTCTTTTCTTCCTCTTTTCTTCCCCCATGAGATTGGCAGCAATGGAGTCAAATGGTGACAGCCATTGCTGGTGAGGATGCAGGAAGGTGGCCCGTGCTCCCCCACTGTAGCTGAAAATGTGGTCAGAGCGCCCTTCTGGAAAGAAAGTCAGCCAGTTTGAACCAAAAGCCTTTCAAGTCAGGCATGGAGGCGCATGCTGTAATTCTAGGACTCCTCCAGAGATGGAAAGAGGAGAGTTGGGACTTCAAAGGCAGCTCAGAATGCACAAGGAAACCTTGCTCAAAAGAAAAAAAAAAGCCTTTCAAAATGTACCATGGCTTTAGGCCATAATCTCATTTTAGGTTCTTCATCTTTAAGGAGAGACAGGTGCAAACATCCATCCATCCATTCATCCATCCATCCATCCATCCATCCATCCATCCATCCATCTTTGTTAGCTTTTGAGATAGTCTCATGTAGCTCAGGCTGGCCTAGAATTCACCGTGTAGCTGAGGATGACCTTGAACTTCTAATTCCTGCCTCTTCCCAAACACTGTGGTTACAGGCAAGCCCCACTCCACCCTGTTCATATAGTGCATGTTGCCAGTACTCTACCCACTGAATTATATGCACAACCCTCAAAGCCCCGATTTTTCAGTACCTCTCCTAAGATTGCACAAAAGTATGAGGGGACCATGGGCCTTGAACTCTTGCCAGGATGCCTTCCATTTTGCCAGAATGTGTTAAGGTTTTGGTGGGTGTTATCTTTGCTTCTTCACTGCAGACATCTGCTATGCTGCGCTTTGTTTGAAGTAGTTCTATCAAGGGAAAAACCCAATGTTAATTGAAAGGAGCATTCTGTGCCTGTCACTGAAGGTTTAATTTTTGTGTGTGAGTATTTGTGTGTCTGTGTGAGTTTATGTGCAGCCTGTGTAGTCAGATATCTGCTGAGGCCAGAAGGGGGCACTGAAGCCCTTGGAACCGAAGCTACAGGCACTGCACGCTGCCTGGTGTGGGTGCTGGGAACCAAGCCCTGGGTCTTCTGCAAGAGCAGTGAATGCTCTTAATCACCAGGGCCCTGTTCTAGGTTCTTGATGTCTCCATGTTCTCATCTGGGAGTTGGGATGATAACACCCCAATCATGGAGGATTGGTGGGGTTGGATGTGTAGTGTTGGATTTATCAGCTCTTCTCAGTCCCACCCCTCTTTGATCACCAAGAATGGAGGAGAATTCTGAAAGCAACAGATGACTAGAGTCTGATGATGCACGTTCCCTGTGGCCCGGAACCGTGCTCAGTGCTCAGGCGATTCCATCACTGGCTCCCTGCACAGTCCCTCTCACAGATAAAGACAGGCAATCTTGGAGGTAGGGTATAGACGTGACAAGAGCAGCCTGTGGCTAGTTTGGCAAGTGATACAGATAGGGTTTGCTCCTGGTCCCGTTGAACCTTGGGCCTGAGTACTCAACACCCAGTCTTTGCTGGTGGGAAGCACAGAAGGCTCTGTGGAGGTGTGGGGGTTCAGCGTGAGCATGCGTGGGTTCCTGTGTGGGTGTTGCAGGCTGGATAGGGGGTGAGGGTCACATGTGCAAGCTCTGACTCACGTGTTCATGTTCTGAGTGTGACAAGGTCATGCCATGTGTCAGGAGTGGGTGAGCCATCTCAGTCTGCGCATGAATACACATCGTGTCTGGGTGTGTGTGGTGGGGGTAGCGCTGTGCAGGTTGTAAACGCAGATGTATTTGGGGGTGGTGGCTGGAAAGAGAGACCTTACATAGGCCACAGGCTGTCTCAGCCATGGCTCTGAGACTGGGGAATATGACCGCTGCTTGTCAAGTCCTCCTTGTCCTTCCCGCGGTTGTCATCAGAGACCAACTGAGGTGGGCATGAGGGACTACCATTAGGATGCGTAGTATAATGGGGACTAGTCTATCACGCGAGAGCTTGGTGTCAGGAGTACAGGCAGGAAGCAGTTGTCACATAGTATAGCCCCCCCCAGCCCATGGCTGAGAATGGGGACTGGCACCTGTTTCATAGAAAATGGAAAGGAAGCCCAGGCAGGCTCAGGGACATACAAGATCTTTTAGCCAGTTAGCATTAGGCTCAGGCTCAGGCTAATCTCATCCCTGTGTGGCCAAAACATGCTTCCCATCATGAGCATACTCTTCTGTAATCTCTGACCCCTGGAGTGTCAGACACTGGCCAAATGTTCTGCATTTATGGGGTGGGTGTGAGGCCAGGCAGTGAGTAGCATGTCTTGCCTCCTATGGATATTTGAGCAACTCCTGCCTTGACTCTGTAGGACGGAGGCAGGGGTGAGGCCCCATGGGAGGGGCCATTGGAAGTGCTGGAGGTGTCCAGTGAGTGTGGTCAGGAGGGTGCAGGGGACTATTGATTCCAGTCCCCAGCCCCGAGGCCTCTCTTAACCTCTACCTACCCCAAGGGAGGCAGAAGAAGATAATGTGCCTGCCTCTGGGATTTCGTGGTGGACCCCCAGCCTCTGAGCCTGAGAGTAGTGCTCCCATTGCACAGTATCTGCACTACCCTCGTGTGCATGTGTGCGCGCATGCGTGTGTGTGTGTGTGTGTGTGTGTGTGTGTGTGTGCACGTGCCTACAATGGTGCGTGTGTGTGGAAGACAGAGGCTGCCCTCATGCGTCTACCACGGTACCTTTAGAGTCAGGGTCTCTCACTAAACTAGGAGCTCACTGATTGGCTAGGCTGGCCATAGAGCTGCAGGGATCTGTGTATCTCCTCAGCCAGTTTTACCATGCCCAGCTTTCACACGGGTTCCGGCTCTCGACTCTGGGCTCTCGGGTCCCTCTAGCAGGCACTTTATTGACTGGGCCATCTCCTGAGCCCCCTGTTCCTGCTTTTGTGGCAGGCCAGGGCTGGGAAATGAGATGTCCAAGGGTGAGATGGGACCTGGAGTGCCCTTGACAGATACCCTACCTTGTGCGTGGCACAGCCTGCTACCTTAGGATGTGTCTTTGGATAAAGGAGGAGACCCAGTCCTCGTGGATGTGAGCTGAATTCAGGGACACAGTGACATAGAGTCCCCAGTGACTGACCACTCCTTGAGGCTCAGACCATGTCTTGTGGCTTTTGGTAGCTGTGCAGCAGAGCCTACGGCTGCAATGGAGAAGGCAGACAGATGTGGCTTCCAATGTCCCCGTAAGTTTTCCGGACTGCTCTTTCTGGGCCCTTCTCTTTGATCCCACTTGCCTGGCCTGCACAGCCAGCCTGTGGCCCCTAGGAATTGTCAGGAGCAGGTGTGTGTGTGTGTGTGGGGGGGGAGCCGGGTCCAGTCAAGGCCTTGTATCTGAATGCTCCTCTTAGAAGGTCTCCCTTTCCTGTCTGTCCTTTTGTCTGTATGGTATGATGTCTTTTATCTCAACTCTGGAGAGATCAGTTATTCAGCTGGGGGGAGGGGCTCCCCTGGCACGAGGAGCACAGGTTAGGGGCCTAGGAAAGGGCTGGCTCTGGCACGCCTGGCTTCCCAAGGTGGCCCAGGAAGCTGGTGGACTCAGAGCCCTGTGTCCTGGATGCCAGCGGGTGGAGGAATGCGGCTCTGAGGAATGTTTAACCCAGGCAGAAATAGCACGCTTTGCTGCTTTATTTTGGGCTCTAGTTTTCAGCATCGGGTGCCACCGCTCTCTCACTCCCGGCTGGGGCCACAGCTGCCCAGGTCACCCACAGCTCTGGCCTTTTGGGGACACTGACCTCATTTTTCAGATTTCTCTTATTATTATTATTATTATTTTTATTTTTAACCAAGAGTTGCTGTGGGAACCAGAAAATGGTTTGGACTTGGAAGCACACACACAGGCCCTCACTTCCTCTGCCCTTCTTCTGCCCCTCAGCCTGCTTGTCGTTGGTGCTTCTGTAGGGGGAGGGAGGACTTGGAGCCATGAGGTCTGTGTGCTGTGCTGTCTGCTGTGGGGAACTGCAGCTCAGGGATTCCCTTCCCCCAAGACCAGCTTCGAATTCTTCTCCCCACTTCCTGCTGGGACGTCAGCTCAGCCCTCTTCTGCCAAGCTCAGGAGCAGTCTGTGAAATGGGCAAAGTGTTGGAGCCCTACCTGGAGGGGAAGATGTGAAGACACTGATGAGGGGCCCGCCACTCTCTCTCACTGCATCCTGGTGGCTTCACACATCTATGGAGGGAGCCACGCCCTTTGCAGGCTTGCTACAGTGTGGGTGGATGAACTTTAAACCGAGCTTCGTCTGCCCAGAGGAGCAGGCCACCTCCCTTGACCCATCCATCCTCAGCCACTAACAGCTGGCACCGAGGCCAGCAGCCCTGCCTGCCAGTGTCTAACTTGGATGTTAGTGACAGTGTGTTAACTCTCCTCGACTTGGCTGTAAGCTGTAAGGCTGACCTGCTGTCTGCTCCGCCCCATCCCACCAACATAAGATGAAGAGAAGTAAACAGCCCATGGATGGTCCAGGCTTCTTCCATTCCATCCCAAGCCTGCTTCCCTATCCGGACTTACCCCTTTCTCCTGGGACCCCTTCTGGGTCTACCCCTTCTGGGTCTGGGGGCTCCAGGGCTTTAGCAGATTAGGCCTAGTGGAGACCACAGTCCCTTGTGAATTTGGTGGCTGGGGAGGCAGCCAGCGAATCATCCCTCCTTCCCGCCCTCCCGCACCTGCCTCTTGGTAGGAACCAAAGCTCCCCTTCAGAGCGGAGATGAGGCTATTTTTGGCACTGTGGGGGGGGGGGACACGAATGCTTTCCTTCTGTTCAAAAATACATGGTGTGCACTGTGCAGACAGGGAGCTGGGCCTGTTCAGAGCCTGTGCTCCTGGGCACTGGGCCTCTTGCCATGGTCCTGAACCCTCTGGGGCTCTGTAGTCTACACAGGCAACCAAGCAGGGTCACAATTGTCTCCTCGCTGCTTTTCATGGGGCTCTTGCTGGGCTCCAGGGGAACATGGTCTTAATTAAAACTAGGAGCAGCCATCAAAATATAGAGTTTCCTGCTTTAGGAGCCCTGGCTGGGACACCTGCTTCCCTGCATTGGAGGGCAGTTCTGAGAGGGCCCTAGGGCATTTTTGGAAGGATGCCCTGAGGCTTTGGGAGGAAGGTAGAGGACCCTGGGCCCAATGGGAGGCCCAGCTGGTTATGGGGCTCCTTAGTCTGCCTCTTTACTTCTCATTTCCTGGTCGAGAAAGTGGCTATAGACTATGCCTCAATTTACCCTATGGTGCTGGCACAAGGCAGCACTGATAGTTGGTTCTCTGTCGTATATGGTATGCATTATCTTGTGGAGAGACCGAAGTGAGGCCAGTTTAAATGTCAAATTAAGCCGTTGGTGTAATGGGAACCTACCTGGCCTAGGCGCTTTTGGAGGGCTTAGGTGATGTCTCAGTTTAGTGTATTCCTTTGCTGATGTGGGTAGCCCCGACGGAGGGAGGAGTAGGAGACAGAGGAGAGGAGATCTGGCCCAGAAGGTTTGCCGGGCAGCAGCTTCTGGTATGAACACCTCAGGACAGGACTGCTCTGAGGACCTGTGGCCAGGAAGTGGTTTGGGAAGAGGTGGACGCGTGTGGCTGGAGTCCCATGTGGTGTCTACCAAGCACTCTGAGCTAGACAGGTAAGGGGCTGAGTTGCCAGGACAGAGGTAGGCCTGGCTACACCTGCCTCCGGACTTTTCAGGTGTGTGTGTGTGTGTGTGTGTGTGTGTATACGTACGGAAGTCACAAGCATGGGCTGGGTGCTTTTTAAATGGCTCTCTTCCTTATTTGAGACAGGTCTCAGTGAGTCTGGGGCTCACCGATATGCTGGTTTGGCCAGTGAACCCCAAGGGTTCTTGACACCCACCACACTTTAATTCCAGGACAAGCACTTCACCAGCTGATCCAGCTCCTGAACCTACCTTCCTTCCTTCCTTCCTTCCTTCCTTCCTTCCTTCCTTCCTTCTCTCCCTCCCTCCTTCCTTCCTTTCTTGACAGCATTTCCTGTAGCCCAGGTTGGCTTCAAACTCCCTGTGTAGCTGAAGATGACC
Organism: Alexandromys fortis; assembly: GCF_014885135.2. Taxonomy (NCBI): domain Eukaryota; kingdom Metazoa; phylum Chordata; class Mammalia; order Rodentia; family Cricetidae; genus Alexandromys; species Alexandromys fortis. The sequence continues at coordinate 7,026,070 of NW_026067969.1, forward strand.
TTGAACCTCTGATCCCCTCCCCCCCAAGCTTCCACCTTCAATCTTGATGCTACCACACCTGGTTCGTGAAGTGCTGGGGACCTAGTCCAGGACCTTGTGCTTGTTAGGCCAGAAACTCCACTAGCACCCCTGCCTCCTGAGCTTCCTGTTCTTGTCCACAGAGAGGGAAAGGGTGGTCTCTGCTCCAAGAGGTGCCTGTTGAGCCCCATGCACAGCAGCCTCCGTAGAGAAGCAGCTTGGGAAACAGATTGTAAAGCAGCTGGGGATCCTGTGTAGCTTAGGAGATGAAGGTACCGGCAGATGCTGGTCAGGGTTACAGCCTGACTTATGGTGCTACATGTTTCTACCTGGGCCTCTATACCTGTCACTTAGACTAGTGACTGACAGCAGCCAACCTCCTGCCCAAGCCAGCTAGGGGTCCTCCAGTTCCTCTGCTCCGTGTGCACGTGTGCACGATGGGTGAGTCACTGAGGTGCCTCCTCTTAGGAGAGCAGGTCAGGGCCACGCCCCTACCCTGGCTCTTAAAGGGCCAGCTCCAGAAGCAGCACTTGAGCACATCATTTGCTTAGAGCTGCGTGTTTTGCGACTCTCCAGGCCAAATGCCTTGGAATTCACATCCCAGAACTATTCCGGGCTCTCTGCCGGAGCTCAGGGGCTGCAGATAGGTTTCTGGAGCAGGGTCACTGCGTCAGGGACAGGTGGTGAGGAGTGGAGGAGTGGAGGAGCTGGCCGAAGGCGGGACTGCTTCCCTCCCCAGCTGGTCCCTGCCAGTTTGGCTAGTTATCCCCTGGCTGGGGGCTTTGCACCCTTCTTGGAAGGAGAGGAGGGGCGTCTCATTTTACCTCTCTCCCCTGTTCTGCAGCAGGAATCCCTCACCACCCTTCCTCCACTCCTGTTCTGGGAGTCCTTGCTCCATGGGTTGTGACATTAGCAACCGTGACTGATCAGGCATGCCTGAACTGTGGATGGTGACCAGCCCGGGGTGTCCCCATCCCAGGATGGAGGGAGGGGATCATGAAGGCATGAGCTGAAGTGGAAAGGTGGACTCTGGGACCGGAGGGGCTTGACGGGATGGAGGTACCACCCCTGCCAGTAGGTCCTACCATGTTGCCCTTCTCCGGTGGCTTCTGTGACACTTTAATTAGCAACAGGAGCAGTTGCTAATGCTTCTGGACACTTGTCGTGTTCCCTCTGCCTGGATGGCTAGGGCTTTGTTCCAGCAGCGTGTGGCCACCTGGGGCACCTCCTGTGCTCTGTGAGGTCTGAGCTGGGCCGGCAGCTGCTTATGGCAGATCCCCTCCGCTCTCTTCTGCCTGTCAACCTCCATACAGCCTTGTCCTCCACTCTCCAGGCCAGGGTGGAATCCTCTCTGCTCGCTCCCCTCCCCAGTTCCCACCCCCATCTCAGACAGAGACCCATGTAGCCCAGGCTGGCCTCCCACTTGCTATATACAGGTGTGAAGCAGTTATGGTGAAGGATGCTGGAATTGAACTTATGGCTCTGTGCGTGATAAGCAAGCTCTTTACCAAGTGAGCTATGTTCTCCCCTTCATTTTGTCCCTCTGATCTTTCCTTTCTTATCACATAAGAGACTAGACAACTATGTCTGTCCTGGACGTATCAGGGGTTTGGAGGACAGGAGCCCCTATGGGTCACTGCTGCACCTCCACCCAGAGTCTGGCCTGCTGTAATTGAAGTACAGATGAGGAACTGAGAATTCCTTGTGTCTTAAGATCATCCTATCAGGAAGGCATCACTATCATTACTCCCATTTTGCAGAAACTGAGGCTAAGTTGCCAAAGTCACAAGATACACAAAGTTTAACGGGAAGGCCTTCTAAGAATTGAATACCGTCTTGGCACCTCTTGACATGAGCAACAGCAGAGGCAGTCTGGGAAGCTTTGTGGAACTGGGCTGTATGAGACCTGGAAAAGTGCCCCTGCCTCCCCGAGTTTGCAGGGAACACCTCAGACCAGCATCTTCTTGGGGGTGGTGCATAAGGTGGCATTCGCCCCCTATAGGACTCCATCTCTTGCAAGGTTCCCAGGTAGTAGAGAAGGCTTGGACCTGGGGCCACTTTTGTGTTGCTCGTGTGTGTGTGTGCACGTGTATGTGTGTGTCCCAAAGAGAGAGAAAGAAGGCCGGGGACATTGCAGCAACTACTCTGGCTACTGAGAGCCTTCTGCAGGAGCACACACTAACCACCCACCGCACACCAACCACTACTGCTCAGCCACCAGACACAGGCACACACGCCCTGAGTGATAGAGCTTGCAGCAATTGGGAAGGATAGAAGTGGACATTCATTAGTGGTAGAGCCGTTTTTATTTTCCTTCCCCAAGGAAGGAAATTTCTGTCAATCTTTTTCTCTTGTGTGCAACTATGGCAGGTTTTAACTCCCTATTTCCAGAAAGAGAAGCGGAGACTCAGAGAAGTTAGTTGATATAGTTGGACGTAGTCAAGACCGGACCTGCGCTTGGTAGGTTAGTCAGTGCAAGCCAAGGACCTCTGCATTCTAGTACCAGCAAGACCTGGTACTGGAGAGTCACTCTGGGCCAGAGATTTGGTCCCCTATGAGCTGGGATCAGTTTGGCATTCCTATTCTGAAAATCACCGTAGAGCAGTGACGAGAGACTGCTGTGGAAAATTCCACACCCGACCTCATGGGACGGGTTGCAGCAAAAACTCGGTTGCCCTAAAAATTCTGTACAAAATTACCCTCGGGCTGTATATAAAAGGTGGTATTGGGTTTTAATTTGGGTCCTCCCCTCCATTGGGGATATCTCATTATGAATATGCAAATTATTTCCAATCCAGAAGAACCTCTAGATCTGTGAAACTTTTGATAAGGGATCCTAAACCGATATAAGAGTTGGATCACCTGTAAAAGGATCAACTCCCAGCATGCACTTGGGATGTCTCAGACACCTACTCCAGTATGTCCTGGAGTTTCCTAGACCCTGATTCTGGTTCCACCTCTATTGCAGATGAGTTTGGGCAGGTAGCTTCACCTTTGGATGACTCGGTTTCCTCGTCTGTGACGTGGAGAGCATCACACTCTGCCTGGCAGCATGTTCAGTGTGTAGAAGGAAGAGCTTCTTGTTAGTCCCATCTGCCCAGCTAGCTTAAGCCCTGAAATAATTACACAGGAACTGTATTAATTAAATCACTGCTTGGCCTGTTAGCTAACTTCTTATTGGCTAACTTTTTTTTTTTTTTTGGTTTTTCGAGACAGGGTTTCTCTGTGGCTTTGGAGCCTGTCCTGGCACAAGCTCTGTAGACCAGGCTGGTCTCGAACTCACAGAGATCCGCCTGCCTCTGCCTCCCGAGTGCTGGGATTAAAGGCGTGCGCCACCATTGCCCGGCATTATTGGCTAACTCTTACATATTAATTTAACCCATTTCTATTAATCTGTATATCACCACATTGCAGTGGCTTACCAGCAAAGAATTGACATGTCTGACTCTGGTGGTGGCTACATAGTGTCTCCTAACTCCGCCTTCTTCCTCTCAGCACTCAGTTCTGTCTTCCCTGCCTACTTAAGTTCTGCCCCATCAACAGGCCAAGGCTGTTTCTTTATTCATTAACAGAGAAAACAAGGCCCTCCTGCGCCTCAGGTGTGTAATAGGTGCATTGATAGTCTGGCCTGTTGGGAGTTCCTCTCAACCATTTCTTCCTCACACCACTACTGGGGTCCACAAGTCAAAGTGCATCTTTCTGTAACTTCAACAGTCCGGTGAGGGGCAGGGGTTTGTCTGGCCGACATAGAAATTAAAATCACTATAGTTTATCATTTTGTTTCTGGAGTCAAATAAAACCCACAAATGATAGCTAGGGCAGATAGTAACGTTTATAAAAATATTTGAGCCAGAATGCAAACTTTGAATCAAAACTTACCTCATGTGTGGTGTGTGTGTGTGTGTGTGTGTGTGTGTGTGTGTGTAATCAGGTGACTTTCTCAGCCCCTCCCTATCTCACTTTTTGAGACCAGATCTCTCAATTAACTTGGAGCTCACTGATCAGCAAGAATGAATGGCCAATGAGCTTCCAGGGATCCTCCTGTCTCTGCCTTCCCAGGACTGGGATTGCAAACACTCCCTTTTACACCCAGATTTTTATGTGGGTCCTGGGGATCTGAATTCAGGCACTGCCTGAGCCATCTCTATTTCTCAAACCTTGCTTTTGATGACTGCCTGGAGTCTCTCAACTCCAGGGGCACCATCGGCTCTCTCTCCTTAGGGAGTCTGAGGGGAGCACCTTGAAGGAACTCTTGGACTCCTTCAACACGTGGTCCTCCTCCAGGGGTGAAACAGTCTCCTGAATACTGCTATCTCCTTCATCAGATGAGGAAACTGAGGCTCAGCTTGGGGGTTGGAGCTGATGAACCTAAGAGCGAGAGGGATCAAGTGCTCTGCAACGAGGCCTGGCTCCTCCAAGAAAGGCTGTGGTGATGGCAAGTGCCCTGTGCCCCGTGAGAATACTCCCCAACCCTCATCCCTCCTGCCACGCAGAGGTGTTTTCACCAGCCTGGGGGCACACAAGGCTCTCCTTGTGATCACCCCAGGCTGAGGCCTCTGAGCCTGCTCTTAGGATGCTGGTTGCTGGTTCACTTTGCCCTGCCACTGGCTGTATAATTTTGGTGGCATGCTACTGCCTCTTCGGAGCCTCGGGGGTTTTCTTACAGTGGCTGGCAGTGAGCTGCTTCACCACAGGACCTGGTGCAGCCCCTGAGCTCAGTCAGTGGAAACAGCTGGGGCTCGGGAGATCTGAGGGACTAGGAGGAAAATGGGATTGAATTCGAGATTTGAATAGTCTATGCAGCCCTGCTTCGTGCTCCTTTTAGGGCCTGGCTCCTCTCCTTGACAGCAGCTGGAAGCTGTCAGCTTTGGTGTGTGCTAACACCATGGCTTGGCTCTGCCAGCTGCAGCTCCCAGCTCCCACCCAGAAGGCAGTGAGAGCCCCAGTGTTTTATTCTGACACCACCACTTGTCACTTGACAGCCGTGTCCCCGTGTCCAATGCTGGGCTGTTTGCCATATATATTCTCCTGTCGGCTCTGTCAGCAGCCCTGTGCTAAGAGGAAGCAAGGCTCAGAGTGGCACGCAAGTCCATCGACTGGGGTGTTAGTTAGCATGACTGTGCCTCCATCTGCACCAAGGCCGCTAGTTGGAGAGAATGTGGGTTCCAATGCTATGAGCTGGGGTGGGGGTGCCTTAGACGTCAGGAGGCAAAGCTGGTTCAGCCTTAGGGTGCCTTAGAGGCTGAGAGAGCCTGTACTCAGTATCCCTTAAACAAGGCTTTGTGTGTTGCCCTTGTCTCCACACGCGGAAATCAGGCTGCAAGGATATGAGGGGAAGAATTGGGAGGCTGGGTGCCAGGAGGGGTGCCAGGGGAGCCAGGCCAGGGGTGTTTGAGTCTGGTTAGCCCCTGGGTGAGATTCTTGCTTATGAGTGAAATCGCTTTGCCACACAGAGCACAGCCGTGGCCTGTGACTCCCACCCATGCGGGGCTCAGATGCAGCCCGGTTGAAGGGCCTAGCGTGTGGCCAAGCCAAAAATCAGTCTCTACCAGTTCCCAAAGCATCTCTGTGGGCAGAGTGGGGGAGGGTGTGAGCTGTTGCACAGGGTGCAGTGTGGGGGAGGCAGGCAGGGCCTGTATGTCTTTCCTGTTGATTTGTGGTGTGCCCAGCCCTGAGCCACCCAGCTGGGCTGGCACAACTAACATGGGTAGAAATAGCGCCTGCCAGCCAGAGGCTGGGCCGTTGCCACCCCACTCTGGGAGGAGCCTGAAGAGGGCTGATCCAGGAGGCCTGCTCTCTGTGTCGTGCTGAGGGAGGGCCCAGGGATTCCGGGCTGGCGGGGTCAGCATCTGCTGAGGCAGGGTCAATCTCTGACCTCTTTTGGGGGGAAAGCAATGGGCAGGGCAGGAGCTCTGCTTCTGTCTCCCTGGCAGAGGCGTGGGGTAGTAATCACAGTAGCATTGCCGGCGTGGTGCCAGGCCCTCTGCAAGTGCTGCCATGTTATCTCTGTCTGCTTGCAGCCGGTGATTCCAAGTGCTGTAGCTTAGAGACCAGGCACACCAGTCATGCCCAGCTTCCCGTCCCCCGTGCTGGTCCTCTGCTGGTCTCAGGACAGTGGTCACCTTCTGGTCCCCCATGCTGGTCCTCTGCTCGTCTCGGGACAGTGGTCACATTCCGGTCCCCCGTGCTGGCCCTGGTCTCGTCTCAGGACAGTGGTCATCTTCTGGTCCCCCATGCTGGTCCTCTGATCGTCTCAGGACAGTGGTCATCTTCTGGTCCCCCATGCTGGTCCTCTGCTGGTCTCAGGACAGTGGTCACCTTCTGGTCCCCCATGCTGGTCCTCTGATCGTTTCAGGACAGTGGTCATCTTCTGGTCCCCTTGCTGTCTTGTTCGTTTGCTCTTCTCAGGACATGAAGCTGTTGTCCTGTCCATTCCCTTCATTGGGAAATGCTCTTACTGGACCCTTCTGACTTGCCAGGGCTGGTCATCTTGTGGCAGGGATCTGGGGACTCTGCAGAGCCTTTTCCTGGGACTGGAGGGGAGACCAGGGATAAGATTATGGGCTGAGTTAGAAGCCTGGTGGACTGTCAGGACCTCCACCCTGTTGCTGGCAAGAGCACATGGAGTTTAACCCTCTTTGCCCAAATCGCCTCCCTTTCAGAGACTGGGGAACTGAGGGCCAGAGAGGGTGGAATGACTAGGTTCTGGGGGCACTGTCTGTAGGGCAGAAGAGGTACAGACTTAGCCAAGTATAGCGGAGTAGATCAGACATGTCTCCTTTCTCTGAGGAAGCTCTGTCATCACCTCTAACCCAGTCTGCTTTCTGTAGCAGTGATAAAAGGCGACCTGGGGAGGAAAGGGTTTATTTTATCTTACAGTTTACAGCCATTCATCTATAGGAGCTGAAGCAGAGGCCATGGAGGGGTGCTGCTTGCTGGCTTGCTCTTCATGGCTTGCTCAGCCTGCTTTCTTAGAGTACCCAGGACCACCTGCCCAGGGATGGCACCACCCACAGTAGGCTGAGCCCTCCCACCTCAATCTTTAATCAAGAAAACGCCCCATAGACTTCCTACAGGTCTGATGGTGGCCTTTTCTCAGTTGAGGTTCCTTCTTCCCAGATGACCCTAGTTTATGCCAAGTTGGCAAAACACTCCCCAGAACAGAACCTGGAGGAGAGGTGCAGGGAGACCTCCATGCTGCGAGGAAAGGAATCCTTTGTGCTGTGTGGTGTAGAACTGACCCAGAGTAGGGATAAGGGAGGGGGCAGGCTATGGATATCTCTGAACCCAGGAGAGGACCGGAAGACCATGGCAGGGGTGGTTATGGCAGGCAGGACATTCAGTAGGAGGGAGTGAGAGACTGAGGTAGGATGGGGGAAAGGTGCAGGGCCAAGATTGACCCTAGAGTAAGTGCTCCAGCAGCTGAGCACAGGAAGGACCGCTGCCCTTCTAGAGGGAAACTATTTGGTGATCAGGCCCAAAGAACTAACTCACTCTCTCTCTCTCTCTGTCTCTCTCTCTCTCTCTCTCTCTCTCTCTCCCCCCCCCCCCCCCCCCCCCCCCCCCCCCCCCCCCCCCCCCCCCGCCCTTCCCCCCCCCCCCCACCCCCCCCCCCCCCCCCCCCCCGCCGTTGCTAATGTACTGGGCAGGGTGGGTAAGTCCTTGTGTCTGGAGACTGAAGTGGGGTCTGGATTGGTCACAGGAAGCCAGCTGGGAAGTCTGCCTTCTACCCGTCCTGCTGCAGCAGGCCCCTCCTCCCTCCGTGGGGGCTGCTAGCTCTGGCGTTCTGTTCCCACCATGTTTGAGCTGAGCTTCAATCAGCAGAGAGGTATTTTGCTTTAGGGAAATGAAAATCAGACTCAACGTTTATCCTGGGCTCCTGGGACCGGTTCTTGTGTTCACTCTTGGCAGACATGGGCTGCGTGGAGAGGAGGAGGGGCCTGAAGGAACTTCGGTAGCTGCTGGGGGTGGGCGGGCGGAGGCACTGGGTACACTGGGCGTCTCTACTTGGGCAGGGGCAGAGAAGGGTGTCAGCAGGCCTGAGGAGATATAGGCTGGTGGTGGCCCAGGACGGGGGTGGCATGTCTGGATAGTTCTTTGCCTCAACAGTTTTAGATCTCAGCAGGGCCAGTGGAAGGGGGATGGGTGCCCGCACCCTCCTTTCTTGTGTCTCTGTGCTCCAGTCCCCCTGAACTGCAGAATTCTAGGGAATCCTTTCCCAGGATCCTATCGGGGGTTTATGTGCTGATTTAGACATGAGGATTCCAAAGTTCAGAGAGGTTAAACAACTTGTCCAGAAGTAACTTAGTCTACACGTAGCCCCAACAGGGTCTTGACCAAAAGGTGCCGAACCCCAGGCCTGGTGTTCATCAAAAACCTTGCCCTTGGTAGTGCTTATGACCTGGCCACAGGAATGTTCTGGGGAAAGAAAGTCAGCCCCCCGCCCCCTCCAACCAGGTGCACTTAGACAAAACACACATTAGGAAGTGCAAGTCCCAGCCCCAGAGATGGGCTGACTCTGATGACAGAGCCCCAGGGCTGTGTTCCACTGGGAAGAGAATGTCTTTCTATTGGGCCTTCTAGTTCTAGGCACAGATCCAGTTTGCTAAGTTACTTTGGCCTGTAACACAGCTGCAAGGTTGGGCTGCAGGTACTGTTCGGCAGATGGGCAGAGTGAGATTCAGAGATGTAGGTGTTTGACCTTACACCAAAAGCGTAGGGAGCCTTAGCCTGTCTGACCCCAGGTTCTTCTCTCATGGTCCCTTGTCCTCCCTACCCTGTCCTGACTTGGTCAGGCCTCTGACTGGCCACGTGCAGGGTGTTACTGGGTAGACAGAGTCCCTTTGAAGGGTCATGGAAGGGTCAGTGGCTTGCTGGAGAGGGGGTCACAGAAAGACTGTTGTCTTAGGGTTTTATTGCTGCGAGCAGACACCACGACCATGGCGACTCTTCTAAAGGGAAGTATTTAATTGGGCTGGCTCACACTTCAGGGGTTTAGTCTGTTATTGTCATGATAGGACATAGTGGCACGCAGGCTGACATGGCTCTGGAGAAGGGTTTACATCGGATCAGCAGGCAGCAGGAAGAGAGAGTGACACTGGACCTGGCTTGAGCACTTGAACCCTCAAAGCCTAACCCTAGTGACCACAGCAAGGCCTTGCCTAGTCCATCAAGGCCACACCTCCTAAAAGTGTACCTCCCTATGAGCCTGTGAGGGCCATTTTCATTCAAATCACCACAGCTGTGGAAAATGGGTCATTTGGTGACCCAGGGTGAGAGAATAGGATCCTCAGGGAGCTTGAGTAGGTTCATGGAGTTGGGGTGTTGGCTGGGGCATAAGATCACTGGTACTCCTCTTCAGCTTTGAGCCTGAGTCTTGGGCTCTGAGCCCTGAGCCTCTCAACACTGGGTGCTAAGCACTGAGCGGACCCTGGGGGGAAGCCAGAGGGGGTCCTGTTAATTTCACAGTTGGCTGGAGACTTGGTAAGAAGGAGGGGTAAGAAGGGGGATGGGATGGAGTTGGAATCTGTACCCTAGGAAGCTCCCTTTGCATCTGGTCCCAAGACTGAGGCTAGGGAGGCTGGACCCCCAGATTGCTCTGTCCAAGGGCCCGTAGTGCACAGGATCCGGGGCTGCCTCTTGGCCCTCCATGCATTGTGGGGGGGGGGTACACAGACTGTGGCCAAAGAGTCATTTCCCTTCAGCCTTTTATTTTGAGACTTCTGAATGTAACAGTGCCGGGACACTCTAGACCCGCCCCCTCCACCCGGACCCCAACCAGCAGGAATGCTCCAGCTCTCTAGACCTGCCCCCTCCACCCCTCACCCCAACCAGCAGGGACTCTCCAGCTCTCCAGATCTGCTCCCCCCCCCCCCCCCCCCCCCCCCCCCCCCCCCCCCCCCCCCCCCCCCCCCCCCCCCCCCCCCCCGCACACCAACCAGCTTCCCAGCCTTCACCCCTCAGTGTTTGGGCACAGCTCCCAGGACAGGGGCATCATCCTCAGTCCGCCGCTATCCTTGTAACCTGAAGAGGCCCTGCGGCATCTGTCCATGGCCCACAGCCATTTCAGCGCTTTCCCCCCAGGCCTCCAACCCGACCCCAGCCCAGTGTGGGCACAGCAAGTTAGGCTTCAGTCGTCCTCAGCCACCCTTCCCCACAGTTTTCCTCTGGCTTGTTTGGGCGTTCATGGCTCTGACTTGAAGGTGCAGGGTTGATGGTCTAGTGTGTCCCACTCTATGGATTAGTCCAATTATGGCTTTCTGATTAGCCCCAGCGCCATTTGACAGGCGAGTGCCATGGGTAACATGTCCTAACTGCACTCAATCCAGCGTACTGAATGGCATCTTTAAAAAAAAAAAAAAAAAAAAAAAACAGGGGTTTTGTTTTGTTTTGTTTTGTGTATGGCTGTGCACCATATGTACGTGGGAGCCCACGGAGGTCCGAAGAGGGCATCAGATCCCATGGAAAGGGAGACAGGCGGTTGTGAGCCACTCTGTGGGTGCTGGGAACCCACAGCCAGGGTGTTGATCTCTCAGCATCCTGACTCCCCACCCCTCATCACCTTGCTCCATGACCTTGGGCAAAGGTCACCACTCATCTTAGTGGTCACCTTCTGTTGTGTTTGGGGAGCTGAGCCTCTAGCACATGGCTTAGGGAGTTTTGTGGGCAGTATTGCTTAGCGTGGGTGAGAGCTAGAAAACTGAGCAGAAACAGAGACAGTGAAACAGGAAGCCACCGGTCAGATAGTGGCTCAGCGGTTAAGAGCACCGACTGACCTCCCAGAAGTCCTGAGGCTCAATCCGCAGCACCTACATGGTGGCTCACCGCCACCTACAACTCCAAGGCCTGTTCTGACTGCCCTCCACCCCCCAACATACACATAAGTAAAAATAAATCTTTAAAAAAATTAGAAAGTTAGCCGGGCGGTGGTGGCCCACTCTAAGCCTAGCACTTGGGAGGTAGAGGCAGGCGGATCTCTGTGAGTTCGAGGCCAGCCTGGTCTACAGAGCCAGTTTCAGGATAGGCTCCAAAGCTACAGAGAAACCTTGTCTTGAAAAACAAAACAAAGCAACCACAACAACAAATTTAGAAAGTCAGTGAACCTTGGGTCAAGTGACAGGGCAGCTCCTAAGAACAGATCATAGGAGCAGCTGGGACTACGGGTCCCTGTGTGAAGGGTGTCTCCCTCTGTTGCTAAGCTTCCTCAATGTAGGCTGTGCACACCTCAGTCTTGTGGTAGCTCAGGCCCGCCTACCCTTTGTCCACCCACCCTAGTTGGCAGAAGGACTGGGCTGGGGGCCAGGCTCCCAGAGAGGTTCCCTTGACTGCCACCCTCCAGGATCCTCCGCAGCTCTAGGAAGTGAAGAGCTGGCATTTCTAGGAATCCCAGAGGCCAGGGACACTTGAGTCTCCAGTGTCCATTAAGCCAAAGTAGCTGCTCAAAGCTAGGTAAGCCTTTTCCCAGGCTCATCTCACATCCCAGAGGCTTAGCTGCCTGCTGGTCACTCGGTGTCCTACATTAGCGACAATTCCGGTGAGAGAACAGTAGACCATGCCTTACCAAACCACCTGAAGCCTCTGGGGATGTGATGGGGTCAGGGAGGTCAGGGAAGGTCCTCTGCCAAGCTGCAGTAAGAGGGCAGGCTTTGGAACATCGTAGGTGGGAAGTTGAGTTCCCCAAGAGTGCTTCTCTGGCCTCATGAGACCTAGCTGAGGTCACAGTGGCCCTGCCATTCAAGCCTTTTCCGCTACCTCCTGCCGTTTATGGTCCATGATATCACTCCTTGCTAAGGTCACACTCACACCATATAGCTCATCACCTGCCTCAAGGTTAGAAGAAGTGTTCCATTTGGAACCTTGGAGGCACCACCCATCTCTTGGGACAGTGTCCTTGGGTAATCTCTGTGGCCGCCATAAGTAGACCCGACTGAACCTTAGTTTCCTTATTGGGAAGATGGGAGGGGCTGCCCCAGGTGGGACATGGGATTCTTATGAGCCTGTTTATAGATGAGGGCTCAGAGAGGGGGCAGTCTTCTGAGGCACACCCGAACCATGAGCCTTGTGGCTGACCTGGAGATCAGGTGTTCAGGTCTGACCCCAGAGCTTGAGGTCTCTCCATCTGCATCAGCAACCCCAGAGATGGTGGGATTGGAAGACCTAGGGCCCCTCAGCACAGCCTAGCCTGGGAGGCTGTTTCGTTTTTTGGCAGCTTGACACAAGCTAGAGTCATCTGGGAAGAGGGAACCTCAACCGAGGGGATGCTTCTGTTGTGTTGACTTGTGGACAAATCTTCGGGCATTTTCTTGATTGGCAGCAGATGTAGAATGGCCCAACCCATGGTGGGTAGCACCATTCCTGGGCAAAGGGCCCTGGGTGGTATAAGAAAACAGGCTGACCAGGCCTTGGGGAGCAAGCCAGTCCGCAGTGTTCTGTGGCCTCCGCTTCAATTCCTGTCTCCAGGTTCCTGCCTGAGTTCCTGCCCTGGCTTCCCTCTTTGATGGGCTGTAAAACTGGAAGCAGAAATCAACCCTTCTCTCCCCAGATTGCTTTTGGTTATGGTGTTCATCTTAAGGTATTTGGGAGGTGGCCTTTGTATCGGCAGCTGTAGGCAGTGGGCACTGAAGGTCGGGCATACCATCTTCTCCTGGGCTGGTGAGCATCTGCCTACCAAGACTGCTTACCCACTGTTCTCTAGGGTGTACTGGCAGCCTGTGGGTAAGGAGATAGGAGGGAGCCCCTGATCCGCTCCCGCAGATGCCCGTGTCCTGGGATTCCCAGCTAATCTCTGATCTTCTTTTCTCTTGCAGTTACCGAGAAGGAGGTGCAGCAGTGGTGAGTAGAACCTGTGTGCTGGGGTGGGTGTGGGATGCTGGTGGACCCGGCCCACGGCCTGTGCGACAGGTAGAAGTCCAGGAAGCAGGCATCCACACCCAGTTCAACAACCCCCAGTCTTGTGGGCTGCTGACGGGCCCAGCCCACGGCCTGTGTGACAGGCAGGGGTCCAGGAAGCAGGCATCCACATCCATCCAGTTCAATACCCCCCAGTCACATGGGGCTGTGAGTGTCCATTGAACAGGCTGGGGGAGGGTAGTGACTCCTCCTCTTTTTTGGGTTGTTTTGTGGGTTCTTTTTGCCCCTTAAAATGATTTATTTATTTTTATTTTGTTGGCGTGTTTTGCCTGCATGTATGCCCGAGTACCGTACGCATGTAGTGGAGGTCAGAATAAGGCATTAGATCCCCTTGAACTGGAGTTATGGGTATCCATGAGCTGCCATGTGGAAAGCGTTGGTCCTTGCAAGAGCATAAGTGCCCTTAACCACTGAGTCATCTTTCCAGCCATCTCCTTGGTTGGTTTGTTTGGAGACAGGGCCCCACTATGTAGCCCTGGCTGGCCTGGAACTCATAGAGATCCACCTGTCTCTGCCTCCCAAGTTCTGAGATTAAAGGCATGTGCAACCACCTGGCCAATTTTTTTTTTCTGAGACAAGGTCCCTCACTGCTACCTAGGGCTCTCCGACTTGACTAGACTGGCTGTCCAGGTTGCCCAAAAGAGGCCCCTGTCCCTGCTTCTTCAGTGTCCCCAGTACTGGGGTTGTAAGTGATTGCCACCACATTGGGCTTTTCCCATGGGTGCTTGGGACCCAAACTCAGGCTCTCCTGCCTGCCTGCCTGGTTTCTTTGTGGACAGTGCCATCTCCCCAGCCTCACTGTGTGGTATCCAAGGAGACTCAACATGGAGGCTGGAGATACTGTTCAGTGGTTAGAGTGCTGACTGCACTTCCCATGGACCTGGGTTCGATTCCCAGCAACCACATCTCGGTTCACCACTGTCTGTATGTAACTCCAGTTTCAGCATGCTTTTATGGGCACCAGGTGCACATGTGGCACACAGACATATAAGCAGGCAAAGCACCCATCACATAAAATAAAATTAAGATGATCCATCAGGCTGATCGAAGACCCTGCTTACCAAATAGATGAGGTCCAAGCCGGGAGACTGAAATCCAGTCCTTGCTTCATCCCTGAACCACGCCAGGCCTCAAGAACACTGTTCCCGTTCTGGGGCCCAGTTGCCTCTTTTAGGAAATACTAGATGTAACTGGGCAGTGGTGGCACACACCTTTAATCCCAGCACTCGGGAGGCAGAGGCAGGTGGATTGCTGTGTTTGAGTCCATCCTCGCCTACAGAGCGAGTTCCAGGATAGCCAGGGCTACAAAGAGAAACCCTGTCTTATAAAACCAAGAGAGAAAGAGACAGAGAGAGAAAGAATACTAGATGAAGGGTGACCGATGGATTTCTAGCTGGATGCCAGCTCCGACCAATCTGCAGTGGCTATCTGAAGCACAGTGTTAAAGATTCTAAAGTGGCTTGTCACAGAGCAAGTAGAAAGTTCAGCAGTGAGAAATTAGTGAGCTCTGCAATGAGCTAGTGATACCTGCCCTGGGCCTAGGGGGAAGAGAGGAGCAGTGTCTGTCACAGTGGAATATGAAGCAAACAGGAGAGGCTCTCACTGTGAACCCCAGGAGGGGAGTGAGAAGGAAAGCAGAGCTCGGACCCTCCAGGCCTCTTGTCTGAGCTTGCACATCAGAGTCCATGCTGCGGAAAAAGCAGAGCTGTGGCCATTCTGCCTGGCTCTGTTGGCTCTCACTGAAGATCTGTTTAGGCGGGCAGAACCAGGACCAGGAGCTGGCTGGGTTCTAGCAAGGGAGTGGAGGTGCGGGGAGAAGTTGACCTTATTGGACAGAGGTGGTGGTGGGGGTCTGACCCATCTCTGGCTATTTCCTACTTACCTATATCCTCCAGGAATATTCCAGGAGTTTCCAGGTCTTGCTGCCTCCATTGTCCGTGTTCCTAAGCCTGCCTCCACGCTGTCTTCTTTGCTTTTCAGTCTGTACATTTCCCTGCCTCCTGGTGGCAGCCCTTGGGCTCTGTAGAGAAAGCATTTGTGAATGGCAGGCTTCTGCTAACCTTTCCCACCCTGGGTAAAGGCTATGCAGGTCTGAGTTCCCCCTGCCATGTCCAGCTGTGCTGAGCCCTATTCTTAGCTGTCCTGAAACTGGGAATTCCTCCAGTTTGTTCCCTCCCTGACTTTGCTTGGTTCAGGCTGTCCCTACAGAGAGCACCCTACCTCTGTCTAGACAGACATCAGTAACGGGGGGTCACAGATGATGGCATTCTGAGCAGTCTCCAGTGTATTGGACGGTTACAAAATTCTTAGCAAACAAAATGAGCCCACTGTTCTCTCTTGATGGCCCAAAACTCTATATTTTTATAGCTTGGGACTTTGTCTCCAAGCCTCCTGGGATAGAGGTTAGATCAGGAGCCTCCAGTCCCTCCTGTCCCTGTGCCCCCAATGCCCAGGGCCATTTCACAGCTTTCCCTGTTCTGAACAACTAGCCCCAACCCAGGGGATCTTTCCCGTGTGGTCACTGCCCCCAGCTTCCTGCACACACACCCCAGCAGGTGCCAGAAGAGCTGGAGATGAAGCCAGATGCTCTGGTCTCTTGAAGCCCTTTTGGAGGACACCCCACAGCTTGCCTAAGGTTCGACTCCTTGCCCTAACCCTTGAGGCAACCTGGAGGCTCAGACCCCTGACCCCCACCCCTCACTGCAGCTCCTCACGCACCTGCCCTCACCCGGGCCAGACTCGTGCCCCTTTGGAGCCTTCATCTGTGACACTTTCTCTTTTAGTCCCTCACCCCCACATCTCAGCTCGTTGGCCAGGTCTCAGCGGAGAGGCTGGAGAGGCTGCCATGTCTCCAGCACCGTACAGAGTCACCTTGTTTTGTAGGGACTTCAAACAACTGATGTTCAGGGCCCCCTGTGATGCTGTCCCTGCCGTGCAGAGAGTACTAGATTAACCAGGACTAGAATAAGGCCTGGGTTGCAGTGAGGGCGGGTGTTGTGTGCCTGGGTCAGCCAGTGGGGACCCCATCACCCAGCCCTCAGCCTCAGGTAACCCTATAGTGTCTGGTTTTTTTGCAGAGGAAAAAAAGCCCAAGACTCAAGGGGTGGGGCCTCCTTCAGTCTGCAGCCTTTCTGTGTCCTGGGCCCTCTGTCTTAGAGTCTACTGCCCACAGAGCTGGGTTCAGCCTTGTCAGGAGGTCAGAAGCCCCGTAAGAGCTGACTGAGCAATACCACAGGTACCAAAGCTTGCAGTGTCCTGGAAGGTGACCAGGACACCATGCTGAGTGAAAACCAGGGAAGTTTCCCCGATGCTCAGCTCCAGGCGGCAAAGCACGCAGAGAAGGGAGCCGGATGGGATGGTTGGTGGCAGGACCGTGGGTACTTCCTCCCCACTTGTATTTCCTCTTGTCTGAATTCTCTCGTGTGATTATTTTATAATTACTAAACATCCTGGCAATACAGTAACAATGTAGTGGGTGGGAACAGGAAGGCTCTCTGCAAGCACCTCGACAGGGCCAGCTGGACCATCCCACGCTGCTGTGTTGAGGAGCCAGGTCCCCTCTTGTCCCCAGGTCTTCTGTGGGCAGGTGCTGTAACAACACTTACCACCCTACAGAGAGTCCTGAGTCCTAGGAGTAGCCTTATCTTACAGATGAAGAGACAAGCTCAGAGAGGTGGGGACACTTGCCTGGGTCACACAGCTTTGTGAGTGTGTGTTTGTGTGGTGGGGGAGGTAGTTTGGGTCTAGCTTGTTTCTCCTTCCCATCCCGGCATTTAGTGGCTCCAATATACTATTTTCTTACTGTGAGGGACCCAGAAAACTGCTAGCCCTGAGGGAAGGAAAGGGGGGATGAACCCTCCTCCTTCAGGGAGCTGTGGGGAGGCAGGGGTGGGCCAGGCAGAGGGGGCCTTTGAAGAGATGACAGGAAGGAGCAATTTCCCAGAGCGGCCTCCCTGCACCCCTATCAGCTGTGGCTGCTGATCGCAGCCTGTTCCGCTCCACTGTTCATCCATTTAGCTACTGATCTCCTTGATTCTGCGCCTTGGGAAGCAGATGTTGCTTTAATTGTGGAGGCATGGAGAGGACAGGAACAGAGTCCCTGCAAGGTCCCAAGGACGAGTTTCCTAGCTGCCTAGAGTGTGTGGGAGATGGGAGACCAAGCCCTGTGTGGTGTGGGGCTTTGCCAAGGGATCCTGAGAGGCCGCACTGGAATCTGTGTGTCATGGCAGACATCATTCCGTCTCTGCCGAACACACACACACCAACCCACTGGGAGTGTTTCACAAGTAGCAGTCAACAGCCCTTAGAATTTTTGTAAGGTGATAGATTCCACGCCTCCCGACTTAAGAATGCAGTTGTCACCTCTTGGGAGCATCTTTTCGCATCCTCACCCTCATCCTAAGCACAGTGTCACATGGTTGGAACCCTCCTGCCCTGCATATTGCGGATTAGGCTTGGGTAGAAGGTGGCTCGGCTTCTGGCCTCTCCACCGCATGCGTGGGTGCATGCTTGTGTGGGAGGTCCTGGCTGCCTGCTGAGTGTTCCTTATCTCCAGTGTTGTCTGTCCTGCTTCACTCAGGGACCTTCAAGGCAAATGCTAGATGGGCTTCTAACCTCAGAGACTGGGGAAACAGGCTCAGTGAGACAGAATCACCTGTTTAGGGTCATATACTAGTCAAGAACTAAGAGACTCAGGACCACTCCAGGTTTGTCTTAGAAGCTAGAGCCCTTCTTAAGAAAAATAGTGAAATTGGGCAGTGGTGGCACCTTTAATCCCAGCACTCAGGAGGCAGAGCCAGGCAGATCTCTGTGAGTCCAAGGCCAGTCTGGTCTACAGAGTAAGATCCAGGACAGCCATGGCTACACAGAGAAACCCTGTCTTGAAAAACAAACAAAACCAAAATGGACTGGAGAAATGGCTCAGTATTTAAGAGCACTGGCTGTTCTTCCAGAGGTTCTGAGTTCAATTCTCAGCAATCACATAATGGCTCACGACCATCTGTAATGAGATCTGGTGCCCTCTTCTGGCCGGCAGGCATACATGCAAGCAGAACAACATAAAATGTAAATCAATCTTTAAAAAAGAACAAACAAAAATAATGAAACTGAGATTCAGGGAGATGCTCATTAAGCAGAGAAAGACCCAGTTCGGGGCCTTGGTATCCACACAAGATGCTGGGAACAGGCTGGAGATCTGGCGTGGTGGTTACGAGCCCTTCTTGTTTCTGCAGTGGACCTGGGTTCTGTTCTCAGCACTCACACGGCAGCATACAACTGTCGTATCCCCTGGGGATTGGACTCCCTCTTGCGGTTTTCTCAGCACCAGGCACATAAATGGGCACCGTTAGCTATATTCCAATGCCCAGAACACTCCCATGTGCGGGGGCCAGGGAAACTGAGACCCAGTGGGGTCTGTCCTCTGGCCCTGCAGCTAGGGGCTAGGAGCACAAGCTCACATGCTCTGGTAGCTGTACTGGCAGCAGCACTGACCCAGCAGAAAAGAGGGAGGAGGCCTGGCCCGACGGCACCTGGCCCTGGCCTGGGGTGGGAAGAGTCAGGTCTCATACAGGTCCTGTGTGATCTTGAGGGGGCTGTAGGGCAGGCCGTTCACCAACAAGGAGCCCCCTCTTTAGCCAGCCAGTGGTGCACACAAGCAGAAGATGGCAGTCCCTGCCCTTCAAGGTGACAATTGGAAGGGTAGATTAGAGGACTGGATGCAAGCCAGTGGCCAGAGCGCCTCAGGCCTCTCCCTCGCCGTTCTAGGGCAGGCAGGTACCCTCCTCCACTTTAGGAGGGCGAATAGTGGGGTTATATAATGTTTGGGTATAATCGCTTTCCCAGCCACTGACATGGGGGTGGCGCAGCCTGGATTTCTTCCCGGAGAAGAGACTGGGGGGGTAGGGAGGCTGGAAGGGAGGAACTCTGCTTCTGCTGATAGACAGGGTTACCTTGGCTGGTATTGCTCCCTCTCTGGGCCCTGGTCTCTCTCTCTCTCTCTCTCTCTCTCTCTCTCTCTCACACACACACACACACACACACACACACACACAC
>NW_026067969.1:7045146-7069207 GCF_014885135.2 Alexandromys fortis
GAGAGAGAGAGAGAGAGAGAGAGAGAGAGAGAGAGAGAGAGAGAGAGAGAGAGAGAGAGAGATGGTTTGCTAACCTTGTCCACGGAGTTCTGTGGTTCTGCCTAGGGCCTCTAGAGAATCCATGACGCTCAGAAAAGGGACCTGAACACTTGGGCTGCTTCCCCACCCGGAGGTCTGAGTGTTTATTCAGCTCTCCAGCACATCCTTGCTGGGCGTATGTCAGACACCAGGCCATGTCCGGACTGTCAAGCTATGGCCAGCAGGGATTTGTAGCCAGTGCTGAGTGAGTGGGAGAGATACCATCATGGGGGGCTTTGGCTAAGGGTGGAACAGGACTTTACCCTAGCCAGGTTAGACAGGTTGACACCCGAGGACCTGCCGTGGTGAATATGTGTCAGAGTTTACAGAACTCGGAGGTACTGAGCACCAAGGAGTGGTGGGAGGTGCATGGTGGGGCTTCTGAGCAGGCTGGCACTCCTGGGCGTTCCGCATCACTTCATGGGGGTGTCTTCTCCAGCCTCCTGTTGATGGGTGGGGTTCAGTGACAGGCTCTGCAGGGGTAACTAGATACTCAATAGACTGGCGTTCTGCCACCAGCCCCTGCAGCAGATGTCGGTGCCAACGACGCCTGCTGGTGCAGTTTGGGGCTGGCTTCTCAGGGCCTCCTGCGGGGCTCTCTGGGCTGGGCTCAGGAGACCCTGTCACACTTCTTTTCCTTTGCTCCGTCTTTATTCATTTGGAGACGAGCTCTCACTGTCGCCATGGCCGTCCTGGAACTCGATCTGTAGACCAGGCTGGCCTCCAACTCACGGAGGTCTGCCTGCCTTTGCCTCTTGGGATCGAAGGCGTGTGCCACCATAGCTGGCATTGTCATTGCTTTTAAAGAATTGTTGTGGTCCTTTAAATAGCAGGCAGTACTGTAGAGGAGTTAGAAGGCTGGAGGGGAGTGGAGGGGGTAGCTGGGGTGTGGAGGAGTTAGCTGGTCAGTAGGTAGATCTCGCACAGACTCCAGAGTCTGGCTTTGGAGCTGGGGGTCATGAGCCAACCTAAAACTCTTTGCATTCTGGTCCTGGTAAGGAAGCTCGCCATAGCCCCAAGGAATGAAGCTCAGACCCAGTGTCCGGGTCCCATTCTGGTGTGTGACCTGTTAGCAGGGTTCACAGGCACCCCAGGATTGCCAGGGGCAAGCAGACCCTTTGAGGCTTGTCAGGACAGAATGGAGAGACCTCTGTGAATCTGGAGAAATTCTGTCCTGGACTGATTTGGGACACAAACTGGCAGGCAGAAAAGAAGAGACCCAGGGCAAGGCATTCCCAGAGTATAGGCTGGGAGTAACTGTGGACAGCTGGGCTGCTTGATCTGTAAAATGGGATCATTGCCCTACCTCACATGACGCTGTGACCGCCACCATGGGTGTGTGTGGGGTCACAGTTCCACAGGAGGCTTCTAGCTCTCGACTCCCCAAATCCTCTACTTTGAGGATAGCGGCTCTGGCTGTCCACTGTGGGAGGAATGGTCCTTAGCAGAAAGCCTGCCCTGCCTGGGCGACAGAGGTGGCCTCAGTTACACACAAGCACCAACCTACAGCCACTCGTAGCTAACTTTGGTATGACGATGGCCACCCTAAGGACTGTTTTGTACGACTTTGTAGCAATGCCTGATATTGGCGAGTGGATACCGGAGAGTTTTAAATGTCAGGCCACGGGGGGACACGCACCATGTCACCCAAGTCAAGATGGGTGTGACACAGTTTCTCCATACATGAGCATTCTGAGAGGTGACGACATTTGCTTAGGGCTGCGCAGCTGGTGAGCGGCTGACTTAGACTGGGTTTGGCCTCTGAAGCCACACTGTCGGTGGTCGGGCTAGGGGAAGGTCTTGTGCCAGGTACAGGGGCAAAGGTGGGTGTGTCCAGGTGGAGTACACAGGGTCTTCTGAGCCCCACGCATGGTTCCAGTGGGTGTCAGCTCTACTCCTTTAGAGCAGGGATGTGGTAGGAGCCATATAGGAACCAGCTGTCACTCCATGTGGTGCCAGGAGTAAGGCTTCCTGAAGTCACTTGGTAACTCATTCTGCTTCTGTGCCAGGAGTGTCAGCTTGAGGGGCCAAGTGCACTGCAAGCCATGTTCAGGTGACCTCTTGCCTTTCTTCCGATCTCCTGTATTCATGTGAGGCTCAAAAAGCTGGAGCAATTTGCCCAAGGTCACACAGCCAGTGAGTGGCAGAGGTGTGAGCCTCTGTCCATAACATCTGGGCCCATGTTATTGGACCATGTGATACTGTTACCAGTGTCATGGGGCCTTGTGTCTTTGGACTGGGGTTCCTGGCTTTCCCGGGTCTATGGCGGAGGCTCCTGGTGGGTGATGTTCTCTACTGCCTGCTGTGCTATCTGCAGGTATAAGGGCTTCATTAAGGACTGTCCCAGCGGGCAGCTGGACGCGGCTGGCTTCCAGAAGATCTACAAACAGTTCTTCCCGTTTGGAGACCCCACCAAGTTCGCCACGTTCGTTTTCAATGTCTTCGACGAGAACAAGGTGAGCTGCAGCTTGCTGGGTCTGCCCTAGCCCTGAGCTTCTCCAGCTGTTGCGGCATGCAGTAGGAGGCTCAGCAGCCCTTGCACCTCACGCTCCCCTGCAGGGCTCCCCACTCAGAATGGGACACCCATGTGCATGGGGCCACGACGGCACACACACGCACCAGCACAGATCAAGACTGACACCTGCGTCCATGTGGCATGCCCACCCACGTGTTCATTTGTGTGACGGACACACTCAGTGTTCTATGTGCACAAAGACACAGGCTTGCACATGCAAACACACACAGCAACATACATGTATGAAGGCATAGCATACGCACACGTGTACATACATGTGAGTTTTCTTATGGATACAAAATGCGGATCTCCAGGAATAGTGAGATCAGTGGCTGTAACTCTTCATGGTGTGATTGACAGGCCTGACAGCTGTCCACAGGGTTATCACTGCTTTTTTTGTTTTTTTTGAGACAGGTGTCTCATTTATCCCAGGGTCTTAGGCCTGGGGAGGAAGGGTTTGTCTCAGCTTTCAGGTCCCAGTCCCAGTCCATAGGCAAGGCAGGAATCCGGAGGCAGGAGCTGAAGCGGAGACTGCAGAGGAATGTAGCTTACAACTCCAGACCTCCTGCCCAGGGTAGCCCCATCCTTATCAATTGTCAATTAAGAAAATACTCCACCAGGGCTGGAGAGATGGCTCAGCAGTTAAGAGCATTGGCTGCTCTTCCATAGGACCAGGGTTCAGTTCTCAGCACCTACAAGGCAGCTCACAAACTGTCTGTAACTCCAGTTCCAGAGTATCTGACACCTTCGCACCAATGCACATAAAGTTAAATAAATTATTTAAAAAAGGAAATCCCATAGGCCAGTCCAGTGGGAGCATTTTCTTAATTGAGGTTCCCGCTTTTCAGATGACTCTAGCTTGTATCAAAACAATAACAATAACAACAAAAAATTAGCCAGACCACCGAGGCTGACCTTCGTTCTCTTTGTAGCTGCTACTGGCCTCAGATTTCTCTCTTCTAGCTTCTGTCTCCTAGAGGTTGGAATTGCAGTCACATGACAGCCATCATGCCCTATGGTGTGGGTTCTTTCAATGCCCCCATTTCACAGATGAGGAAACTGGGGCTTACTGTGTGCCTTTTGTGTCTGGCTCTTTCCCAGTGTACCACTGAGCATGAGTTTCCCATGCTTACTATGTAGCAGCGAGTGTTTCCTGGCACTGGCTTTGCTAACCGACAGCTGGCCTGTCCAGGGTTGGGGTAGCCGGGCTTGCAGCCTGTCCGAGACAGCACCTTCCTGAGTTCGTGGTATTTCTGGGATCCCTGTCACTCACCTCTGCACTCGTGACTCAGGTGGCTTTTATTTTATGGTCCTAGCTTTCTCCCCAGGTGCTCCAGTCCACTGGCTGGCACTGGGATGGGTTCCACCCTCTCTAGACCCCAGTTTCCTCTTTTTTTTTTTTTAAAGCCTACAGCACCCGGTATTCCCAGGCGGTCTCCCATCCAAGTACTAACCATGCCCGATCCTGCTTAGCTTCCGAGATCAGACGAGATCGGGCGCGTTCAGGGTGGTATGGCCGTAGACCCCAGTTTCCTCTTTTGTAAAACAAATTGGCAGAACTAAGCTGCTCTGTAGAAATGGCTTTCTCCTGAGCCCCCTCCACTTGCTGGTTTTTCCCAGTGTTGCCCAGCAGGCAGTTTCTCTTTCGGCTCTGCCTCTTCTCCTTCTCCTTCCCTCCTGTCGTCCCCTGTTCACCAGCCCCACCCCTGTCTTCCATCTGGACTGCCCATCATCTCCCTGTGAGTTCTGGGCTGACCAAAGCCCCTCCTTTTGTCTCCCTCAGGATGGCAGGATCGAGTTCTCTGAGTTCATCCAGGCTCTATCGGTGACCTCAAGGGGGACCCTGGATGAGAAGCTGAGGTGTAAGTCCCCTATCCCCAGCAAGGCTAGAGGGATGCAGTCCCAGTCCTTGCCAGGAGAAGGTGCCAGACACCAGCAGCAGTGACCGGCAGAAGGAGTCCGCTCTGCGAGGTCAGGGCATTCTTACAGGCCTGGGCAGTGAGCTCTGGGCAGGTGGGCCCACTGTGGCCAAGTAAGCAGGCCAGGCCATCTGTGCAGACCCAGAACAAGAAGGACCCTGTCCTTGCAGGACAGATAAAGGTCTCAGAGGGAGGAGTTGGGCTTTGTGAGGCAGAGTCCACAGCCATGTGTGTGGGACAGGCTGTAGGGTGTAGTGGGGGTGGGGACAAGAGTGACATTAAGGCAGATGCAGTACTGGGATGGCAGACCCTGTGGGTGGCATCACAGGATCCAGATCCCTGTGGACTCAAGTCTTCAGCCATATTGATAGTCTCTCGTTTATTTGCTCATTCAACAAACATCAGTTGAAGGCGCCACCTGTGATACCAGCTGGGAATCCAGGGTCTACCCAGGTCCTTGCTGTAGCGGCTGTCAGTCTGTCACAGCAGCACGGTTCCTAAACTCCCCTGTGCTCTACAGGAGGCAGGGAGGAGGAGGTGCCAGCCGAGACAGCAGAGGAGGAGCTGATGAGCTCCGAGGGGGACCGCCATGGCAGAAGGGGCTCCAGGCTACAACTTGGTGTAGAGGCTGCAGCAGGAGGACTAGGAGGCCACTGAGGCAAGGGTGGCCCTTGGCTGACCCAGGGTGATAATAGGGGAATTTTCTAGAAGGGGGACAGCTGGGCAGAATGCCCTGATTGGTGAGTGCTTCTGTTTCCATAGTGGCTTCTGTGTTTATAAACAGAAGAGGACTGTCGTCCTGCGCACCCATATATTGTTTTATTTCCTCCTTTGCCCACTGTGGGAGGGGCGGCCTAAAGATGAGAGGTCAGGCGTGGGGAGGCAGAGCCACAGTGTCAGGGATTTGGGGGTCTCTGTTACCATGTTGGTCTCATAACCTGGCTGTCTCCTCCAGGGGCTCCCAACTTGTCCCGCTCTGGGGACTGCACACAGACCTCTCCAGCCATGGCCTCAGTCCCTGTAAATCAAAACCTGCATATTTAAAAAATTATTGTTATTATTTTTGCTGCACCAGAGACTGAACCCAGGACCTTGCCTACGCTAGGCAAACACTCTGCCATTGAGCTACAGCTCCAACCCTTGTTTCTTCAAGTTCTCACTACATAACCCAGGCTGGTCCAGGACTCACTGTGTAGCCCAGAATGTTTTTGAACTCAAGATCCTCCTGCCTCCACTTCTGAATACTCAGATTAGAGACATGAGCTACTGCATCTAACTCCTGAATCTGTGTTTATTTAGTAACTCTGGCTACACTGGTTTGGGAGTGTACCCTCGTATAAGTATAAGAGAGAGTAAATCTGGCGGGACTGTCTGACTTCAGGTCTTTAATTGAGTCATGGGGTGGTGGGGGGAAGAAGTTGCTGGCCCTGGGCCAGGGTGACCCCACCTGTATGGTTGATCACAGGGGCCTTCAAGCTCTATGACTTGGATAACGACGGCTACATCACCAGAAATGAGATGCTGGACATAGTGGATGCCATTTACCAGATGGTGGTGAGTCTCAGAGTGGCAACGGGGGGCCATCAGAGGGTGAGGAGTCTCAGAGGGTAGGGGGCCATCAGATGGTGGTGAGTCTCAGAGGGTAGGGGGCCATCAGAGGGTGAGGAGTCTCAGAGGGTAGGGGGGCCATCAGATGGTGGTGAGTCTCAGAGGGTAGGGGGCCATCAGAGGGTGAGGAGTCTCAGGAGGGGGGTGGTGGCAGGAAGGTCACTTGTGACCTACAGGGCCCAGGGGAAATCCAGAGTCACCTTTCTGTTTCTGGACAGTACAAGTCAATCAAGTACTGCTGGTTGAATAGCCACCTGGGGGTCAGGCAGGGGACTAGGTGGGTGGTGGAGCCATGTAGACGAAGTTTCTGTCCCACCTGCTTCCATAGCCGTTCAGTCCCAAATAAACACACAGAGCTTATATTAATTATAAACCAGTTGGCCTATTGCTCGGGCTTATTACTAACTAGCTCTTATAACTTAAATTAACCCATAATTCTTACCTATGTTTAGCCACGTGGCTTGGTACCTTTTCTCACTGAGGCAGTCTCATCTTGCTTCCTATTTGTCTGGCTGGTGACCACATCTCTGCTTTTCCTCTTCCCAGAATTCTCCTAGTCTGGTCGCCCCACCTTTACTTCCTGCCTGGCTACTGGCCAATCAGCGTTTTATTAAATCAATACAAGTGACACACCTTTACAGTGTATGAGAGCATTGTCCAGCAGTCGAGCTAAGTGACTGAGATGTTCCTTTGGAAGGTGACAGGGCTGGAGAATAGGAGAAAGAGGTGATCCCCATAGGCATGAGCCCAGATATCAAGGCAAGGGTTTAGTTATGAGCTCAAAGGCAAAAGTGCTGGCCTAGTGCCCTGGTGGCCTGGCCAAGGCTTAGCTTAACCACAAGCCCAAGGTTGCCACACACTGGCCCAGTCTTGTGTTCACCAACTTTGACAGGGGAACACTGTGGAGCTCCCAGAAGAGGAGAACACGCCAGAGAAGAGGGTGGACCGGATCTTCGCCATGATGGACAAGGTGAGGTGGGGCATAGGGACCTTGGGCCTGGCGTGGCTTTGCCACAATCCTTGAGAGACTGGCTCAGGCCAGTCAACCTGGCTCATGGCTGGCCACCAATCAGTCTTTTCGGTGAGTTTCCCGGGAAGGTTCCTTGTAATTAAGCAGTGTCCTCAGCCTTCATTATTCTATTCTAGAACCCTTTGATGTTCTGCAGAACCCAGACTTCTCACAATAGCGGCCCCATCATAAAACTATGACCCTTACACAAAAAGGAAACAGATATTTTAAGTTGCGGCTTCTGAGGAACGATTTAAAGGGAACCTGTGATGTAACTCTGGGGTGTGGCTCAGTGACAGAGGGCTTGCTTACCATGCACAAGGCCCTGGGTTCCATCCCTAGCACTGCACAAACACAGTGGCCATGCCCATCGCCTAAGTCAGAGCTTGGATACAGGCAGCAGCTGTGTGCCAAGGCCGTGGGTGGGTGGTCAGCTTAGGTTCTGGGGAATGAGAAGGACACCCCCCGCCCCTTTCCTGTGTTCACAGACCTGCTGTGTTTTAGCCACAGACCCCAGGGGGAGAAATCGCTTTCTCTTGTGTGTGTGTCTCTGTCCTATGCATGTGTGTGCTCCAGGCGTGTGTGTGTGCTCCAGGCGTGTGTGTGTGCTCCAGGCGTGTGTGTGTGTGTGTGTGTGTGTGTGTGTGTAGGCTGGAGGATGATAGCAAGCATCTTCTTTGCTCTCCACCTCCTCGTTTTGGAAGACAGCGTCTTTCTCTGAACCTAGTGCTTGACGATTCAGCTGGAATAGCTGGCCCGTGAACCCCAAGGATCTTCCTGGCACTTGCCACCTTGCCTGGCTTTTCTGTGGTCCTCACAGTTAACACTTAACTCACCAGCCCATCTCCCCAGACCCTCTTTCTCTTTTCTGCAGAACTCTATGGTTCCTCCGACTCTGTGATGCCCTTCCTCTATTTTCCTGGTGATGCTGAGGGTTGCCCCAGGGCCTTGTGCAAGTACAGAACCTGTGCTCTGCTTGAGCTGTACCCCACCAGAAGCAGGTTTTATTTTTCCCCAAACGAAAATAACTTTGATTTACATGGAAATTTGACACCGTGGGGTGAAGAAACAGCCTCTCTAGCCTCCACAAGAATATAAGTCCCCAGGCTTCCTGCCGCCTGCTGATAGTACCAGGCTTGCACTGAGAGGTCTGAGCTCTTAATTAGGAAGGGAGATTAGGACATGAGAGGGGTGCAGCTGGGTTCCCGCTGTCCCCAGACAATTTTCAGAGGGAGTGCAGAGGCAGCCGCAGCCCTCTTGTAGCGGGACCCCACACTGCTTTTTTGCTAAGACCATTCACTCGCTGCCCTGCTGGAGGCATGCTTCTTCTGGGTTTGGAAACACCATAGACCGTGGATTTACACGGGTTTGGTAATGGTGACCCTAGGACACTTCCCTTACCAGACCACAGGACACAGGTGCACTTCTCCTTCGTAGGGTGACCCTGAAGATTTGAGGGCTAGGGGGTACTGACCATC
This sequence comes from Alexandromys fortis, assembly GCF_014885135.2. Lineage (NCBI taxonomy): Eukaryota > Metazoa > Chordata > Mammalia > Rodentia > Cricetidae > Alexandromys > Alexandromys fortis. The sequence goes on from NW_026067969.1 coordinate 7,053,754, forward strand.
ATAGATTGAGGCTCTCAGCCATCACAAGATCGGCCTTGCCAGGATGAGTAACGCCTGGCGTTGCCTTCCCTGCTTGCGGGTATTGCAGCGAGTGGTACCTGAGGCCTGAGTTCTCATGAGACTCCTTCTAGGGACTCCTGAGACTTGATGTGGCCTGCTCCAAGGGTGACTTAAATGTCCTTTCAAAAGAGACCCCAGGAAAGCATGGATCATCAGCCCTCAGGATTGACCACCTTTCATGCACATGGTATACATCTGTGCATGCGTGCACACTCGTGCACATGTATGGTCCCTTCCCAGAAGCTGGCCCACAAGGGTGTCTCACTGGGTTTGGGACTCACAGATGCAGCGAGGCTGACCGGCCAGTGAGCCCCAGAGCTCGTCCTATTTCCCACTCCCCCAAGGTTACAACTCTGTGCCACCACGCCTGCCTGGCATTTTGACGTGGGTCCCAGGGATCAAACTTAGGTCCTCATGCTTGTATGGCAAACCTCTACCCCTGGTACTGGATTTTTTTTTTTAAACTGGAAATTGAACTGGCAGGTAGTGGCACACACCTTTAACCTCAGCACTCGGGAGGCAGAGGCAGGCGGATCTCTGTGAGTTTGAGGCCAGCCTGGTCTACAGAGGGAGTTCCTTGATAGCCAGGGCTACATGAAGAAACCTTGTCTCGAAAAAACAAAAACAAAAACAAACAAAACAAAAAAGCCACTCTGGATAAGCTAGTAAAACAAACAACACAGCACAACATTGGGATAGGGTCTCCACTAACACCCCGCCACTGAGCTATCCTTGTTTCAGGGTCTGTAAATTCCCCAGCCTGGCCTTGAACTCCCTGCATAACCCAGGATTTGGAGTCCTGAGCCTCCTGCCTCAGCCTCCCAAGTAGCGGAGATTATAGGCTGTGGCACTGAGCCCCGTTTATTATGGAGAATTAATGGAAATAAAAGTATGGAGTGGGATTTGAGCCAGTGTAGTCGCTTTGACTGATGAAAACCCAGAGCTGCAGGTGTCTGTAAGTTAACTCCTATGGTGTCCGCCCCAGACCTGTCACCGTGCCTCTCCCTGGTCCCCAGATGGGGAACCAGAGGCTGAGTGAGGTGTGTCAAGAGTGCCGGGTCTGTGTAGTGCTGCCTTCTCACCTCCGAGGACGCCATTAGACTCAGGGATTCTATTGAGACCAGCTGTGGGTGGACTTGAGACTCCTGTCCCGGAAGGCAGACTGCCATCTTCAGCCACCTCTCTTCTTGCAGAATGCCGATGGGAAGCTGACGCTGCAGGAGTTCCAGGAAGGCTCCAAGGCTGATCCCTCCATCGTGCAGGCGCTGTCCCTCTACGATGGGCTGGTATAGTCCAGGCCCAGAGCTGGGGTAAGCTGAATGGGTCCTGTGGCAGGGGTGGGGTAGAACCCCACAGCACAGCCAGCTAATTCTGTGTTTCCAGGGTGCTTGGAGCCAGGGGGCAGGGTCTTCGTCAGCCAAGACCCTGTGGTTTATTGTTTTTATCAATCCAAATCCAGCCTCTGGTTAGTTTGAAAATAGGGTTTCCTGGGTTGAAGACACTGTAGGCAGTCAGGGGAAGGGGACTGTGGGAAGGCAGAATGATTCGCTCCTTCTTTAGCTCAAAGGTCTGAGCTCCATTTTAAAGGTTCCATTAATATTACTTAAAGAAAAGATTTGTGTGTGTGTGTGTGTGTGTGTGTGTGTGTGTGTACATGCGCACACGGGATGCGTGTACCAGCAGAGGCCAGAAGAAGGCATCAGATCTACTGGAACTGAAGCCAGAGGACTCTGTGAGCCGCTGGGTGTGGATGCTGGGAACTGAACTTGGGTCCCTGGCAGAACATCCAGTGCTCTGAGCCACTGAGACATCTATTAGCCCTTCTATTAATACTACTTTGCGCAGAAATGCTTTTGTATTGACAGGGTATTAGATGTTTACAAAGAAAATGTCATTAAAAATAAGTGTGATAGATTAAGTTTACTTCCAGAACTATCCCATCCGACCTGGACATAGTCACAGTGGCCAGAATCATTAATTTTTTTAAAGCCACACTTGTTTGTTTATTGTTTGTTTAGACATAGTCACAGTGGCCAGAATCATTAATTTTTTTAAAGCCACACTTGTTTGTTTATTGTTTGTTTAGACATAGTCACAGTGGCCAGAATCATTAATTTTTTTAAAGCCACACTTGTTTGTTTATTGTTTGTTTAGACATAGTCACAGTGGCCAGAATCATTAATTTTTTTAAAGCCACAATTGTTTGTTTATTGTTTGTTGCTCGTGCCATGGCATGCGTGTGGAAGTTAGGGAACAACCTGCTATGTATGTCTGCCACCTTCCCTGCTCTGAGCCAGTTGGGACGAGTCCCACACTTCTGCGAAGTTGGCTCTGACTATGATTTGCTGACTTGGTGGCCAGATTTTAACAGAAAAGCAAAGCCATGTGCTTGCGTCTTTTTCTTTATCGCTTTCCAAAACGAGTCGGATTGTGCATCCTGCTAGTTTCTGTGCATGGTGTCTCCCTCTACTGAGGTCCTGGAGAATGTCCGTTAGGCTGGACTGGCCACCAAGCCCCTGGCATCTGTTTGTCTCCAGTTCCCCGGTGCCAAACTTAAGCATCTGCTGCCAAGCTCAGCTCTTTGACCTGGTTGTTGGGGACCAAACCCAGATCCTCAGTCTTGCTTGACAGGGACTTTACCAAAATGAGCCATCTCTCAAGCCCTGAGTTCATTGTTCTCCTGACATCCTTTAAAGGTAACCGGTGACTTTTAAATATCCATCATTATGAACTTCTGAATCTAAATTAGGTTTAGGTTTACAGCTACTTAGCAGCAGGTGCAATGCTGTCTCCATCATTTCTCGGGAGCCTCCGTTTCAGTCAGAACTTCCTGGTGGGTGTGTAGTCTCACACCCGCAATCTCAGCATTAAGGAGGCTGAGGGACAAGGATTAGCCATGTTAGTTTCGGGCCAGCCCAGGCTACATAAAGAATTTCAGGCCAGCCTGGGCAACAGTATAAGATCATGTTTCAAAGCAACAACAAACATCATGTTAATAAAAGATGGGCAGGGCTTGAGCTTTGACAGGAATAACAGGTACAAGTCAGAAAGGTTTGCTGATCACAGAGCCAGAGGAAGGATGGCCGAGACCCCACGATGACCCTGCCCACATGCCTCCTCCCTTTATTCCTGACCTCTGTGTCCTATCTGTCCTAGGCACCCCCACTGTCTTAGTCAGGGTGACTGACACACCATGACCATATTGGGGAGAAAAGGGTTTATTGACTTACAAATCCCTATCGCTGTTCATCACTGAAGGACCGCAGGAGCCTGGAGGCGGAAGCTGATGCAGAGGCCGCGAGGGTGCTGCTTACTGGTTTGCTCCTCATGGCTTGCTCAGCCTGCTTTCCTATGGAACCCAGGACCACCAGCCCACGGGTGGCACCGCTCACCATGGCACCGTCAACACTAACACAAAAACCGATCTCTGATTACAAAAATGCCCTGCAGGCTTGCCTCCAGCCTGATCTCATGGAGACTTTTTCTCAGCTGAGGCTCGCTTTTCTTCTCTGATGACACTGGCTTGTGTCGGGTTGACATCAAACTAGCCAGTACACTCCCTGTGGGGACTTCCTTCTAGGGACACCATTGAATGCTTCCTTTCTGCTGGTTTTTATGCTAAGAGAGAAAACCACCGAGTTGGCCTGGATAAGGGTCTCTGGTCCTCATAGATCAGGAGCCCTCTGGGCAGAGACGTTTCCGCAGCTTTCCGATCAGGACACCTCCGGGACTCTATACCACATTATCATGGGTGGGAGGCTGGCTGGTTCCAGGGAGAGTTCTGTGCCTGGAGAATTCTGTGGGCTCGAAGATAGGACCCCTGTGCTTTTAATAAGAGAATAGATGAGGGGAACTCGCTTAGTACAAAAGCAACCATTTCGAAGTGGACAGTTCAGCCGGGTGGCATAGGCCTGTTGTTCCCCTGTTGGGTCCTGTCATCCCTGTCACCACAGCTGTTTGAGGCAGGGGTCTCTAGGGGTTAAGGCCTGCCTGAGCAATCGAATGACAGACCTGGTCTTAACATCAAAAATATAGAGCTGGTGACTTAATAATATGGGACATGAGAGACTCTGGTTTTAATCCCAGAGAAGTGTGCAAAAAGACATACATACGTACTCACATAGACATACACATGCACAAGCACATAGTTTGGTGGTGTTTAGTATATTCATACACACACGTGTGTGCACACACACACAGTCACAGACGCACAGACACACACATGCACACAGTTTGGTGGTAGTATATTCATACACACACATGCGTGCACACACACAGGCACGCACGCAGATACACACACGCATATGCACACAGGTGGTATTTAGTATATTCATACATACACGTATGCACACACACAGGCACGCACACAGACACACGCATATGCACACAGTTCAGTGGTATTTAGTATATTCATACATACACGTATGCGCACACACACAGGCACGCACACAGACACACACACGCACGTGCACACAGTTCGGTGGTATTTAGTATATTCATAGTGTTATGCAACTGCCACCTCCTCCTGGTTCTGACAGACTGGCATTCCCTGGAGTCAGGCTCCACACCTGGCACCTCCCCAGCCCTGCCATCCAGGCTGCTCTCTGGCTCTGCCTATTCTGAGGTGACCTTTTGAGTCTGGCTTTGCTCCTTTAGCATGTTCCCCAGATCTGTCCACGTCATATCGTGTGTCACAGCTTATTCCAAAACCTTTGTTCATTTGTTGAGATGCGGTCTTACCGTGTAGCCCAGGCGTTCCACTCCAGGCCACATCCTCAGCCCTTGGTATGTATCTTTGTGACGTTGACATAAAAAAACACAGCTCTCAGCTCAAAGGGGACAAGGAATAGCCTATTCTGGAACCAAAAAATGTGAGTGAGGGACACGGAGTTAGGTTACTCCAGGTTCTCATCAAGTTCTATCAGTAGCCTGGTGGAACTGTAAATCGAGGCTGTTTTAAAATACACTGGTGAGTGCATCACTGACATCAGCTACAGGCCAGGCGCTGTTTGCCACCGTTTCCGACTGCACCGTCCGGACACAAGAGCTCCGTTGTCTCCGTGCCCTGATGACACTGTATTTTCCTTTGCGTGTATATTGGCCATTCTCACAGGCTGGAGAGGCTGTGGCTCTGAGCCGTGGGTCCTTAGTGACTTCATCCTACGGTGGACGTTAATGGCTGTAAACTATTTTGTCCTGTTTATCCAGTTGGTCCCCTGTTGTTGGACTCTCAGGTCGGTCCTCACTGTAAGGACAGTACTGTTTATTTCTTAGGGATAACTGTGAAGACTTGTGTGGCTGAGCCACTTTTCAGGGCTTCCAGCCCAGAGCGCCAGTTTCCCTCTAGAGCCCTCATGCTTTTTTTCTTTGCTTGTGGCTCCTATTTTGACTGAGAAAATTTGATACAACTCTTGGTATATAAGTATATTGATTATAAAGAAATTTATTTTAGGGGCTGGAGAGATGGCTCAGCAGTTAAGAACACTGACTACTTCTTCCAGGGGAAGTATTCCCAGCACCGACATGGCAGCTCACAACTCCCTGTAACTCCAGTTTCAGGGCATCTGACACCTTCATACCAATGCAGATAAAATAAAGTTAAATAAATTATATAAAAATGAAATTTATTTTAAAAGTAGTTTTTGTTACACATATACTTTTATCATTAAAGACAAAAAGTAATTTGCACTTGAATGTAATAAATGTTGTTTATTTTTATAGAAAGATTTAAATTGTGGCTGAAGATTTGATAGCACAGGATACGGAAGGTCTTCGTCTGTCTTCAGGGCTGTCCTGAGAACACAGCCTCACATAAGCACTGAGCACAAAACCCAGAAATTGTTGGGCATTTTGTTCTAATCCTAGGCCAAAATTCATTTAAGAGTTGTTCTTCTTAATAAAATTCAGAGGCCGGGTGGCGGTGGCACATGTCTTTAATCCCAGCTCTCAGGAGGCAGAGGCAGGTGGATCTCTGTGAGTTCTAGGCAAATCTGCTCTACAGAGTGAGTTCCAGGACAGCCAGGACTACACAGAGAAACCCTTTCTTGAAAAACAAAAACAAACAAAAAATTTTAAGTCAGCAACTGAAATAACTTAACATTTTAAAAAATTATCTGGCTATAGAGATGGTTCAGGGATTAAGAGCACTGACTGCTCTTCCAGAGGACGTGGGTTCAATTCCCAGCACCCACATGGCAGCTCACAATTGTCTGAAGATCCAGTTGCAGGGGATCTGACACCTTCACACCAATGCAAATAAAATAAAAAATAAACCATAAAAAAATTTAAAAAAATTAAATCAAATATTCTAACAGGATACAATTTAAGAACAGAAAAATTTGTAGATACAGTAAACAAAAACAAAAAACGCTACAATTTATAATACATTCGTCTCAAACCAAAGCTGTTTCAGGCAGCGTTGGTGTTGTGTGGTGTGATGACCATGTGAACGATGTGGTGCTCTGACACCACGTGGGTGGATGTCACCAGAAACACCCCAGATTTGGGACACTTGATTCTGAACTAATTTTGGTTGTGGCGCATTCAGAGGTCTTCCACAAAGTGGGTTACCACAGAGGGGCTGGGTCTCTTATTACCACTACATTTAGTTAGTCAAAGGGACTTGCTGTGTCTTGCAGATGTGTGGGAACCACTCGCCTCCTCCTGTGCCATGAGGCCACCGCAGCCTGACACCGCCCCCGTGCCCACCCAGCCTTCCTCATCGACACACAGCGCCCTTGAGCCTCCAGGCTCGGTTCTGTTCCCCCCTGCCCTGCATCCACCTGCCGCCTGAAGCCACTGGTTCCAATTGTCAACAACCTCCGCTTGTCCAAAACAGCGACAACGAACCTAAACGGAAAAGGCTTGAGCCCTCTGCAAAACTAAGGCCACGGCTGCCTCCCTCAGGCAACCGCTCCGTCCCTCCTGCTCTCCTGCGTGTGTGCTTTCTTTTTTTATTTCAAACGGACATTGTTAAAGAAAACAAACAAACTACCTTCTGTTCTAGAAGATACTGACCCTCTGGGTCTCAGAGAACTCTGTCTGGCCCTCTGTAGTGGTGGCCAGGGGCCAGCGCTGCCTGGTGAGGGCTCTCAGCCCAGCCCTAACAGCAAGGTCACTGGCAGGCCAGGATGGTTAGTAATGGTGGCTCATGTGATAACAGTATTGTATGTTCTGTGGGGAAAGTAAGGTTTTTTTATACTCATATATAATCAATCCCTTTTATTTATTGGTTGTTAACTATTGCTGCTACCTTGTGTGTCTGAAACTCCCAGAATGCTGGGCTTCCGTTTACATGTGCACACCCTCACCCACCTGCCCACCTCCCTTGGGAGGATGGTGGCCTGCAGTGGCCAAGAAGCCAAAAATCTTTTTCCCTTTTTTGTTTCAGATACTGTGCTCCATGTTTGGAGAGGGGAAGGTGGGCATTCCTAAACGGCTAATGTACCGTTCTCCCAGCTTCTGCCCTGCACTCTCCACCCCTCTCCTCTGCTCTCCGTGGAGTCCAGAACACCTTTTTTCAAGGACAAACAGGTCTTTTATTATTATTATTTTTTTTAATTTTGCAACTCTTGCTCTGATGTTCCCAGGAGAGAGAAAATGGAGAGCCTTGTCCCGGGAGTGGGAACTGGGAGAGGGCCTCGGGCACACGGTGTGGAGAGTGTGAAGTGGGCTTCTCTGCCAACCGCTGGCAGAGGGGAAGATGCCACTGCCTCCTTGATGCTAGAGGTGTGCGTGGCCCGTGAATTCCGTCTTTCCTGCCTCTGTCTGCCTCTCGCAGCAGGCTACATGGCTTCTTCCCTGCTCAGAGTCTGAGAAGGGGGAGAGGAGAGGACCAGGCCACGCTGCTGAGGGAGGCTCTGCTTCTCCATGACCTAGTCCAGAGCCAACGATGGCTCCTTACTGTCCCCGGGAATACCGGGCAGCCGTGGATCAGAAGCAAGGAGTCTGACGTTGCCTTCTCAGTCAGCGGGGCTGGGGGCCTGGTGGTTGTTCTTGCTGACATTGGCCAATTCTCAGCCTGGAGCTTGGGGTTCTACCTCTGTGACACTGTTCTGTGGTTGTGTTCACCAGGCTCTGAGTGTCTGATGGCACCCCCCCCTTATCTCCTCTTTAGCATTCTCTGGGCTCTTGGGCTCCTTTGGGGGCTCATCCTCACCCTGGGCAACTTTCTCAGGTGAGAAACGGCCTCCCAACTGCTAAGAGGCAGGACCGGGCCCATAATTCTTGCTTCTAGTTTGTGTGGCCTCTCTGGCCACCATCGAGAGGGGGAAATGGCCCCTTGATTTTGTTCTGCTCCGACCCTCCTGTAATCTCCACCGTTCTTCTGGGAGACCACACTCTTCCTTGCTGTGGTGAGTAGCTAGCTGTCAGCTGGAGGATGGATGTCCTCCACCAAGAGGTGGCTTTGTCCTGCCTCTGCATTCCTGTGGGTGGGAATGCTTAGCTGGCCCACAAGTGTACCCTGTCCATGGGCAGAACCTTCGCTCATGCAGCCCCCACCGACAGCCCTCCGGACCCCAGGGGCCCCCACCGATAGCGCTCCGGACCCCAGGGGCTTCAGTTACACAGGCAGTTTTCTTTGAGACTTCTTTGGGTCAACTTCCTGCCTGGCCAATGACAGGGCCTCTGGACAGGGAGGAAGTGGGGTGGCGTGGGTTGAGAGGATGAGAGTGGACTTTCTCTCTGGTCTCTGGAGCCTCAGTCACCCTCTCTGTCAGTAGCATGTTTGATGCCATCGAGACGCAATGGATTCCTGGCTGAGGACTGTCAAGGGCTAAGCGTGGGTTTTCACCGAGTATCTGGGTCCAGGTTTCCTCTCCACATCTTAGCTTTCTAGTTTGCCACCTCAAGAGTGGCTTTTCGTCTCCACAGTTTCTGTCCTTGGGCCCAAGCCTCGGACGCTGAGACAGCTCTGGGCTGCCTTCTTCCTGGCAGGATCCCGACACCATTTTCACATGAGGATGTGTGCCGACTGCCTTCTGTCCCTCTTTTTCACCAGCCGTTAGCTGTGGCACACAGCACGCCCAGAATCTGAGGCTGGGCCTCTTCTGAGCAGCCTGAGGGCCTATCCCCGATTCATTTCCGCTGAGTCCCACCCCATCTGATGCTGCTTTCTTTAGGGGTGTGGTCCAGCCTGTGAGGCCAGGTTCCTGGTCCATCTGCAGACCCAGGGATGCTGTGCCCCCCTCTTCTTCCAAGCGTTTGCTCCCCACTTTGTGTTGATGGTGACTTCAGAGAGCATCACGACTTTGTGATATCTAGCCAAGTCTAAAATAACAAGGCACGCATATGCGGCATTGACGTCTCTTTCTTTAAACACTGCAGTTTGACAGTTGATTTCCTATGAAGATGCATTTGGGCTTTCAGGGACACTGTCTCTTCTAGGGGACTGTGGGGTGTAGGGTGCCTGGAGATTGCTGGCATCTCTCCTGAGAAAGCCCCCACTGCTTGGCCAAGCAGAAAGCCACTGTGATTCCTCCCAGTGTATTTACGAATTTACATGATCCAAGGATTACACGGGCGCCCCCTGGTGGTGATGAGCTACAGCGGCACCTGGGGGCTGCAGTGGTCCAGCAAGTGGTGATGTTGGAGGCTAGAGGTGGGAAGGCCAAGGAGGCTGTGGTTCAAGAGGCCCTGGACCCCCAGCCGCACATATATGGCAGCATGTCTCCCACCTGCCCCTTTGCTCTGCTAGGTCATCTGGGACTGGCAAGGTAGTTGGCATACGGGCACAGTGGGAAGTTTTGCCCCCCCCAACTTTAATTTTTTAAAAATATCTGCAGAATAAACCCAATGGTTAATTTTTGAATGAATAAAAGGCTTTTGTTGAATAAAGAGTTGGTCCCATCTTCTGTCTTGGCACAGGTTCAGGTTTTGTTTGCTTCCTAGGGAGGGGGGGCAACACTTAGCACCCTTCGCCACTTCATCCCTGGACAAATTCCTCTGGGACTTTGGAGGAGTTATATTACTCATTGGATCTGGTTCTCCAGGCTTCAGAAGGAGGTCAGCCACCTCGTAGGGTTATAGTGAGGGCTATAAGTCAGCTAGAGGCCCTTGCAGGGGTGACAGGCTGGAGCGGGTCCTATAGCTCCTGAAGGACTTTGGGTAACTTACAAACCAAATCCGAGAAAGGTTATGTTCTGGTTGTGGTGTTTGCATCCTTCCCTGCTTGTGTCCCCAGCACCCTCAGAGTCATTTTGGGGTGCTGTCCTGTCTGTGTCTTGGGGGGAGAAAGGGAGGCCCTCGCCTGGTGGTACAGGCCAAGGGCGATGGGCTTTGTCGCATGTCCAGGCCTCCTCTCTGCTCCCGCTGTATGTCGTCTGTGTCCGGCCAATTAAACACGCTTCCTGGACCTCCCTGCCTCCCTGTGTGGGCCTGGTGCTTTGTCTGTTTCTGTCTGCTTTAGATTTCTTCCTCCCAGGATAGCCTGGCTCTCGCTTTAGGTGTGGTCTTTCCCAGGGACCCCAGGGGAAAACCCGTGCAAGGCAAGGAGCTGAGTTGATGGTGTGTGGACCAGGGGACAGCAGGTGAGCTGGCCACAGCAGTTCACCCTGCGGCATCCCCCGTGTGTCCCATTTGTGGGGGTTGCCTAGGGGTCACGAGTGTGTGAAAACATCCAGCTGAGGCCTGTAGGTCTCAATGTCAGATGTCAGAACCTCTGTGGGCTAAGCAGGGCATCTCCTCCCAGCAGGACTATTCTCCACCCTGTCCAGATGCAGCCTCTCCTCATAGCCTACAACTAACCGCATCCTTGGCAGCTGGTGTCCCACGATGCGAAGGCACACTCTTCCCTATGGCCCAACAGGACACCCTGTAGGATATCACCCAGCCAGAGCTTCTCAACGTGTGGTCCCTAGCCCGGTCAGCACAATTTGGCTACTTACTAGGAATGTGGTCTCCTCAGGACTTGGCCCAATCCTGCCTTTCTCAGAGACCCTTGGTAGTGGCTGTGGTGGCAGTGGGGGGGTGAGGGGAGTTGGTAGGGTGCTCATAGTCATCCCACCCCCTTCTTGTGCTAATGGGCAAAGTCTGTGGGCTGGGATTTAATAATAGACTGATGGCCAGTGCTCTAGAGAGCTGCGTACCAAGGTGGGTTTCAGTCCTGGGAACTGTCCCTAGCTGGAGGCTGGAGGCCATTTATATATCCACACGGTATTGCACTCATGAAAGCACCAAAAATAAATGGGGCCGGGGAGCTGCGTCAGTTGGCGAGCACAGTGACCTGGGTTAGAAGCAGCACCAGGTTATAAACTGGGCAGAGCTGGGCAGGCCTGTAACCCCAGCGCTGGGGATCAGACAGATGAATTCTGCGAGCTTGCTGGCCAGCCAACCTCTGGGTCAGCGAGAGAGCTTGCCTCATGGTAATAAAGCAGAGAGTGGCAAAGACGAAGATGTTCTCCTCTGGCCTCTGCATGTGTGGTCATGTGTGTGTACACCTCACGTTCGTATGCACACGTCATACACCACACATACATAATTTCACATAATAGTCTCTCTACAAGGGCAGCTGGCACTGCGTCTGGCGGGTTTGCTGTGGGGGCTGCTGGCTGGCAGAAAGAAGCGGGAATCTTGTCCAGGCAGCCTTGTGGGGACCACAGCTCAGGGTACTTGGGCTAAGGGCACTGGATAGTTTGCTCTGCTCTGGGCAAGCCTTGACCTTAGTGGACACACACTTCCTCAACCTGTACTGGGTGACTTGCTGTGAATGATAGCTTCCCCTGAAATGTCTCCCTCCTCCCAGGGGGAGCACTCTACGTTAGCCCAGCTGGAATCTTTCACATTTCCCACCCCAAACTCATACCTGTGTACTGTGGCCACCATACCTTTACACGCACGATTTCAGAGAACTTTTAGACTATTATGGCAAGGAGGGCATGGTGGTGAAGCGTGAGGCAGGCCTACTCACACCTCCACAGATCAGGGAGTGGAGACTTCAGGTCAAACTGGAAGTGGATATAATCCTCAGGGCCCAAGCTTAGGGACCCATGTCTGCCAGCCAGACTGCCCAAGTGTCCAGAGTTCCACAAAATACCAAAACAGCACCACCAGGCCAGGACCAATACCAATGTTTAATCAGCCTGCTTAGGGATGGGGGTGGGTTTCCAAAAAGACCCCCTGCTGTGGTCATTGCCCCCCTGCCATCTCCCTGGGTTGGACCTGGCGCAGCCTGCCAGTCCTCCCCCACCACGCCTGCCATCCATCCGCCTTGTTATCCAGAAAGCACAGGCGCAGAAACTCATCCTCTGGGTGCTGGCCATGCCAGTGGCATGGAAAGGGCATTAAAAGCCCCTGAGCTTGGGAAAGTGAGCGCTTGTAGAGCAGAACCTTCTGATTGCTTCTTGGATTTCCTTTTAGCAGGGCAGTGTGTGGAGCAAAGGACTGCATTTCCCAGCATCCCTTGGGCAAAGGGTGGCCTCGTGGTTCAGTTCTAACCAATGAAGTGAGAGCAAAGAAACTAACCTCAGGCTTCTTCGAATGACTGTACCACAGACGCCAAAAACAAGACTTTCTAGAATGACATCCCCAACCCTATTTCCATACCAGCCCAAGACTGCGTCTGACTAGGACGAGAGATCCACATCTGTCTTTACTACGCCATCCAGGGTCTCTCCCTGTGCCACCATCCCGATTTAGATAGTCTCTAATTCACTGAGCCCGAGTCGATTTCAAGGGCCAGATTCCTCCCGCAAATATTTGCATCTAAATTCCCATTCGCCAAAGCGATTAAATAAAAAACTGCACACGGTGCGATGTTTCAGGTCATGGTTCTATCTCCGGTCTTCCCAGTCTCCCTCCATTCTTTCCCCTCCTCTTTCCCCAGGGTACCCCCTGCCTGCTTTAGGACCTAGCACTACCCAAAAGAAAGGATTCCTGCGGAGGAATCATTGTTTTGCTGAGAGACTTGGGAACGGCTAGGTGGGATATCAGCTCGGAGTCCATCAGGCTGGCCCAGGAGTTGACTTCCGAGACAGTCCAGGAAGGACTTTGTCAGGGGCCCTTGGATCAGGAACTAGATCATGGTCTGTTTCATCTCCCCTCTCAGAAATTGTGTCCTTTACCCAGGGGAGACCCCAGGCTACCCATACCTACATATCTCAGGAGTCAAACACCATGCAACAGCGAAGCATGACTCTCCCCACCCCCACCCCCTACCTGCCGGCCCCCCAGAGAATCAGGAGAGTGAGGAGGGGTTGTGGCTTCAGAGCAGTCCGAGGGAGGGTGCCTCAGTCACTATTCTATTGCTGCGGAAAACACCATGACCAAAGCAACTCTCATAGAGGCAAACATTTAGCTGGGTCTGGTTTACAGGTTCAGAGGTTTAGTCCATTATCAGAATGGTGAAAATCATGGCGGCATGCAGGCAGACATGGTGCTGGAGAAGGAGCTGAGGGTTCTATATGAAACCACAAAGGCCACTGCCACAGCCATGCTTCCTCCAACAATACCTACCATACCTCTGATCTCTGTCAAGTAGCCCCACTCCCTAAGGACACCAATGGTGAATAATTCAAATATACACGCCTATGGGGGCCATTCCTAACCAGATCACGGCAGAAGGCTTGTCCTGGGTGGCCACTGGAATTCCAGATGTTGTAAAGGTCTCAACAAGGGTGTTGTAGACTCCATTCTCAAGGGCATGTCAAAGATTTTGCTTAGGAAGTCCAGCCAACCCCTGGCTGAGGAAGTCCAGCCAATTGCTGGCTGAGGAAGTCCCTCCAACCCCTGGCTGAGGAAGTCCCTCCAACCCCTGGCTGAGGAAGGCCAGCCAACCGCTGCCTGAGGAAGGCCAGCCAACCGCTGCCTGAGGAAGGCCAGCCAACTGCTGGCTGAGGAAGGCAGATGTGAAGGCAGAGGGAGCACCGGTCTTGTGAGTCAGCAAAGGAGCCATCTCAGCTCACAAGAGCCTGTGCATCAAATCCATGAATGCTGGCAGAGGCCGCTTGTTAGTTTCCCGGCTGTTCAGACCTGAAATAACCACACAGAAACTGTATTAATTAAATCACTGTTCAGCTTATTGTTTCTAGTTTCTTATTGGCTAGCTCTTACATCCTAAACTAACCCATTCCCATTAATCTTTGTATCACCACGTGGCTGTGGCTTACCAGGTAAAGTTCTGTCCCCAGTGTTATTCTTAAAAATGATTCCCGCGGTGGGTTGGCGGAGCCCGCCATGAGAAAGCGGCTACAAATGATTCCCGGGCGGGCTGGCGGAGCCTGCCATGAGAAAACGGCTACAGGAGGGCACGCTTCCTTGGCCCATGGTGGTGGCAGGGAACAGACACGTAAACACAGGAAATAGCCATAAGTATTTATTAAGGAAGAGGGAGAAAGAAAGACAGAGAAAAGAGATAAAAGGAGAGAGGAGAGATAAAAGAAGAGAGAGACAGAGAAAACACGTGTGCACGCCAAGGAAGCAGAAAGAGGAAGGGTCCCAAGATGGCGACGGGCAGGTCAGAGGTTATGAGAGTGGGCGTGGCTAGGGCAGGGACCAAAAGAATAACACCCAGCGTCTGTCTCTGGCATTTTTCTTTCTTTCAGCATTCAGTTTAGTTTTCCCCACCTAGCTCTATTCTGCCCCATTACAGGCCAGGGAAACTTCTTTATTCATTAACCTATAAAAGCAACACATATACACCACATGAGCACAACATGGTCGCTGTCTCCATGGTTTCCAGGCAGAAACCAAAAGCTAACCAGTGTCCTTCAATAGTCCCCTGCTGTGCAGGTGTGGACAGCTGCAATGCCAGGCTCCACATGGCCTTTGATACACATGAAGCTTGGTTCGAGAAGTCTGACATCTATAGAAAGGCTAGAAATCCCAAGCACAGATGGGTGAAGTGACCACATAGGGCAGGTTGGAGCTGAAGCAGGCAGCCTCCAGCAGGAATTTCCGGAGCAGAGTGGACATGTCTGGCCTTAAAGGATTTCAGGATCCAGATGGGTGAGGAGAGGGAAAGATGGGATCAGCAGGTGCAAGTGTGCTGAGGTAGATGCCAAGGGGAGAGGTGAGGAAAGCCGAGGGGCAGGAGGTCACTTCTGGGCACTTGCGCTTAGCTCACCACCCCAAGTTCTCTCTCTGTGTCTCAGGAAGCCTGGTAGGATGGCTCCTCTCTGTAATTCTGAAAATGGAGACCACTTTTTTTGTTCCCAGTCACCCTGATTCAAATAATCACACAGAAACTATATTAATTACAACACTGTTTGGCTAATATCTTAGGCATATTCCTAACTAGCTCTTACATCTTATATTAACCCATTTCTTTTAATCTATGTATCTCCACGAGGCTATGTCTTACCGGTAAAGGTTCTGGGCTTGTGCCTTTCTCCTTCAGCAGCTACACGGCATCTCTCTGACTCTGCCTACTCTCTCTCTCTCTCTCTCTCTCTCTCTC
>NW_026067969.1:7071939-7079939 GCF_014885135.2 Alexandromys fortis
CTCTCTCTCTCTCTCTCTCTCTCTCTCTCTCTCTCTCCTGATTTCCCACATGGCTTTACTCTACTAAGCCATTGATGGAAATATTTCCTAAGTGAGCTCTCTGACGATGCAAAAATTCCCAATCAAGCCAAATCAAAACAAGCCAAATTAAGAAATATCCAGGTTTAATGGGAGATCTGCGCTCTTGGGTGGCCCTGAGGGGGAAACCGGGAAGCTGCAGGAGCGCAACCCCCAGGAGGAAGAAAGGGGGAACATGTGTTCTTCTTTTGGGGGATCACTTAAGTACCCTGGGGAGTGGTCCTGACCCCACCCCCCCAGATACGTAGACTGGCCTGCTGGGATTTGAAGTCCAGACCAGGCCTGGGGGCTGAGATAGATGCCAGGGACTGGGGCCTATGCTCCCAGCCTAACAAGTTTTATTCATCAACCAATAAAAGCCACACATATACAGAAGGGCATCCCACATTACAATTCCCCGTTTTGACAATTAACAGGGGAACGATCACACCTTCTGACCTTGGACCTTCTATACACACAGGTTCTCTGCCATAGCTAGTTAATCTTTGCAGAAACACCCTCTAGAGGCTGGAACTAGTACTACACTCACATTTTATAGTTTGCTGCTTTTGCTCACAGAAAAAGGGCTGGCTAAAGGAGTGAGAGGCTTCCAAATTCCAGGCAAGTCATCTTTGCCCTTGGTCTCTGCAGATGTGCTGGAGCTGGGCAGTAGGAGTAAGAGCTGTAGAAGGATCCTGTGTCTGGTGGGACTTCAGAAGTAGGAGTGTGAGTGGGGAGGGTTGGGGGCTGCTGGGGCAGGGGCAATGTGGAGGAAGGAGTGTTCTGATTTCAACACTGGCCACTGAGACACCGAATTATCAGGGTATCAAAGGCCCTCTCACAGGCAGAAAGGCCTTAGAGGCACTGTAAGGGGAGGGGCTGGGCAGGAGTAGGCGTGTCTGGGAGTGGAGCCCCAGGGTACAGGAATGAGGATGAAGGCATGGTCCTAGGGTCCCTTCTGGATATACCTGAGCTGCCAACAGAATTGGAAGTCACTCTGCACAGTCCACCCAACAGAAGGAAACCGAGGCCTTGCGCAGGGTTTGTGGTGGCCACTGTGGCCATTGCTGCAGTCACCTTCTGAGCTCACAGCCGCTGTTTGTCCCTTCTCACCCATGGCTTTGTTACCCCTGCACCTGTATGCTCTGGCCACTGTCCTCAGCTGATCTCAGAGAGGTTCAGTGGCTGTCCTGGGGTCACACAGCTAATGGACCCTAGAGCTGGTCTATGTGGCCAGGCTTGCAGGCCATCAGATCTGGTTGCCTCTGTGAGCCACTGTGATTCATCACCTCTGGCATGATGTCCTCTCCCTGGGGTCACCTGGAGCTGGTACTTTCCAGAATCTGGAATTTTCCACCAGACTGTGGGGCCATAAAGGAACACTGCTGTCCTCTTGCAAAAACTAAGTTGATGTGTGACTCTTGGGACCTCTCATGCTGGGTGACGATATCAATGACCCGACTCACTGACCCTGTAGAAGTTTTCTTTAAAAAAATATTTATTTATTTATTTATTTATTTATTTATTTATTTATTATGTATACAATATTCTGTCTGTGTGTATGCCTGCAGGCCAGAAGAGGGCACCAGAGCTCATTACAGATGGTTGTGAGCCACCCTGTGGTTGCTGGGAAGTGAACTCAGGACCTTTGGAAGAGGAGGCAAATGCTCAACCTCTGAGCCATCTCTCCAGCCCCCTCCCCCCTGTAGAAGTTTTTATGCGTCTGTTTATTGGGAGGGATTGTGAGGTAGCACCTGCATGGAGGCCTAAGGGCAATTGGTCCAAGTTGGTTCTCTCTTTTGACCATGTGGGTCCAATGATGGAGCGTGGCTTGTTAGGCTTGGTGGCAAGTGCTTTTCTGGCTAGGCCCTATTGCCAGTCCCACGTGGCCCTTTTTGTGTGTATGTGCATGTGGTATCTGCCCATGTGTGTGAGTGCATTGCAGGCCCAAGGTTGATAGCAGAAGTCTTCCTCAAACACCTTCCACTACTTTATTCTTTGAGGCAGGGTCTCTCAGTTGAACTCAGACCTCACTGATATGGCTAGCCTAGGCTAGCAGCTCACTCTGAAGCCCCTGTTTCTGCCTTCCAAGCACTAGAATTACAGCTAGTTGGGCCCACTCAACATTCACATGGGTTCTGGGATCCGAGCCTCAATCCTCACCCTTGCACAACATCACCTGCTGGAACCAGCCCATTTTGGCCCTCCTGCTTCTGACCAACTCCACCATTCAGCCAGGAAGGCCGAAGTCCAGGGTCAGGGCAGGGCCTGGGAAGCTGTTCTCTGCTGGTGCCCTGGTGTTCATTGAGACCCCTCACAGCCACACTTGGTCCTTTGTCTGTAAATTGGGTTCTGACAGTTTCTCTTCCTCTACAATCCTCTTTCTTTAGGATCAAGTCCTGGCTCTACTCTGGACAGTTGTGAGCTGTGGGGCAACAGCAAATGTGAGCAGAATGGAGCCTCAGCATCCTCACTTGTGACATGGGTAGCCTCAACTGGTTGTCTACTGGCCTCAGCAAAGTGATGTAAGGAGGCCTGGTGGACACATTGTCTCATTAGTCACTTGTCTCAGGTTTCTGCCTTGCCCGGTTCCTGCAATTGTTAAGTCCCAAAGAAATCACACAGAGGTTTACATTAGTTATAAGCTGATTGGCCCATTAGCTCAGGCTTCTTATTAACTCTTATAACTAATACTAGCTCATTATTCTTATCTCTATTAGCCACATGGCTCGGTACCTTATTCGGCGGGGCAGTCATATCTCACTTCTTCTATGGTTGGGCCAGGACTGCAGAGGAATGGGTTTCCTTTTCCTAGCATTCTCCTGTTCTCATTGACCCACCTCTATTTCCTGTCTGGTTGTCCCGTTTATACTTCCTGCCTGGATACTGGCCAATCAGCATTTATTTAAAATATAATTGACAGGATATAGACCATGGTCCCACACCACTTCCCCCTCTTTTTTTTTTTTAAAAAAAAAACCAAGAACTCTGAATCTAATATTCTTTGTTTAGCTTTTCTCCTGACCATTAGCCATAACAACTTATAACCAACATTCTAAACAAAGGAAAATGTCCATAGTCCATTTTTTGGGAGTGTGGGCATAGTTTTCCAGGTTACTTCCTGCTGGTAATCTTATGGGGACCTAAAGAAAATTTAGAATTATGATCAAGTCCTGACTGGAGTATACTGTGAGGCTTGATCATCTCAGGCAGCAGTCCTGAATTTGTTCTGGATGTAGAACTAAGACGTCTGGGCCATCTGTTCCTACTGGAGATTTCTCAGGTGGTCTTCCTTGATCAATGTCAGAGCCCGTAGGCCCCAACATAGAAACTATTTTCCCTAACTCGACCAGTACAGAAATAATGAGACACAATTCACACAGTCATCTCAGAAGGGCATCTCAGGCTTTTTTCATCCTGAAGATACACCTGCATTTACTACACAAAACACCTTTTATCCCCCAGGTAAACCAAGGTGGATACTCATTAATATTCTCTTTCTGGGGACACAGGGCTAGGGAAACACCTGCAACTAAGTCACCAGCTTTGGAAAACACCTCTCCCCAGGTGATCTACCTTTTAACAAAGGAGAAGGAGCAATACATCCTGGCCTTTGTTAGGTGGCTGACTTGCTTGTTTGGCAGGATTGCAGCTGCCTAGTGGCTAGTGAGCCTGCCTGTAAATATTTTGTATGAAATATGGGCCCACAGATCAAACTTGATTTTTTTAACTCAGAATAAATTCATAGCCTCTCATTTTCTGTGGAAACAAAAACAAAACCTCTTCTCCAAAGTAACATATCTTTTGACTTCAATTTTGAAGTCAAGGAATTTTCAAAATACCTATTTTGGATTAATTCAGCAGCATTTATAAGCACATATTTTTAGCAGCTCTTTCTCCTTCCTCAGCATTCAAGCAAATCAAAGAGAGCATAATAAATACAATATCCAGACTCTCTGTGTATTTTTCATCTTTACATGGCTTTATTTTAACCTCTATTTTTCAAATTTTTACTTTTAATGTTTGGCTTTTTGAGACAGGATCTCTTTATATCTTTGGCTGTCCCTCTGTAGACCAGGCTGTCCTTGAACTCACAGATGTCCACCTGCCTCTGCCTCCCAAGTGCTGGGATTAAAGGTGTGTGCCACCACACCTTGAATTCACAGAGGTCTGCCTATCTCTGTCTCCTAAGTGTTGGGATTAAAGGCTTGTGCCACCACTTTTTTTTTCTTTAAGGACTTTAACCTTTTCCTTTTTTCCCCCAAGCCTGCATATATTTTTAACACACTATAAAACCTTTAGAGGTTTTCTTCATCTTTAAATCTTTCTTTATTGTATATCTCTCTTTTTCTGATCATGTGAGTCTTTAATTTGCTAAGCGATATGGCTAGAATTAAAGCTGTGGCTTTGACAGCTGGATTCAGCCTGTTTCTTAGCTTTCTGAGATTCCAGCCTCATGGCAGAGGTACCAGTTGTAGCCATGTTTATTACCACAATTCTATGGCATTTCAAGGTCCCTGCCAGCAAGCAAGCTGCAGCAGTGTGCTCACAAACCACACTTAAAAGCTCTGTAGTCAGACCTCCTGCTTGAAAGAGTCAGAGTTTGCACTGGCAGGATGGCCCAGAAAGCCCGCATTTTAAAATAGTGTGTTTTTTTCCTGCTATGGCTGAAAACCAAAAGCATGTGGTCAGCTTTTCATCAACACCATTTAAGTGTTTTGTGGAAGAACCTCTAAAAAGAGCTGCAAGGGTTTACAGCTAAAGCTGAGTCAGAAAGCCTCTCTTAAATGAGAGTGCTTGCCTCTAGCAAGCAGAGACCATCTGTGAAAATGCTGCTATCAATAAGCTGTGCTTAACTCTATTCTTTTTTGTCTAGAATTACTTCCCAAGCCCTCAGGCTCTATATGGATGCAGTTGTCCACGTGGGTGCCATTTGTTGTCTCAGATTTCTGTCCTGCCTGGTTTCCACAATTGTTAAGTCCCAAAGAAATCACACAGAGGTCTACATTAGTTATAACCTGATTGGTCCATTAGCTCAGGCGTCTCTATTAACTCTTATAACTTATATTAGCCCATTATTCTTATTTGTGTTAGCCATGTAGCTTGGTACCTTATTCAGCGAGGCAGTTACATCTTGCTTCTGTGGTTGGGCTAGGACTGCAGAGGGATGGGCTTTCCTCTTTCTAGCATTCTCCTGTTCTCATTGACCTGCCTCTATTTCCTGTCTGGTTGTCCCATCAACACTTCCTGCCTGGCTACTGGCCAATCAGCGTTTATTTAAAATATGATTGTCCCACACCACTGGCCCCACATTGGGCACCATATGCTGTCAGGGTTTCTGTCCTGCCTGGTTCCCGCAATTGTTAAGTCCCAAAGAAATCACACAAAGGTCTACATTAGTTATAAACTGATTGGCCCATTAGCGCAGGCTTCTTATTAACTCTTATAACTTATATTAGCCCATTATTCTTGTCTATGCTAGCCACATGGCTCAGTGCCTTATTCAGTGAGGCAGTCATATCATGCTTGCTCTCTGGCTGGATCAGGACCCTCAACCAAGCTTTCCTCTTCCCAGCATTCTCCTATTCTCATCAGACCGCTTCTACTTCCTGCCTGGTTGTCCCACCTCTATTTCCTGCTTGGCTACTGGCCAATCAGCGTCTATTTAAAATATAATTGACAGAATATAGACAATTGTCCCATGACAAGATGCCTGAGAGAAGCAAGAAAAAGAAGACTGGATTCAGCACAGAGTGTAGCCCACCACGGAGAGGAGGCCAAGGCATTGGGAGCTTGAGGTGGCTGCCTGGACTGTGTCCACAGGCAGGAAGAGGTCATGAATGCCAGTGCTCAGCTAGCTTTCTTATTTGGACTCTGCTGTCTTAGGTTCCTATTGTTGTGGTGAGACACGGTAACAGAGAACCATGGGGAGGGAATGGTTTATTGGTCTTTATTTCCATGTCACAGCCCTTCATGAAAAGAAGTCCGGACAGGAATTCAAAACAGGACAGGAACCCAAAGGCAAGAGCTGACATAGGGGCTATGGAGGGATGCTGTTCACTGGATTGCTCTTCATGGCTTGCTCAGCCTGCTTTCTTATAGATTCTAGGACCACCAGCTCAGAGATGGCACTGCCCACAATGTCTGGGCTCTCCTCTACTGATGACTAATTAAAATGTTTAACTGCCAGATCTTATAGAGACATTTTCTTAATTGAGGCACCATTCTCTCTGATTTTGTGTCAAGTTGACTAGCCAGCATACCAGCCCATGGGATGATGCCACATCAAGGTGAATCTTCTCATGTCAGTTAACCTAGTCTAGAAAATCCCTCACAGATATGGCCAAAGATTTGTTTCCATGGTGATACGAAATCCAGTCAAACTGACCATCAAAATTTCCATGGTTGCCACTGCCAGAATCTCTCCACCAAGGTCACTATGCCTGGATTTGACCCAACTTTGGTTCACCAGCTGGTGAGGCTGCACTGAAGACCCAGGTCCAAGTGCACAGTTCTGGAGAGGAGGACACTATCTGGAAGCAGCCAATGGTCAAGGGACATCCCTACTGCCATGCTCAGGTAGCCACAGTGCCCGGAAAGCTACCTTCCAAGCATACCAAAGAAGCAGGTTCTCATCTGCTTGCCATGGTCTGGGGAGTTTGCTGAGGAGCATCGTGTGTGTGTGTGTGTGTGTGTGTGTGTGTGCGCGCGCATGGCTAGGGAGGTTGCGCAGTGGTTAAAGCAGTTGATGTACAAATGTGAAGGCTTGAGTTCAGATCCTCAAGATGTTAAAGCTGGCCACCTGTACTTCCAGCTCTGAAATGTGGAGACAGGATTCCCAGAGTAGGCTGGCGAGTGAGCCATTAGTCCTGTTTGACTGAGAGTCCCTGCCTCAGGGACTAAGGTAAGAGTTGTGCTTCAGTTATAGAGACTCAATCAACCTCTAGCTGACACATGCATGCACACTCATGCAATCATACATACATATAAAAATGGAAAAAAGAAAAAAATAGAATTGACCCTACTTTTACCTCTACTTCCTTTTCAGGAGGGAAAGGAAGACAGTGGCTGGATGCCACGTGCAGCCCCGGGAACTCCTGCTTTGTTCAGGGCAGGTGTGGTGGTCCAGGGTGAGGAAACTGTAGGGGATGGAGAAGGGTGAAAGGCCGATGCTCTGCCTGCAATGAGATGAAACAATGTGTGACGTGGCTCTCCATCTCACCAGCCAGAGCAGCTTCACTGAGTAGCACTAGCCAAGAAGACCTTCAGTCCCTTCCGAGCCCCACCCCTGTCTCCTCCTCATCACTATTCAATTACTTTTGTTTTTCAAGACAAGGTTTCTCTGTGTAACAGTCCTGGCTGTTCTGGAACTCACTCTGTAGACCAGACTGGCCTGAAACTCAGAGATCCATCTGCCTCTGCTTCCCAGTTGCTGGATTAAAGGTGTGAGCCACTATGTCTGGCTAGTAAATACAAACTTAATATTTCCCCCTTCCTTCCTTCCTTCCTTCCCTCCTTCCTTCCTTCCTTCCTTCCTTCCTTCCTTCCTTCCTTCCTTCCTTCCTCCCTCCCTCCCTCCTTCCTTCCTTCCTTCTTTCTTTCTTCCTTTCTTTTTCTTTTGTTGAAGTAGAGTCTCTCTTGTTCTGCCATCTGAACATGCCATGGTGTGTGTGTTCACATGTGTGCACAGTATGTACACATGTACATGTGTATGTGTGTGAGTGTGTGCATGTGTGTATATGTGAGTGTGTATGTGTGTGTGTGTAAGTGTGCATGTGTGCATGTATGTGCAGGTAAGAAGAGGACTCGTGTGGTTGGCTCTTCAGCCGTGTGGCTTCCAGGAACTGGCCTCGACAGCAAATGCCCTGTCCCACAAATCCATCTTGTTCCCCACTTATTAGTAAGGTGGCAGCTTAGCTTACTGATTTGAGACCTTCTTTATT
>NW_026067969.1:7080651-7144875 GCF_014885135.2 Alexandromys fortis
CCCTCGTGGTCCTGACTTCTTTGCTCATATTTTCCCTCCTTCTGCTCCTCCTTGGGACATTGGGAGCTCAGTCCAGTGCTCCAGTGTGGGTCTCTGTCTCTATGCAGCAAAGGCTCTTAACCAATGAGCCATCTCTCCATCTCCAAGCTCTCTGTTTTTATCTGAGCAGTTAAGGCTGTAAGTTGTGCTGTGAAAGCTGCTTCACGGGCATCCCTGGACACTTTGTACCACGTGTTTGCTTTTCTTAATGATTTTTAGCTTGATTACTTTGTAGCCAGAAAAGATATACTAAGCATTTTAGTTCCCTTATATTTGTTAAGATTTGGCATGATCCTGGACATGGTGACTGTTTCTGATCTGATGTAATAAAAAATGATGTGTATTCTGATATTGCTGGGTAGAATGTTCTAGAAATGTCAGTGAGAGATGACTGATATTTGTTCTCTCATTCTGAATCCTGACTTTTATGATTTATTTATTTTTGTCAATTACTGGGACAACTGAGCTGCCTTCAGTGTGAACCAGTCACACCCAGGATAGAATACCCCTGCTGAAGGACAAGTTGCCTCAGTTGCCCGAGAGCTGAGTCACAGCACATCTGTGGGTCCTCAGACCGTTAATGGCAGCCGCTCACGAGGCGGGTACACATGAATCCGCACCTCATCTGCCCCTGCTCCCCATGTAGGAGTTCACGGGAGATGACTAACTTCTAGCTGTCACCTGTGTACCCCCAAACACATGTTTAGACTCATCTGCATGTTCCTTCATGGTGTCTTTGAAGAGGGAGGTTGGTCACTTTCTGAGCATACCCTGCACCTTGCCCACCACCCTGCTCAGCCTCGTGTGGTTTTCCCTGGAGCTTGGTGGGCAGATGAGGGGAAACTGATGATGGAAGTCACAAACTAATCCCATACCAGTTCAGAATTATAAGCAATAAAAGATTATTGAAGGTAAAATTTACAGATTACTGTCCTAGATAACAGTCCTCTGCATGAACGGGAACAGAGTCTAGTGCCTGGAAGAAGAAGCTGGAAGCAAGAGAGCAAGTGCGCTTTACAGCTGCTCTTACAGTATCAGAGACCACGCCCAAGTGGGCTGGGTATCTTAAAGGCTATTGGCTGAAGGAGCAGAAGGAGCTCCCACAAGAGGAAACAGGTAGGGAAAGAGACACAAATGTAAAAGGGCTAAGTTGGGCCAACAGGACAGCTCAGTGGGTAAAAATGCTTGCTGTAGAAGCCTGAGGACCTGTGTTCGATCCCCAGAAACCACACGAAGAAGCCAGATGCTTACAGTGGCATCTCTATACTCCTCCCGGAGATGGGACTGAGGATGGAAAGGATGGTCTAGAAGTTCTCAGGCCAGCTCACCTGGAGTACACAGCATGCGATAAGAGAGAGCCCACTTCAACACGGTGGGAGAAAAGAGACAACTGCCCAGTGCTGTCCTCAGACGTCCATGTGTGTGCCATGGCACCCACGCTAACCCACACGCACACCCCCCACATACACAACCGATTACCACTAATAAAAAAACATAAAATTTACTTGTATTATAAAAACACCTCACTGCTATCAGAAGGAAGGAAAATATAACCCTACATTTGGAAGGGAGGGGAGGATGCAGGGAGGTGGGGAAGAGAAACTTGGAGGCAGCCCTGAGGAGCAGAGACCTCCAGGCCAATGTGTTGAAAGGGGACATGAGAGGAATTGGGTGACTTCCCTTTTGTTAATACCCTGGATATTCAGCAAGGACCAGCTCTCTCTCTGATGTCTGAGTCTCCTTTGCTTTCCTTTTGGCTGTAACGCCTCACTGAGTTGGGGCCTGAAGGTCAGACAGCGGCCAGGCTGTTATGTTCCATGCATTCATTCAAGGGATACCCCGGGGAGCCCTGGAGGATGGGTGCGGTGGGCTAGTTTTCAGGCCAGGCCCGGAAGGTATGAACTGTGTTCCTCACACCAGGGCCCTGGCAAGAATGGTGATCAGAGCTGACACCCGGGGGACAGCTTCATGACTGAAGTATCATGTTCAAAGAGAACCACTTCCTCCAAGAGCCGGTCGTCAACTCCCTCAGCGAGCAGAGCTTTCAGGTTGCATCAAATACATATATATATTTTTTTCTCTCAAGTTTACAGAACCAGAGGTGGGGCGTTACTCAGAGCTATTTGGAAAGAAAGGGAAAGAAATTAACTCATCCCAAATCATGAGTCTGTTCTTTCCACTCACTTGAGCCTGAGGTGTCAAAGGGAAGACGCTGTGGAGACCACAGGGAATAGCAGCTTGTTTCTCAACAATCGTAAAGTGCTTGCTGGATACATCCAGTTCAAGGGCTTTTGCGGGACCTGACATGGGAAAGATGGCCAAGGGCTGGGAGAAAACTCTATTGATAAAGTGCTTAGCTTAGCTGGAGGCTGGAGCTCAGTTGTAGAGTGCTTGACTAGCATGCATGAGGTCCTAGGTTCAATTCCCCAAGCTGGCAGAACAGACAAACTCAAAGGAGCCGGCAAGATGGCTCAGCGGGTAAAGGAGCATACGTCTAAGTCTGACAGCTCAAGTCTGGAGAGCCTACCTGGTAGGAGGGCTTCTCCTGGAAGTTATCCTCTGACTTCCACATTCTCATACACACAAGAAGAGAGGGAGAGAAGGAAGAAGGGAGGGAGGGAGGGAGGAAGGGAGAGAAGGAGGAACGGAGGGAAGGAGGGAGAGAAGGAGTGAGGCAGGCAGGTGGATGAGTACAGTTGGTGTTGCATGGATTTTACCCCCTTTGAATTCTAGCAAGTTTGCCACCTCCAGGAGAGGGCCTCTAGCCGCTGTCATCACTTAGGATGCAAAGTCTAACTTAAGCAAGAAAGGGTCTGTAGTCCTTTTCATTACCCCTCACAGTGTGTGTGTGCGGGGGTGGGGTGGGGGGACAGGGACTTCAGGGACACAATACTCTATCTATCTATCTATCTATCTATCTATCTATCTATCTATCTATCTATCTATCTATCTATCTATCATCTCTATCTCTTGGTTTTTCGAGACAGGGTTTCTCTGTAGCTTTGGAGCCTGTCCTGGAACTCGCTCTGTAGACCAGGCTGGCCTCGAACTCAGAGAGATACACCTGCTTCTGCCTCCTGAGTGTTGAATTAAAGGCGTGTGCCACCACCACCTGGTGACTTTTCTCTCTTCTTCCCTTACCTTAGCTCCTCTCCAACTCAGGCTTCCTCCTGGGACCAGGAAGCTGGGCTGCTGGCATCCCTCAGGACTCCAGAGGTCGGGAGAGTCTTCCCAGGAGCAGGGTCCCAGGGAAGGGAGTTAACTGACTCTGAGAGCCACACACCCATCTCTGTGCCCAAGCACTGTTGTTGGAATGAGATGGGATGCTATGGTTGACGCTCCCTGGGTCACATGACCGCTTGTTCTGGGGTGTTTCAGCAGAAGATCTGGAGAGGTCTGCTCTCCGCAGGTTGGGGAAGCCTGAGTCTGGCTAACGTGAGCTGTGAGTGCTGAGGCAGGACTGTGGCTTGTGCCCGCCCCCAGTGTGACGATCCCATGGTGTAGTTCTCTGTTGTCTCTCCCCAGGAACCAAGGATTTGATTCTGCTATCCTGGCCATCAGCATCTTTGTGTCTCTGGCCCTACATCTGCAGGCCAGCTTGACACTGGCCTCTGCTGTGAGGGAGTCTATAAAGCTGGCGCGGCCACCTGAGCTCTTCCCTAGGAGACAGTTCTTTCATCGGAGTGTCCCCATAGATGGGTGGCCCAGACCCAGCAAAGGTGTGTGTGGTATAAATGTGTAACAGCTGAAGGAACTCTGGCCAGCTCAGGCACGGCGAGCAAGACTCTGGCAGACCTTGCCCTTCTCTCCCATTCCCTCTGCCTTGCTAAAAACCATTAGGTTACACTCCTAAAGCTAGTCACCAAGGTCTGCTCCCTTATTTGGCCACTTCCTCCTCCTTAGGCTGACTACCAAGGTCCAGCTATCAGAACCCCCTTTGGCTACCCTAATTAACATGCCCAATCAAAACTAAGCACACATCCGAGCACGGGCTTTCCCCTTTCTGCTGTTCGCCATGTGCCCCACTTGTCTCCTCTCTATCCAGAGGCAGCCCTTTGTCCCCCTGGAACAAATACCCTTGCCCCCTTTCGTTTGTCCTCTTCCCCCCTCCCTCACCCTCTATCTGTCTTTGTTTCTTATTCTCTGCCCTCTGTCCCTCTGGGCAAATAAATCTCCTCCATGCTGAGAACTTGGTCTTGGGGTTCTGAACCCACATTTTTCATTTCATCCGCCGCCAGTGTTGTTCTTGAGGCTTCAGTCCCTGCCTGCCCTGGATGCCAGCTTCCTAAACATTAACAGAGATATAATTAGACCTGGTTTGTTAGAGGAGTCCACTGCCTAAGCCCCAAGCCAGCTGCTGCGCATGCCCAAAGGTCGCTGTGATGCCTGGGCTGCAAGCGCCGTGCCTCTCTCTCTCCACACTTCCCAAGCACAGTTCTTGGGGCTAGCGGTTCCAGACTGCCATAGCTGAAGCACCTTTAACCTGGCTTCTTCTGCAGCTCGCTGCTCTTGTCAGAGGATACCTGTGCCAGCTGATGTCAGGAGGCTCTCTTTCCTTGACTGAAATCATCTTCAGATCCATGAATTCTTTAGTGGAGACTTCTTGAGGGTAAAACTGAATTGACAAGTCCTTAAGGTGGGTGGTGCAGTGAGCCGATTGCATCCTGGACCAAAAAGTCAGCATGCCTGCCTCAGGGGCTGGGCCCAGTCTGGCTGAGAGGTAGAGGGAGACCCCTGCTGGTCCCCTTCTCGTTTCCATCCAGGGCTCTCTGGCAGCCACACGCTGCTCTTGTATAAAATATCAGAATGCAGTCTAGTATGACACCATGTGCCTGTGGGGTAGTGTTTGTGAGGCTCCTACCACACTTTATCCACCTACTGGCTATGAGTGGATGTTTGCTTGTTACTCCTTTGGGCTGTTGTGAGCAATACTGATAAGTCTTTGTTTGAATGCCTGCGTGCGTGCGTGCTTGTGTGTGTGTGTGTGTGTGTGTGTGTGTGTGTGTGTGTAGAGGCCAGAGAATGACTTTGGCTATCTTTTGCATTGTTCTCCACTTCACTTTTGGAGACAGAGCCTCTTGCCAAACCTGAAGCTTACCACTTCGGCTCCACTGACTGACCAATGAGCCCCCGATTTCCTGCTGTCTTCATACCCATCCCCCAGTGCTGGGATTATGACATGCTCTGTCATGCCTGGCTTTCCTGTGGGTCCTGGGCATCTGGCCTTAGGTCTGCATGATTGCCCTGTAGTCCCTCTGCCTGTGGACCTCCTTAACCTCTGAATGTCCATTTGTTTATTTTTGAGAAAGGTCTCATATGCACCTTTGACTGTCCCAGAATTTAAAGACCAGCCTCACATTGATGAGTTTACTGCCCTCCACCTCTCAAATGCTGGGATTAAAGGTGTGTATCCTCACACCCATCTGAATGCCCATTTTTCATTCTGGGAGGTACAAACCTGGCCGTGAACTGATGGGTCCTTTGGTGATTCTGTGTCTCAATTTCCTGAGGCTCCGCCCTTCTGTTTTCCTCAGCATTGCCCTCACCTTACAGCCCCACCTTTGGATCCAGCCTCTCTCAGAGCTGGGAAGTGACTCCTGAGTGGTGTGCTTCCCTCCTGTTCCCTTGGAGACAGGCTTCCGGAATCTTCTGGTTGACCAGAATGCTATCTGAGCCATGTGTGATACCCCACACACCCCGGGGGCTTCTGGCTTTGCTGCTCAACACTATTGAAGTGGCACTAACTGTGGTGTCTGGGCTGGGTAGGGACCATGGTGGTGGCAGCAGTCTTGAGTCGAGGGCAGGAAAAGTTAGGTAAACTTGCTGGCTTTGAAGGCCTTGCTTCTCAAACACAGGGACTATTCAATTCCTTCCACATTCTCCACACATTTGGAGAAGATTATCATCATGATGGGAGAGTCTCTACTAAGGGGAGTTATTGAAGATCCAGGGTCCAGGTGAGAGCGCACAGTTTTGCCATGCAAACACAAGGATCTGTGTTGGAATAAAAAGTCAGGCATGGTGGTGTGTGCTTGGAATCTAAGTGCTGGAGAGATGGACACAGGTGGATCCCTAGGGGCTTCAGGCCAGTGAGAGACCCTATCGCAAAGAAAAACTAAAGATGAACTGTGCCTGAGGAATGACAGTGGAGGCTGTCCTTTGGCCGCCACATGGTCTCTTTCTCTCTCTCTCTCTCCTCTCTCTCTCTCTCTCTCTCTCTCTCTCTCTCTCTCTCTCTCTCACACACACACACACACACACACACAAGAGAAACCTGGAGATGGCTTCTTGTCTCTTCACTTCATGATCAGGTTTGGGGGGGCCTGAAACAAGAATGAAAATCAAAGGGCCCAGGCTTCCCTGGGTCTAGCGATCCATCCGCTCAATCAACACCTATTTATTAAAGTCCTACTGTGTGCTCACTTCAGGATTTGGAGATCTGAATGAAAACGAGTCAAAGATCACTCTGTCCTTTGGAGACAATTCTCATGGGTCACTTTTTTGACTTAGGGTCACTTTTTGTAGACTAATTCTTTCTTCAGGGTCCCTCATCACCTGGGGAAGCAGATTCCTAAGTTGACGTCTAAGAAAATATTGAGGTGTAGAAAAAGTTGCTTAATGGCCAGCGTACAAGGCTGTGTATTTATGAAGGTAGCTATGTAAAACTCTGACCATCTGAAGGAGAATTAAACCAGGAACACCCCCACCGGCATGCTTCCTGGGTGGGATGCTTCTGGGGTGGGATGCTTCTGGGGTGGGATGCTTCTGGGGTGGGATGCTTCTGGGGTGGGATGTTTGTTGGACAGGATGTTTCTGAGGTGGGGATATTTCTGGGATGGAATGTTTTGGGATAGGGATGTTTGTTAGCTGGTTTTGTGTCAACTTGACACCATTTAGAATCACTGGAGAGGAGAGAGCCTCAATTGAGAAAATGCCTCTATAAGATCAGGCCATAGGCAAGCTTGTAGGGTATTTTCTTAACTAGTTTTTGATGGGGGAGAACACAGCCCATTGTGAGACCCCTCCATGATCTCTGCATCAGCTCCTGCCTCAAGGTTCCTGCCCTGTTTGAGTTCCTGTGCTGACTCCCTTCAGGGATGAGCAGTGAGGTGGAGGTGTATGACAAACAAACCCTTTGCTACCCAAGTTTCTTTTGCCAAGGTAAACACAATGGTAAACTCCATAGTATCTCTAAGACAGGGTGTTTCTGGGATGGGAATACTTCTAACCATATTTAGCAGAGAAGTCAGTGCAGTCTAAGTATTTCCAAAGGGAAATGCAGGTCAGGGAAGCCATGGATAAGACAGTGCTAAAGTTCCTTTCTTTTCATATGCTCTTTGGACTGGCTTCCCCATGGTTTCAAGATAGCTGCTCAGCCCCTCAGAAGTAGTAACTGCATCACGAAGTGAAAGAAGAAAACTCTCTTCTCTCTCTTCAAAAATTTATGTATGTGTTTATGCATGTGTGTTCCTTTCTGTGTCTGTTTGAGTACACGCCCTACATGCCTGCGGAGGCCAGAGAGGATCTTAGATCCCTTGGAGCCAGAGTTACAGGCATTTGTGGGCCACTGATGTGAGTGCTAGAATCCAAACTCCAGTCCTCACAGTTGAGCAACACACATTCTTAACCCCTGAGCCATCTCTCCAGAAGGCTGTTTCTAGAAACTTTCTAATTTAGCCTTGAAGCTGGCCTAGCAATCATCTCTGGTTAGGTTCGTGCGTAGTGCGAGTTAGGGTTTAGGGTTTGTTATTTCTTTTTATAGATATGCAACTGTTCCAACATTGTAAGCTGGAAGAGCCTGACTTCCTTTTGGCACCTTTTGCAAACCCAATTGATCACATGTGGGTCTTCCTAGACTCTTAGTCTTTCCCGTTGACCTCCGTCTAGGCTTCCCCTTCTGAATCTCTGTCGTTCCCTGTCCCTGACCTGCTCCGTGTACCTCTTCCTTAGCCCCTGCAGGCCAGAGCAGTGTCAAATGTCAACACCTAGCCCATTCTCAAGGAGGGGTAGGGACCACAAAGAGTCCCACTTGTTGGGGTTTCCTATGGAGGGGACTAGGTTGTGGCTCTTCCTCAGGTCACCCGAACAGAGTGTAAGTATCTCATGCAGAAAACTGAGAGAACCGAAAGCCACGCTTTCTGGGAAGAGGAAAGGCAAAAGCTTAAGGTAGAAAGCTAAAATATAGTTGTATGTGTGTGTGTGTGTTTGCGTGTGTATGTGCATGTGTGTGTGCATGTGTGTGTGTTTGAGTGTGTGTGTGTGTGTGTATGTAGGCTGGAGGACAATCTTGGGTGTCTCAGGAGGTGTCCAACTTGTTTTGTGATACAGTCTCTCACTGGGACCTGACAGGTTGTCCAGGCTAGAAAGTCTGGCCAGTGACAGCACCTCCATTCCTGCACCCTTCTGTTTCTGCACCCCTTCCTGCCCCAGACAAGTGTGCATTTCTATGCTCGCTTTGTTATGTGAGCTGGGACTCAAACCCTGGTCCTTGTGCCTTGATGCTGAGCATCTTCCTAGGCTTTCCAGTTTTTTTTTTTCCTTTTTTTGCCACAATTTCTCTGTGTAGACCTGGCTGTCATGGAACTCACTTTGTAGACCAGGCTGGTCTGGAACTCACAGAGATCTGCCTGCCTCTGCCTCCCCAGTGCTGGGATTAAAGGTGTTCACCATCACTCCGGGCTAGACTCCTGTTTTTAATGGGGACGTGCCCTCTCACAAGAAGCATAAGATGTGTACAGATATCAAACCCCAGCTCATTGTGGATGTAGGTGCCAGTCTCCAGAGACACCAGTGAAGGTGGCAGAACGGCTTTAGATGATGGTGAGACTCAGTCAGGATACAGTCAGAACAAGTGAACCATGACCTCTGAGAGGAGACATGCTCTTCTCCCTGTTCCTTCTCCGAAGTTAAAGACTGAACTGCGCAGGCGCTCTGCCATGGAGACCCCGGAGCAGCAGGGCTAGGCGGGATGATGGGAGTGAGTCTTGGAGACCCCACAGCAGCTGGGCTAGGCGGGATGGTGGGAGTGAGCCCTGGAGCGCGCTCTCTCCTGGAGACCCCGCAGCAGCTGGGCTAGGCGGGATGGTGGGAGTGAGCCCTGGAGCGCTGTCTCTGGCCCAGTTTTCATTTGTTTGTTCTTGAAAACATGGGGATGGGCAACGGTTGCTGTGTCAAGTGGCTCAAATATTTCTTGGATGGCTTCAAATCATTCCTGCAGTACATGTGACTTGGAGGCTGGTCCCGCAGCGGGACTGGGCTCAGCAGTAAATCATCCAGCCCTGGCTCTGGGGCCGTGGCTGTATGGCCGGGACTCTGGCTGCCCCTCTTGTCCTCAGGAACTCCATCTATTCTAGTCATCAGTCCTGAGAACCCTGTCCCCTGGGTCCTACAGGAGAGGGCAGGCCCTGGAATCTGCGCTACCATCCTAGAAAGGAGCCAGCCGCTCCCCGCTCCAGCCACACAGTCCAATCAATCCTTACCCCTTCTTGTTCAGTCTCTCCAGCAAAACATGGCTGGCTCAGGTCTCCTACAGTTTGCAAAGGTGCAAAAATGTCAGAAATCTGAGTCAGAGGTGTCCCCTCCGCCACCACAGAGCACCCTGACAGCGTGCCTGAGAGAAACCTGGGGTCTGGGTCAGTTCTAGAAGCTCTGCGCACTGGGCTCCTACAGGAGTCGTTGCCCTGAATATCCAGGACAACCATGAGCAAAGGGGCGGGGGTGTCCCTGCTTTTTCCAGAAAGGCAAACAGAGGCACAGGCCAAGTCCTGCATGATCCAAGAGCTTTCCTTTTAATGAGCCTCAGTTTCCCTATCTGGAAGGGATCTGGTAATCAGTAAGGATTTGGCACATGATAGTCCCAGTCTTTGAGGGACACAGCAGGCACCTTGGGGAGGAGGGCCAGAAGGGACGAGGTGAGCAGGGCAAGCCAGACTCAGCATCTGACGTGGTCCAGAACAGGTACATGTAGAGGTCAGGTTATAGTGAGAGCAATGAATGTCTAACGTCCTAGGTTCTGCAGGTTTCTTGACTGCCTCGGTCCCCCTGCAGACATAGGCCAGGCATGGTTCTGAGCCACAGAACAATGGTGTAGTGTGTTTCCCTTAAAGGCTGCGGCCACTGGAGCTCTCCTCAGCAAGCATGTGTTGTGTTAGGAAACAACACTAAGATCATGCCTTCTGTAAACAGTGGAAAATTGTGGGCTCTCTTGAGATAAAATAAAATCAGGCTCCCTGGGGGCTGGGGAAGCAGAGGTGAAGGCATGGGGTGGGTTCCAGCGGCTTGGCTGGTTTGGACCTGCATGACACAGGTCTCCCTCGTTTTGGTTCCATGGCCATGTTTACATCCCTTGGGGAGCTCTGAGCATCTGAGACACCTGTGCTTAAGGCAGCCACCTGCAACCCTGGGTGGGCAATGGAATCAGGCCAGATGGAATGGTGGCAGATGCCTGCCCGAGGTTCCCTTCTGCGGGAACTGGGGGAGGGCCAGGCTGAGCTAGCTCTGAACTTTTCCTTCCATCTCTGGGGGGACCTGGTGGTTCTTGCTGAGTGGTGGGATCACAAGAAACATCTGCAAACATCTGCAAGCAGCTCATGATTTTTCCTTCCAGCTCTTGATATTTTTCTTTTTAGACTTATTTGTCATATTTCATATACGAGAGTTTTGCTTGCTTGTATGTGTGTAACACATGCATGCTTGGTGCGCATGAAGATTAGAAGGCACTGGGCCCCCTTGAACTGAGCTGTTATGGGTGACTGATCCACCATGTGGGTGCTGGGACTCACACCCGAGTCTTCTGCCAGAGCAACCTTGTCTTAACCACAGAGTCACCTTCCAGCCCCCTCCACTTCACTGAAGGTCACCAGGCAGTTTCAGAACTCAAATCTAAATCTGGGTAGGGTGACTTATACCTATAATACAGGGACTTGTGAGGCTGAGGGAGAACCCTGGGTTCAAGACCAGCCTGGGCTACATATTGAGACCCCCACTCCACTCCCGTGAAGTTCAAGTCCATGGTTCTCTCCACCCCTTGTTGTCTTTGGGTCCGTCCCTGACCTCCTTGGAGAGATTTATGGCTTCCAGGCATCTGCAAACTCTGTCCTCTGAACTTCAGCCACTGTGAGCGGCCTGAGTGTGCTAACAAGGCCCACTTGCTTCTCTGGTTAATATTCCAATAGCTCCCAACGCCTTTAAGTAAACCCCAGAAGGGCTGGCGAAGATATAAGGTCCTCCGGGTTCTAGCCCTTGCCCCTCTCCTGCCATCATCCCTTTCAGTGGCGGCCTCTGAGCTCCTTGCCTCTGCACACAGCTCCAGCTCTCAGTGCCCTTCCTCTTCTTCTCAGCCTCCCTCCCTGGCCTCCTCTGACCCCTTAGGCTCAGCCCATCCCTCCTCCTAGCTCCCCGAGCTCTGGATAATTCTGCAGTTGGCACTTATCTCGCTGGCTTAGAGTGATTTGTTTACATCTCCCTCCTCCTCAGGATGGGGACCATACTCCTTTATCTCCTTAATCCCTGTCCCCACAGCACCTCTTCCAGTACCTGACATTCAGCAGAGCCTCAGCTAATGTTTGCAGACTGAATGGCCCAGTCCTCTGTCCTGGGTCTGAAATGGCACCATTTGGTTCTTGGTCCTGCTTGCTACTGCCTTCCCACAGCTGGGGCCCCTCTCCTCACTCCAACAGCTGACCCAGCCCTGCGCAGGCTCTGGGGGCAGTTGCAGCCTTTACCCAGAGAGATTTAAAAAGCCAGTTTGTACAACTGCAGGAGATTCGGCTTCCCATTGAACTTGGCTGCAGACTCTACTCTCAGGCCTTGTGGTCCTAGCTTCTGCCATAGCCCACGAGACATTTCCCTAGGTCTCTGGCCCTCATCTAGACTTGGGTCTCTGTGCCCTGTCCAGCCTGCCCCCTGCCCATGGCCATGGCTCAATAACCCAGCATCTCTGATACCCACCTCCCCTCACAGGTGGCAAACAGATCTCTATTGGGTTCATGTCATGTGCCAGGCTCCGGGTCTCCGTTGCCACAGAGCTCAGCTGCAGGCAGCTGTACACACCCAGGCATGGTCCCAGGGCTACAGTTTTGTCAGAGCTGGGACAAGGACACAGGGGCTCTTGGTCTGTAAGGGCAAAAATCACCAGGAGTGTACAGTCTGGAAGGGTGAAGGACTTCAGCAGAATGGAGGGAGCGACCTCCGCCCAGCCCAGTGGTGGAGAAAACATTCTGCCCAGCCAAGTGATGGAAAAATACCCCAAAAGTCCAACTGTAGAGAGAGCGCTCCCAAACTCAGCCTGATTGTGGAGAGAGAGTCCTCTCTTGCCCAGTGGTGGAGACAGCACCCTTACCCACTCAGCTGACCAAAGAGCCCTGTCAGGTAGAAGGATGGCTGAACTCAGCCCAGGCAGTGTCTTCCGTGTGCCCCAGCCCCTTCACATTGCAATCCACGAGTCTGTTAGAAAGGTGACCAGAGTGTGTACCCAGAGCTCTGGTGTCCCCATGTCTGCAACAATGTCTTACAATATTCAGAGGGAGGCAGCAGAGACAAAGGAATTTGGGATTTTTATATATTTGGCTTCTGATGCTGCCTACACTACCTAGTAAATGGGTTCTTCTCTCTCCAAGCGTCGGATAACTTGTATCGAATAAACCGGTTTGATCTTAGTATCAGCGCCCCCCCCGCGCCCCACTTCCAGATAATAACTGTGGGATGCTGTGCCCATGGTGGATGCCAGGCTCAGGCTTGTCGATTTTTAACAAGAATAATTACAATGTCTAGGAGACTCAGAGCCCCTGGGTCCTTGGAAAGGCCGGGTGGAGGTAGCAGTGGCTGCAAGGCCTGCCTGAGCCAGGCTTGGACTGCTCGTGTGTCCTCTCCACCCCCGCAGAAGGGCCTGCAGGTGTCGGTGGCTTCCCTCACCCTCATCCCTGGCGCTTGGCCGCGGCGGCCCCACCTCCCTCCTGCAGTCTGCCCTGCGTCCTCCTCTAACCTCGGGGCTGGACCAGAGAGCCGCGGGGCTGGGAAAGTTTGAGTCACGCCGTGGGGCGGTTGGGGGAGGGGGTGAGGAAGGCGGGGTGGGCGTTAGGAACCGCCTCGGGCTCCCACCAGGGGGACCCCGCCGAGCCCCTGTCCGGTGAACCCACTGGAGCGAGACAGCACTGCCACCTCTCACTGCGACCTGCGCGTCCCGTCCCGTCGCTGCTGCAGCCTGCTCCGGCTCAGCATGACGCCCGGCGCGCTGCTCCTACAATTGCTAGTGGCGATCTCGACGGCAGTGGCGGAGGTCACGTCTGACGCGCCCACGACGGCACTGTCCCCCGCGACAGGAGATGCCACCCTGGCTTTCGTTTTTGATGTCACTGGCTCCATGTGGGATGATCTGATGCAGGTGATCGACGGTGCCTCGCGCATTCTGGAGCGCAGCCTGAGCAGTCGAAGCCGGGTCATCGCCAACTATGCACTGGTGCCTTTCCACGACCCAGGTAGCGCCCTGGCGGTCCTTGAGGTCGGCCCCACCCCCACCCTTTGGCTTCCCCGGTACACCAGGCTCTCTGCGGTGAGCCTGATGGCAGAGCCTGAGCGCCTTCTCGCACTTTCTCACTGCCTGGCCACGCCTTCTCTGGCACCCCCTCCTCCCCAGGTTGGCACAATCCAGGTTGAGAGTTTCTAGCAGGCAACCTCACCCTTCTGAGCCTCACCCTCTTCATCGCGAAATGAGAAAACTTGCTGAGATGTTGGGAGCAGGCGCCAGGAGACTGTGCGGTTTTTATTTCTGGATTTTATTTTTTTCCTTCCTTCCTTCCTTCCTTCCTTCCTTCCTTCCTTCCTTCCTTCCTTCCTTCCTTTCTCTCTCTCTCTCTTTCCTCCCTCCCTTCCTTCCTTCCTTCCTTCCTTCCTTCCTTCCTTCCTTCCTTCCTTCTTTTCTTCCTCCCTCGCTCCCTCCCTCCTTTCCTTCCTTCCTCATTCCTTCTTTCCCCTCCTTTCTTTTCACTTTTTGACACAGGATCTCATGTAGCCCAGGCTGGTCTCAAATTTGCTATGTAGTAGAGGATTGCCCCGAGCTTCTGATCCTCCTGCCGCAGTTTCTAGACTGCTGGCATCACAGACCAGCAACAACACACCCCCTTGTCTGGTATTGGGGATGGATGGGGCTCCATGCACTGGGCAGGCATTCTGCTGACTGAGTTACTTTCAATAAGACCAGGTTTTTCTTAGACTCATCTCCCAGCTTGTGCATGGGAGGCCAGGACACACCAAAGGCCACCCTTTTTTGGGGGGAAATGCAGCCCTTTGTGGAACCCACCACACTAGGAGTAACTCAGCCGGTTGCCTTTTCCCCATTGCCTGCCCATCTCAGCAGAGAGAAATTTCTAGCCAAGCAGGTCTCCTTGATTCCTACTGATTCTTCAGGCCCTACTTTTCAGCGGAGGGATAAAAATGCTCTCCGGAAGGTCTCATCATGTGTCCCTTGCACTCGGGAAACATATCCTGCACGTCCCCAGCCCTGACTACTTCTCTCAACATTTTAAAAAAGTAGTATTTTTTTATTCATTTTAATTTTTATGTGTGTTGGTATTTGGCCTGCGTTTATGTCCGTGTGGGGGAGTCAGATCCACTAAAACTGGAGGTACAGACAGTTGTGAGCTGACATGTGGGTGCTAAGAATTGAACCGGGTCCTTTAGAAGAGCAATCGATGTTTATAACTGCTGAGCCATATCTCTGGCCCCGACTTTTTCTTTTTTTTAATGAAGAAATTTCAAACTTGCACTGAAGTTGGGGAGAAGCAGGGGGTTGAGCTCCGCTCTACACTCCCGCCTTGCTCCTGAGAGACTCATCTTATTGTTCTCTTGAAAGTCGGCTGCCCTGTCTGTCCACGTGTCCATCCAGGCTAGCTTTAAAGGCAGATTCCAGGCAGTGCTGACCGAGTGTTTGAGGAGGCTCACCAAGCCGATGGCGATGTGCCAAGCCTCTCAGGGCACACTTGCCAATCACATAATCTTCAAGGGGTTTGACTCTCCAAATCTTCAGGCTCTGGTGTCTGAAGATTTTCACCTCTGCTCTATGAGTCCATGGGGCTCCCCACCTCCATAAGCTGGATGCTGTGAGAACATAAGCCAGTCTTTATCTCCCCAACTCTCTCCCCCCCACTTTCTGTATAGTCTTGGACTCCTAAAGGTATTATTACAGTGCGGCCGGGTGTAGATATGATCCAGTCCTCCTACTTACCTTCGAGGTGGAGTGACTGAGACCCAGGGCACCAACAGGGTCTCCTGAAGCCACCTGCTGGAGGTATGATGTCATTACTGTGTTTGCCCCTAAAACACTTGGCTCCCATTGCAGGATGGGGTAGCAGCTTTTTGAGACAGTGTCTTGAGCCCAGAATTGGGCTTCTGAAGGCCATGCTTGCTGCCCCTTCCTGGTCACTAACTTCAGATGCCCTCTGGGTAGAGTGGTATGTGGCCCCCCAACCTTCGAGGCTCAGTCCTTCCCCTCCTTTCCTTCCATTCTTTGTCCTTTTCTTCCTCCTTTCTCGCCATGTTTGTCCTCTGTGCTTCCTTATTTCTTTGTTTCTAATTTTAAGATATTTATTTGTGTGTGAATATGCACATACCATGGCATGCATGTGGAGTTCAGAGGATGACTTGCAGGAGGAGAGCCGGTGGGTTCTAGAACTGGAACATAGGTTGACTGGCTTGGTGGCCAAGTACCTTTACCCACCAAGCCTTCTCACCAGACCTCTGTACTTTATTCTAAATTCATTAAATTTTAAATGATGCTCATCTTTTTAAAAATCGGTAGTAAAATACAAATCCAACTTCTCATTAAAATGAACAAAGTTCCACAGCTCTGTTTTTCTTCTTCCCTCCAACTTTGAAGGAATGGAGAATACTCTAGAGAGGACCAGGGATGCTGTAGGGAGGATCTAGATGCTCTAGAGAGGACTGGGGATGCTGTAGGGAGGACCTAGAAGCTCTAGAGAGGACCTGGATGTTCTAGAGACTTCTAGCTGATTTTGAAAGGACATATGGACTTTTTGTTTGTTTAAAACCCTGGAAGCTTTGCCTTTACAGCTCCATTTCTGGTGCAGAAGGCGTGGGTATCTGCAAACACTGAAGTAGACAAGTTGGAAAGAAAGCTGGACCCCAAATTCAGATGCGCTACTGCAATTCACGTTCCTTCATTCAGCCTGTGTTTCTCTGGAGTTCAGGTTTCCACCGTACACTAGAAAGCACAAACATTTATTCTAACAATTTTATGTCCAGTTTTACAACATGGAAAGAATTTTGGGAAGGACATGACCTCAGGAGGTGAAGAAAAGGGCCCTCTCTGCTAGAATCTTCCATGCATGTGCCCTCATCTGGGCACTCTGGTAGCTACCTCACTTTAAAAAACAATGAAATGACATGCATTTATTTATTTGCTGCTTGTATACATGTGTGTCAATGTGCCACAACACACATATGGAGGTCAGAGGACAAGCGTCTAGAATCAGCATTCTCTTCCTCCATGGGGGCCTTAAGGTTGATACAAGCACCTTTAGCTGTTGATCCATCATCTCACTGGCCCCTCCCAGGCTCCCCCAAACCAACCTCCCCTAAATCTAGCCCCAGGTTCCTTTCAGGGAAGATTTCAGAGATCTATAAGGCCCAAAGCGGGAGGGGGCTAGGATTCATGCCAAGGAGCCAGCAGCCTACTGGGGACAGTTTGGGGGTGCAGAACATGACGTGTTTAGCTGGACACGGTGGCTGAGGCAGGAGGATTGAAAATTCAAGCCCAACTTCAAGATGATATTTCAAAATGAAAAGTGGAAAGAAAGTCACTTATGTATTGGACCTGGCCATGACTCAGTGTCACAGGAGAGGACACTGGGTGTGTGTGTGGGGGGACACACACTGAAAGACCGAGAAGTGGCATTACAGGAAGGAACACTGGATGCGCTTGCTAAGGACACACTTGGAACAAGTGATTTCCTGTCTGGCTGGCTGAGGGCTGGAGGGCAGTGTGACATGTGGGGACAGGTGTGTGTGTGAGTCCTGCAGTTGTCCTGTAGAAATGGGGCGGGGTGGAGATGGATGTAGCCAATCCTGCTGCCCGTTGCTTGCTGTCTGTAGCTACCAAGGACTGGGAGGCCTTGAATTTCCTTGTATGGGCTTGGAGTGCTGTGTCCTGGGCAGGCTTTGCAGCTGGGGTCTGGCCGTGACTGCTGAGTCAGCAAATGGAATGCCCGTCTGTAGAGGATGAACTTGAGACATGGGGGTTTCTAATCTGCCCCCCAGCTCTGTGTCCTGGGAGTGTTTTATTTAAGGGAGCCACTGGAGGGAGTGCGGAAGGGGTGCACAGGGCCTCGGTGCTGGTGCTTCTCGGGATGCAAGGCCTTGGAAACAAAGAAGGACTTAAGCTTTGGAAATTGTTTTAGTATGTCTTTCATTGCAAAAAGCAGGACCAGTGAGATGGCCCAGTGGGTAAAGGTGCTTGCTGCCAAGTTTGATGAGCTAGGTTGATCCACCGAACCTGCATGGTGGGAAAAGAGAACTGGCTTCCCTAAAGCTGCCCTCTGCTCTCCATGCCTGTGCCTAGCTAATAAATAAATGCATAAGGGACTGGAGCCACGGCTCAGTGGTTAAGAGCACCGGCAGCTCTTCCTGAAAAGCTGGGTTTATTCTTTGCACTCACGTGGGGGCTCACAACTGGAATCTGTGACTCCAATTCCAGAGGTACTGACGCGCTTTCCTTAAGTGTCAGGCACACACAGTGTGTGTGCACAGACTTACATGTAGTCAAACACTTGCACACATAGACTGAAATAACTTAACAAATTCGAAAATGTAAAAAAAAAAAAGTTTTAGAAATCATAACTGGGTGTGATCTCAAATGCCTGTAGTCCCTAGGACCCGGAAGGCAGAGGCAGAGGCAGGAGAACTGTATTGGAAAAGAGCCAAGCTACAAGGTTAGCCCTACTTCAAGTGAACAAACAAACAAGCCAATCTGGACAATTTCTAGAGTAGAACAGTGACAGATTTTCTGCCGCATCTGACTGGAAATGCAGACAGCTTTGTGCTTCCCTCCACTAAAAGCTACAAACCCCCCACTCCCAGGGTGACTTTGTCTGTGGCTTTAACTGACTTGGCTGCAGTGGAATTCCTAGGCCACATTGAACATTGGTGGTGGGTGGTGACTCGGTGATTCTTCAAGTGTGTAGAATGTTCTGGGCATTTGAGGGTCCATTCTTAGCACAGCCACCCCACC
Organism: Alexandromys fortis; assembly: GCF_014885135.2. Taxonomy (NCBI): domain Eukaryota; kingdom Metazoa; phylum Chordata; class Mammalia; order Rodentia; family Cricetidae; genus Alexandromys; species Alexandromys fortis. The sequence continues at coordinate 7,098,932 of NW_026067969.1, forward strand.
CCCAACTTCCTGGGAGTTAAGGGAAGAGGCTAGTTTTTCAGTTGGTACAGCTCTCCAGGCTCAGTACAGTTTATAGTGTTCATTAGCATCACCCCTGCCTCCCCCTCTATCCTCCCTCCCTGCCTCCCTCCCTGCCTCCCTCCCTGCCTCCCTCCCTGCCTCCCTCCCTGCCTCCCTCCCTGCCTCCCTCCCTGCCTCCCTCCCTCCGTGATTCTCTTCTATGCATTGCCATTTTGTTGTTGGATTTTTGGGGGCATGGGTCCTCCAAATGGTTTTCCTCCTAATTCACTTGAGGACATTTTGTTGATGGTACTGACAACTCAAGCCCTGGGGGGCAATGGATGGAGCCCATGCCAGAAAGTCCACTTCCACTGAGCTGCCCCTCCCCAGCGGTTAGTGTATTTCCTGTTCAGTTACCTTTTCATATCCTTTGTGATTCCTGGGGTTTGAAGGTCTTCGGTATTTGTATAGAGAACTCGGCTGAGTTTTTCTTCTTCGTGTTTTTTCTTTATCCAGCTTACAAGTGTGTTTTTTGTTTTTCCACCATTAAAATTAGTTACGTGTAGATTTAATTCTTTTGTTTTAATTTTCTAGGCATTAAATCCATTTACCTGTAATTAAAAATAAATTAGCCTACAGTGTAAAAAATCTAATATATAACCAGGCAGTGGTAGTGCACGCCTTTAATCTTAGCACTCAGGAGGCAGAGGCAGGCGGATCTCTGTGAGTTCAGTGCCAGCCTGGTCTACAGAGTGAGTTCAAGGACAGCCAGGGCTGTTATATAGAGAAACCCTGTCTCAAAAAACAAACAAACAAAAAACCTTAATATAATTTTATATCATAATTAAATACTATAATAGTTAAATTGTTAACAAATAAATACTTATTGAGGTTCATCTTATAAACTTATCCTTGCTCTGTGCATGTGTGCCCATGAGCACATGTATGTGTTATATGTGTACATTTGCTCCTGTGCATGTATGCATGTGTGTACACAGAGGACAGAGGTCAGTGTCACCTTATTTGAGAGACAGGATGTCTCACTGAACTTGGAGATCACTAATTCTGCCTGCTGGCCTGGCTGACTAGAAGCAAGCTCCTGGCATCTGCCTGCCTCTGCCTCCCTGTTTACCCCTGCGTCCAGCTTTTGCATGGGTGCTGGTGATCTGAACTCAGGTCCTCAGGCTTGGGAGGCAGGCACTTTACTGACGGAGCCACCTCCCGCCCATAGCCTTTCTTTTTCATGACTTAGTGCTTGCTTTGTTCCCAGACTACCTAACAGGAGGAATATGTTTGGGTTTTCCACTCTTTCTGCTGCACTGTGATTCTTGTGCCAAGAACACACTTTTTAATTATTAGTCTTAATAAAACATGTTAAGAGAAGGACCCCTGCTCTCTGTTATTACGGTGATGTCTTTCTTTCTTTGTCTCCTGAGACAGGTCTCACTATGTAGTTCAGGCTAGCCTGAAACTCATAGTGATGGACTTGCCTCTGCCACCAGAGTGTTGGAATTAAAGGCGTGTGCCATTATGCCTATCTTTTTGCTTCTTTTTTTTTTTTTTTTTTCTTTTGGAAATGGGCCTTATGTAGACTACAACTTGCTATCTAGCCCAGGCTGGCCTAGAACTTGACCTTTAACTGCTGACCCTCCTATTTCTGTCTCCCAAGTGCTGAGACTATAGGCATTTGCCACTGTCCTCCGCCACTTTCCCCTGTTTTCATTTTGGAGCTGGTTTTGTTATGCAAACCCAGGCCTGCCTGGAACTCACAATCCCTTCACTCAGCTTCCCCATTGCTGGAGTCACACATGTGTGCTCTCATACCTGGTTTTATGTTTCCTTCTTCTTTTTATTTATTTTTATTTCATATGCATTGGTGTTTTGCCTGCATGTCTATCTGTATGAAGGAACTGGAGTTACAGATAGTCGTGAGCTGCCATGTGGTTGCTGGGAATTGAACCTGGGTCCTTTGGAAGATCAGCCAGTGCTCTTAACTCCTGAACCATCTCTCTAGCCTCTTATGTTTTCCTATAAAATTTTTAGTCAAGTGTTTTTTCATAACAGTTTTAGATTTGAGAATTAGTGAGATGATAGAGCAGAATATATTATAATATGTATAACATATTATACATATAAAATATATATTATATGTGCATGTGTGGTATATGTGTGTGCACATGTGGTATACATGCATGTACATGGATGGTGTATACTTGTGGTGTACATGTGTGGTGTGCATATGTGGTGTACAAGCGTGTGTGCATGGTGTCCATGTGTGTGTATGTGTGGTATACATGCGTATGTGTGGGTTATATGTGTGTGATTGTGTGGTGTGCATGTGTGGTGGTATATATGCATGTATATATAATATCCATGCATGTGATGTGGAGGCCCTAGGTCGGGGGCTGCTGCTGTTGCTCCCTTAACCTTACCTTTTGAGGAACTACTTCTTACTTCTCCTGGATCTGGAGTTCACTGTTTTAGCTAGAACAGCTGGCCAGTTAGACCCCGGAATCCTCCTGTCTCAGGACTGGGGTAACAGGGGCACACTGCCGTACCTGTCTTCATTCACAGGCAACAGATACTTCACCTGCTGAGTCATCTCTCCGGCCGTGGACAATATTACCAAAAGTCAGTACTTTGCTAGTTAGACATTGGTTTGGGGCAGAGAAGAGCAAAGAGATCCAATGCCGGGGCTACCATAAGGTGTGTGCATTTCCAACAAGAGGCACGCAACCCTGCCCATGTCTGAACAGATGCTGGCCAGGGCCCTCCAGCGTGAAGAAGATCACTGCTCTATTTCCCTGCTGACTCTTTGGAAGGTGTAGCTGGTCTTTTCTTTCTCATTTATTTATTCATTTAATGTTCTTTATGATTTAATTTTTATATGTGTTGATGGTTGGCCTGCATGTATGTCTGTGTGAGGGAGTCAGATCCACTGGAACTTGAGTTACAGACAGTTGTGAGCTGACATGAGGATACTGGGAATTGAACCCGGGTCCTCTGGAAGATCAACCAATGCTCTTAACCACTGAGCCATATCTCCAGCCCCTTATTTGCTTATTTATGATGATGTCATGTATGTCGTTTGGCATGGAAGCCCAGGTTTTTTTTTGTTTGTTTGTTTTGAACTTCCTTCTACTCCAAGACTGCTTTGTTTATTTCCTGGCTCAGACCCTTCAGGCTTTTGTCAGTGGAGGTTTATGTGCTTGGCTTCTGCGTTCCTAGCCATAGTCCCTGTGCAGCGCATAAGAGTTCTTTAAACATTGTTCTTATTTACTGATACTATAACTTGGATACAAGGTCTCATGTAGTCCAGGCTGGCCTTGAACTTGCTATATAGCTAAGAGTGACCTTGGACATCTGATTTTTTTGTCTCCCCTCCCTGCTTACAGGTGTGCACCACATCCCCTTATCCACTCTGGGGATAGAACCCAGGGCTCAGTGCATGCTGGGCAAGAGCTCCGCTAACTGAGCCAAAGTCCCAAGCTTGACACTTAACTTTCAAACACTCCTCGGTACTAAAAGATGCTGCTGGCAGGCACACATTCTATAGAACTAGCTGTTTCCCTGGGGGATTGCTGGTTGTTCTTGTTGGGGGATGGTGTGAGCAGTCATGCTCTGGTGCTAAATGTGCTTGTGGCGGCTTAGAGGTCACTGCTTCTGAACCCCTTCATGGCAGAGCAGGGAGATCTGAGCACGCACAGAACTTGCGCGTGCTCCTCTCTGCATTTCTAATTTAAAATGTTTGTTTGCATTTCCGAATGCTTGGGGGGGGGGTGTTGTCAAGAGGTGTGTGTGATGCATGCACACAGAGGTCAGAGAACGGCCTGCAGAAGTCAGTTCTACCATGTGGGTATAAACCTTGCAGCAAGCAGACTCTACCCCTGAGCCTTCCTGCTGGCCACTGTGTCTAGATACAGCCATGTTGTGAGAGTTCATTTTGATTGTCAGTTTGACTGGATGAAGACACACCTCAGGCATTAATGAGGCACGTTCCTGGTTATGCTTGTGAGGGGGTTCCTAGGGAGGATAAACCGAGGGGGAAGGGCCACCCTAAATGTAGCCCTCAGACCCTTTCAGCAGAGGGTGGGTCCCAACTAAAAATGAGGACGAGTAGGAAGCCAGCCGAAGTTGGCGGAAAGTGAGTGCTCCCTGCCTGCTACTTCCTGACCTGTAGACAGGAGGCTCCCCATACCATAAACTTCACGATTTCTTCCCAGCGTTCTTAACCACAGCCTCTCAACCATGGGTCCAAATGCATCCCTGCCCCCTTGCTTCTGCTATGCGTCTCATCGCAACAGGAAGGATGCCCGACACACAGCCGTGTCCCTCCAAGCAGAGCATGCCTTCACACTGATGTCTCCAGCATAAATCACTACCACATGCATCGTGGCAGCCTCTTCCTATGTAGAGCCAGGCCGAACACATGTGGCTTATCTCTGACCTCCCGTTCCAGCGCTGACAAACCTGGCTTCCTGCATCTGTCCGCTGTCCACTTACTCCATTATTCCATTCCAGCATGGACAGGCATGGGTTCAGAATCGTTAACTCCTAACCCCGTGGGAAAGGCCTTCTTAACCGAGGCCTGGCTTACTCTCCTTTGTCCTCTAAACCCCGTTTCTAAAGTGACTTAAACCAATTTCTTCTCCTATTTTTAAACTTCATTTCATATCTTTGTTTTATGGCGCTAGAGGTAGAACCCAGAACCAGGCTCTTGCTTTTGATTGTTTGAGACAGGGTTTCATGTAGCCATGGCTCTCTGTGTCCCAAGGATGATCTTGAACTCCTGATTCCTCTGCCTCCACCTTCCAAGTGCTGGGATTAAAGGGTATACAATCATGTTGATTCCTTGTGCATTCTAAGCACATATTCCGTTGCTAAGCATCCCATCCCTTCATAGTCATAATTTTTAAACTACTCTGAAGTATTTATTCTCTCAGATGAAATATTAGGTAACAGAAAATCTCTGTTAACTTCTTTAAAAAATTCAGCTGTGGGCTGGAGAGATGGCTCAGCAGTTAAGAACATCGGCTACTCTTACAGAGAGCCCTAGTTTGGTTCCAGCATCTACTCTGGGTAGCCGACAACTGCCTCTAAGTTCAGTTCTAGGGGACCTAACGCTCTTTTCAGGAATCTTGGGCATCTACACTAAGGTACACACAGCCACACATGCGTATGCCACACACATGCACGCATGCACACATGTTCACACACACACACAAATACAAGTCAAGTGTGGCGACGCAGGATGCAGAAGCAGGTGGTGAATATATGTGAGTCTGAGGCCAGCCTGGTCTACATAGCGAATTCCAGGACAGCCAAGTGTACGTAGTGAAATCTTGCCACACAAATAAATAAACTAAATTAACTTAAAATTAAAATCTTCTAAAACTTGACTGTGATTTTGCTCAAAATTTCATTAAATCTTGAATCTAGCTATAATTAACATTTGAAGGAATCCACCCGTCCCCAAAGTCCTGCTCGTCCCCCTGGTGACACGCTTCGACTAGCCACGCTCCATGTTTTTCCTATAAATTCCCCCAGCTCAGTTAAGATTATCTCTACCTGCATCCTTTCCCGTGTGTTACCATTTTGGCCAGGATGTTTTTATCCATCATATTTCATTTTGAAAGGTTGTATTTCTGGGATGTTGGGGAACAAATTGTTTTCATGCAATTATTGCCTTTTAAACATTTTTTTTTACCGAAGGCATGTATGTATATGCACGCATGTGCATGCATGTATTTGTGCATGTTCCTGCACGTGTGCGCATGCACATGCGTGTGTATATATGTGTGCGCATGTGTGTGTGTGCCTCTGTGTGTGTGTGTGTGTAGGCCAGAGGCTGATGTTGAGTATGTTTTTTGGTCTCCCTCTGCTTTGTTTTTGGGACAAAGTCTCTCTCCAGACCTGGAGCTCCCAATTAGACTAGGATGGCTGGCCAGAGAGCCCCAGTGGTCCTCCTGTCCTCACTTCCCCAGTGCCGGGGTTCTGGACACACAACAGTGCAGCTGGTGTTTATATGTGCTCTGACATCTGAATTCAGGTCTTCACACTTGTGCAGCCAGCACTTCCCTACTGAGCCTGCTCCCTAGGCCCTCAAGAGTTTTCTTTAAATGAAGCTTTAGCCTTTGGTGCTGTCCCCAGCTTCCTGAGTTGGCGCCCTTCACGCACAGGCTGCAGAGTCTGCCTTGGAAGCCCGGCTGTGCAGAATCATTTCAAAGAATTGTGGTGACGGAAGGCATCTCATCTTGTTTCTGGTTTTGTCATTTACAGGTCGATTCTTTTGGTAGTTGGTTGGTTGTTTCTTGGTGCTGGGATCAAATCCAGGGCTTAGCATACTAAATACAGACTCAAACACTGAGCTACAACCTGCTCCTTAGGATGCTGGCTCTTGATGTGAAGGTCTGTTTTTGGTTTCCTTTCGTTGTTGTGGTTGTTGTTGCTGTTTTGTTTGTTTATTTTTAAATGATTAGGGTAAGGACAGTTTTATTTCTAACACCCCAAACCAAAAAGCACAAAAACTTAACCAGAAGAGAAACCTAAATAAATCAGAAGGCAAAACAAACAGAAAGAAAAGGAATCCAATGAGTTGAGAATGCTGCTCAGTTGGGAGAGTGCTTGCCTAACTTGCACAAAGCCTTGGACTTGGTCCTTAGCACCACAAAAGGCTGAAAGCAGTGATCCAGCTCTGTAATCCCAGTCCTTGGGAACTGGAGGAGACAGGAGGATCAGAGATTCAAAGTCCTCTTCCACTGTATGGGAGTTTGAGGCCAGTCTGGGCTACTAGAGACCCTGTCTTAACACAAATAAAACACCCACACAAAACAAAAATCCTCTGTGTGGTTTGGGAACAGGTTCTGATTTCAGCAGGTATGTTTCCAGTTCTTGTTGTGGCGTTGCCAGGTCTGTTTCCTGTTGACATGTGCGGTCCCTTCCTTGTGACTGGTTCCCACATGCCTTACTTTAGTCCTGTGGTCATGGTGACTATTGTCTTTAATGCTCAGCTGGCTTCTCGCTGAGTGCATATGCAGGAGTTGTGCGTGTGGGTTAATCTCTTCAGACCATCCAGGAAGTTCTTCCTTTCTGCTCTTTGTCAAGCTTTGGCTCAGGGTTTGGCTTTTCCAGTTAACAATCTGTTTCCTTCAAACACTGACAAACAGGGACTGGAGTGCAGTGGTAGAGCACAGGCCCTGGGCGCCACTGCAGGACAAAACCCAAATTCGAGAAAGCAAAGACATATTTATAAAACAGTCTAATCATAAAATGTTCAAGAAATGCAGAATTGATTTTTTAAATAATTTATTTTTTATTTTATGTGCATTGACGGCTTGCCTAGGTGTATGTCTTTGTGAGGGGGTCAGATCCCCTGGAAGTGGAGTTACAGACAGTTGTGAGCTGCTACATGGTTGCTAGGAATTGAACTCAGGACCTCTGGAAGAGCAGTCAGTGCTCTTAACCGCTCAGCTATCTCTCCAGTCCTGAAATGCAAACTTTAATATTCTTATGTCTTTCCAGGCTTTGTGAGTGTGTGTACATATATGCATTTTTGCATGTTCATGGGTGTGTATGTTTATGTGTGTGTATGTATGTACATGTGCTTGTGTGCTCATATTTGTGCATATGTATGCAACTCATATATGGCCGACTTATATGCAAATACCCCCTTTTAAACATTTATTTGTATGTGTAATTTCATGAACGTGGAAGTCAGAGGAAAAAGTTTTGGAGTTCATTTCCCCTTTCACCATGTGGGTCCTGGGAATTAAATTCAGGTTATCAGGCTTGGTGGCTTTACCCACTGAATCATCTCAGCTGCTTTCATATACACATACCATCTTATTTTTTTCAAAATGCTCACTTTAACATATATATATATATTCACTTTTATGTGTGTGCATGTCTGCTTATCTGTATGTGCCACACATACATGCAGTGCCCACAGAGGCCAGAAGAGGGCGTCAGAGCCCCCTGAACCGGAGTTCTCTGGGGTTGTGAGCCTCCACATGGGTGCTAGGACCAGAACCCAGGTCTTCTGTAAAAGAAACAAGGGTTCCTAACTACTGAGCCATCTCTCCAGTCCCTCAGTCTTAACTTTTAAACTTATAGTCAGTGAGTGTTTTCCCCTCCCCAGTGCACACTATATTATGGCCACCTTTCCATGTCGGGACATTCACTTTTTCTACATTGGTTTTCATGGCTGTAGAAGACACCTCAAGTGATATTACTTATCACATTACCTTAATTTTTTGCACATCCCCTACTATACGAAGCTGGCTTCTTTCTGTCCCTCTGCTGCGGACCCACATGCATTGGGATGTGTCTGCAGGATGCATTCCTGGAAGTGAAACCGCTCTGTGGAAGTGGCCCCTGCCTTTTGCATTTTGATCAGTATGGAAAAATTCTGCCCTACCCAGGACACCCTGGGACACTGTGTTTATCACATCTGGCCTGCTATAAGGACTTTGGGCTACGTTGGTAGATGGCATGCGGTGTTGTGCTAATTTGCATATGCCTGATTGTTGGCTAATTTGGAACCTTTCAGAGTCTCGCCTGCCTGGGGTCTCTGGGGGTGCTGCCATCCTGGGTGAAGAGGTTTGGGATGGCTACACTGAACTCATGCTGCTGTCTTCAGAACTGCTCATGGTTGGGGCAGACTTTTTTTTTTTAGGATGCATGGGAGCTATGGGGCATATATGTGTAAATGGGGGTCTTTACCACCCTGATTTTGTGATTACCTACCCAGCCTGAGGAGCTTCAGGCCCTCAGCCTGACCATCTTCCCTCCTTTAACACAAAGGTTTTACACCTTAACCCAGGAGTCTTTCCCACTGCCTTGGGAGTTTCCTTCCCTTAGGCTGGAGGTCCTTTCCATGTTTAGCACGGGGGCCATTCCCTTAGCTTTGGGTTCTCACCCCTATAGCAGCAGGAGGGTCCTCATTCCTTTAGCCCCCCACCTTAGCCAGGGGGTCCTCACTCCCTCAGTCTAGTTCTAGCTCCCTCTCCGGAACATTAGCCATCCAGGCACCTGTGAGGCATCAGCTACATCAGGCCAGTTCAGGCCGGCTCCTGTCATCCTGACGCAGAGTCATGTACTGGGAAAGCGAATCCTGAATGTATCCTGAGGACTAGACTGGTTCATGTCACGTCAACGGCCAGGAGTGGGCCAGACAGTTCCTTGTCAAGGGGTTTTCCAGGCCTGAGTCTTTTCAGGGGCGAGAAGTTGGGAGGGGGTAGAGGGAGAAGGGGTGGGGGCTGGGTACCTGGGAGGTATGTGCCAGGGGAAAGGGGTGATGGGCCTGACGATGGAGGCCCCCAGAGGGGCTGGTGTGGGATCAGGCCAGCCTCCAAGGGTTAACCTTACTCTCTAAGGTTAGAAGGATTACCTCTGGCCAGGCAGATGCCAGTTTGCCATGGTCTTCAGTGCAGTCAGAAAAGCCCAGAGTGACACACTCCTGGTGTGAGTCATGGCAGTCAGTCCTGCAATGACATTGCTGAATTGAGGTGCCATTGAGTGGAGAAGGATAAGGCAGGACTGGGAACAGCATTCTGGGGAGAGGGATAGCAGAAGTAGAAGCTCTCAGGCCAGCAGGACTGTGGTCCAGCACACATCGAATGAACAGCAGCAGACGGAGCCAAGACCCACTGAGTAGTCAAGAAAAGAAGCCCTGGCAGGGGCCTCTGAGGAGCTTCTGGACTCCTGGGGGGTGGAAGAGGCTCTGGGACCATTTTTTGCTCTTTGGGTAGCGCCATCAGTTTGGTGGTCTTGTCTCATCAAGTCTGTCATTGGGGGTAGCTGCAAACAGGGTGTCATCTTGGCTCGGGCTCGGAAAATGGAATCCCAGCAACCTACACATCACATTCTCCAGCTCCTGCCTCCTAGGGATGGGACAACTGAGTCCTGGAGAGGGTGGGCATGATGGTGGCAGGGTAGGGGGTAGGGAGTTCTGTTGAGGTTACTGGGGGTGGTGTGTGTGTGTGTGTGTGTGTGTGTGTGTGTGTGTGTGTGTGTTGAGAACTTGCTACAGACTCAAATGCTGCTTGACTATGGGGGAGGAAAGATCTGGAAAGAGTCCTTGATAAGAGGATGAGAGATTGTTACAGATGAACTCTAAGGGCCTAGCCACAGCCTGACTATTCCCACGGGGACTTACAGGCCAGACAAGGGGCTGCTAAAGCACCTGGACTATCCCAGCCCTGCATGTTCTACATATACCCCAGAGAATTCTGAGTTTGCTGCAGAGGGTGAGCCTGGGCCAGGATTCTGGAACTCGTAGGCAGGAGAATGGTTGAGGGAGTCACGGTCCCAGACTTAATCATTCCCACGGCCAGTGTGCCCAGCTTTAAGGAGCTGCACGCTACCTCTGCCCAGCTGTTTGGCAAATGTCCTTCATCAGTCACGAACCTCCCTCCCTTCCAGGAGCAATGAGGCCCAGCAAGTGAGCACAGAGCATCTGCAGCCTCTAGCCTGCTTGACAGCCTGGAGCTGGGGTCAGAATGACCCAGATCCCAGCCCCATCTCTACTGATGCTTGCTCATAATTCCTTGCTCAGGTCACTCCCTGGACTCCAGTAGGTTTTATTGTGCTAGGGATGTGGGGCAGTGTGTAGGGTGTTACCCAGCATTCACAAGGTCTTGAGTTCCACCCGCCCTGAAAGAGCAGAGTGAGATGGTGTGTACCTGTATCCCAGAAGCTCAGGAGGTGGAAACAGCAGGGTCAGGAATCCAAGGTCCTTAGTGGCTATATAAAGAGTTCAAGGGTAGCCTGGGCTACATGAGACTTTGTCTCAAAAAAAAAAATCCCACCTCTAACAACAATAGATTCATGCCTGTCAACATGACTGCCACGGCCCGTCCCACCCCAAAGCTGATTTATGGAAGCTTGAATTTTCCATGTGGTAATGTGGAGCCCAAGGGAGGGTTTAGGTCATGAGGCTGCACCCTCAGGAATGGGGTGGTAGTGTTTTTTTCTGGGCTGAGTTCTCCTGAGATGAGCCTACCCTCACGCTCTCCAGCCTGCTCACTTCCACTTCTGCCGTATGTGACTCCCAGAGCCCTCAGCAGGTGCTGTATTACAGTCTTGGGCCTGTTACCCTTCGGAACTGTGAGCAGGGAAAAAAACCTTTCTTCTTTTAAATCAAGTAGCGTCAGGGATTCTGTGACAGCATCAGGAAAATGAACTAACACAAAGCAGCAGCAGCCTCACCCAAAGCCCACTGTGTCAGGGAGGGACACCATTGGGATTTTTTTTTTTGTTTAGAACCAGCTGTTAGGGAGAAAGAGGGACCCAGTAACCCACCACACACACACACACACACACACACACACACACACACACGCGCGTACGTAACTCTCAGCGTGACAACTTGACACCCTGCTCTGTTTGGCCCTGTACTCAGTGTCCTGCTGGAAACGGTGTGGGAGCGCCAGCCTGCCCAGTCTCCACAGGCGTCTTCCCTGATGATGGGTGCCATGCTTCTCTGCCCCTCCCACAAGCAGCTTGTGGGTGAGCTCTGAGAACTCAGCCCCTTCCTAGTCGTATCCAGATGTTTGCTCTCTGGGGCAGGAGGAGGCCAGACAAGAGGCAGCTGCTTTGGGGTGACTTGGTCTCCCAAGGGAGACTGACAACTTAGGGTTTCTATTTCTGTGAAGAGACACCACGACCATAGCAACTCTTATAAAGAAAACATTTAATTGGGGGAGCTGGCTTACAGTTTGGAGGCATGCAGGCAGACACGGTTCTGGAGAAGTAGCTGAGAACTCTATATCTTTCAGGCAACAGGAAGTGGGCTGTCTCAGTGGGCGGTATATTGAGCATATATGAGACCGCAGAGTCCGTCTCCATAGTGACACTTCCTACAATAAGAACACACCTATCCCACAACCACCCCTTCTAATAGTGCGCCTCCATAGTGATGATACTTCCTACAATAAGAACACACCTATCCCACAACCACCCCTTCTAATAGTGCCACTCCCTTTGGGGGGGCATTTTTTTTTCAAATCACCACAGACACCTTCTCTCACAGGATGGACTTTCCCAGAACCTGGGTGGTAGGAAGCTGAGCCTTAGATGTTAGATCCGGGACGCTCACCCTCCCACCCAAGACTGCCCAGGTTATCATAATCTTGTTCCAGTACAGTGGTTACAAACAACAGGGACCGGAGCAACACAGTGGTTAAGCGCACGGGATGCTCTTGCAGAGGAAAAAAGCTTGACTCCCAGCACCACATGGTGGCTCACAACTGTCTGTAACTCCAGCTCTAGGGGATCTGAGACCCTCTTCTGGCTTCTGCAGGCACCTGCACATGTGACACACACACACACACACACACACACACAGGCGTACATACACATAAATAATAATGTCTTTAAGTGGACTGAGAAGATGCCACACATAGCACTGAGACAGTGCATGCTATGTAGCGTGAGGGCTGGAACTCGGGTTCCCAGCACCCAGGTAAAGGCCAGGTGAGTGGCAGCCCACCTGCAATCCCAAGACACAGGAAACAGGGATTCCTGGAGCCATCTGACTAGGCGAGCTGCGTAGGGGAGCTCTGAGTTCTACAGAGATCTTACCTCAATATATAATGCAGAGAGCAATTGAGGAAGCCACTTGATGCCAGCTTCTGGCCTCCACATACATGTATACAAATGAATAACCACACACATGTGAGCATGCTTACACATGCATGCATACCATACACACAAACAAAGGCAAAAAGAGAACATTATTTTTAAAAACCAAAGACATAAAACATTCAAAGAAAAAGAAAATCAGAAGAGGAGGTTTGAGTGGTGACTGACATTCAATCTTGCCATGTATACCAAAGGAAAAACCAAACCAAGGAAGGGAGGGTGATCATCCTCAACCCATCACCTCTTTCTCTATTCACCTGTCCATCACCCATCTCTCCATTCATCTGCCGTCTGTCTATCCAACCATGCATCCATGCATCTATTCATTATCTATCATCAGTCTACCTACCTATCTACCTATTTATCTCTCTCTCTCTTACTTTCTATCATCTACCTATCTTCCTATCTGTCTACCTATCATCTATTTAGCTACCTATCTATTATCTGTCTGTCTATCTGTATTTTATTTTTTTATTTTTTTAATGTCTATCTGTATTTTAAATAGCCTAGACTATTATCTGGCACAGAAACAACCAGGGTCTGGGCAATGGTTCAGGGAACAAAATGTCCCTGCACAAGTATGACTTCCAAAAGTAAATCCACAGATAAAGAATGCATGAGTCTCAGCTGTGTGCTCTCAAGGGGTGATGCACCTTAGAACCCACACTCCTCTCAGGGTCTAGACCACGGCCATCCCCATAGCAGATCCCTCTGCCTTTTCCAGACTCCTCTACCACACGGGCAGCTTCTGTTCTGACACACTCCCGAGTTTGGCTTCTTTCTCATGCTTCCTTCATGTGAGACTCACCCACACTCGTACCTAGTAGTTTATCTGTTTCGTTGCTGAATTTGGGAACTGGTCACAGTGGTCCCCATTATCGACAGCTTCGCTTTCCATGCTTCAGTTCCCAACAACCCACCAAGAGCCAAGAAAATTCTAGAAACCACTCCCTAGTTTTAGACATCATACCATCCTGAGCAGAAGGATGGAGCCTCACACCACCATCCTCTGCCCTCCCCAGGAAGTGAGTCTTACATTTTGCATACTGTCTGCATCGTATCTGCTGCCTGACTGTAATTTAATTTTTAGTTACTAGACTCATCACTCAACCAAGAAGCTCATGTTCTCTTCTGAAGTTCCATCAGCCTTGGAGGGACATCCCCCTGCTCCATATCCCCTCCCATAGCCAGTGTGTGGATCTGAAGCTTTCCCCCAGAGAGACGGACTTTCTGGGGAGCATCCAGCAAGCTTGTCCTGGGGTTGGCTGCTTGCTGTGTGTTCCAGAATGGAGGAGCTGTTTCCTGTTCTCTTTGTTTCTCCCAGCATCCCTTTCCTTTTGGGAGTAGGAATGGACAAGATGGCAGAGTAGAGATTTCCTAGAGGAGGCTTGGGACCACTTTAGAAATGGATTTGCCCGTGGTCCTTTTGTGCTCTGTGAAACCCACCTGTGTCTCTTTCTTTCCACAGATATCGGCCCAGTGACCCTCACAGCAGACCCAGTGGTATTCCAGAGAGAACTGCGGGAACTCTATGTTCAGGTGGGCTGCCCGCCATCTTTATTCTTCTTTCTCTTCAGTAGCAGAGCCAAGGAATGTCCTCCTCCTTCCCTGCCTTGCTTCCCACACCTCGGGTTGGTTCTGGAAGTCTGTACCTCTTGGGCTCCTCTCCTCATCCTATGGAACGAACACCTCACAGAGCCCTGGTAGTGGTGCCGTTTTATGAATGAGTGAAGGGGAGAGACTGCTCCATTGAGGGTTTGTGTGGGGGCCTGAGGAACAGCTCGGTTCAGACCCCTAAGCCAGGTCTGAGCCTAGGTCATGTGTCCTCGGCCACCCGAATGTCTTTACCTTACAACACATCCGTGTCCAGCAGCTGTCCTTTTCATGACCGCTGAGGCCACCAGCTTCTTGCGAACAGGGACTCCATAGATAGCTGGGTCCTCCAGAGCCTGGAGCAGGATCAAGGACACTAGGGGCTGAGGATGTCCCTCTGGGGTGAACGTGAGCTAAGAAGGTTGAGTTGTGGGGTTGGCCGCTGCAACAGACTGGGCTTTAAACAGCATGTGTTCTCACCCCACAATAGCTCCGGGCGCTGCTGGGCAGGGAGGGTGTGAGTAGAGTGTGTCTCCCTCCTCGAGGGCCTGATGCCAGAGCAGGTGACAGAGAGTCTTTCTCCTTGCCTGGCCCGGCTCCACTCCAGTCTTTACTCCTGAAACCTTCGCTGGCACAGGTCTTTCTGAGCCTGTCCGCAGTTGCTCCCATTCAGCTTTCCCTGTCACGTGGTGGTAAAATGCTTATGCACGTGCACGGGGCAGGTGTGTGTGTGTGTGTGTGTGTGTGTGTGTGTGTGTGTGGTTGCCGACGCTTGTAATCTCAGCATGCGGAAGCACAGACAGGATCGCACAGAATCAGCGAGCTCCGTATTCAGCCAAAGATGTGTCTGAGAACACAAGGAAGGGTTAAAAGAGGATGGGCGACATTGGCCTGTGGCCTCCACACACACTGCATATATGTCTATGAACATCCCCACACACTCGTGCACACACAAGAACACATATACCATCGCCACACATTTACACACTTACTCGTATAAGGCTTGCTAACGCCTTGTCTGCTCTACCCCCATATTCCATACCTTCTACAGGGTGGGGCTGTCACTCATTCATGTCACTTGTCTAAAGTCACAACAGGGCAGATGCTGGGAGGGACAGAGACCACAGCCTGACCAGGCGAGCCACACTGAGGTGGTCTGAGGCGATTCCCGACTCCCACCGATTTTAGGCGTTTGTAGACGGGGTAGGTGGCAGCTGCTGACACACTTCAACCCTCCAGGGAGGCGGTGACTGCCCAGAGATGAGCGTGGGTGCCATCAAGGCTGCCGTGGAGATTGCCAACCCCGGGTCCTTCATCTATGTCTTCTCTGATGCACGTGCCAAGGACTACCACAAGAAGAACGAGCTTCTGCAGCTCCTGCAGCTGAAGCAGTCACAGGTGAGAGGCCAGCTTTAGGGATGGGCAGCCGTGCAGGAGGCCAGAGGAGGGAGTAAGAGGGTGGAGAGCAGCCAGGCTACCCTCCTGCAGCTCCAGTGCCCTGTCCTGCCCGTCTAAGCAGTGCCTCTCTAAAGGCGGGGCTGCAGCTCTGGGCCTGTGGGCTCTCACCTCCTGGTGAGGCTTGTGTTTGGTGCAGACCCCATTCCTTCCTCCTTCCATAGCCCAGCAGAGTCTGGGCAATGCTTCTCCCACCCTCATCCTCGGCCCTAGTCCTTGCAGCTCATGTCCCCTTGTCCTTGTGTCAGCGCTCAGAAGACAGGTTGGGGCTTCTGCCTCTTGCTTTTGTACCAATGGCTGGGGGAGGGGAGCAGGGTCAGTCTGCTGTTGGGGAAAACCTCCAGATTTAGGATGACATCGTTGCTCTCTTGTCTAGAATATTCTAGAGTTCTTCAGGGTTCTCCTCACAGTAGCCCCCAGGGGCCACTCTAAGAGGAGTCCACTCCTGTCCCTTTTCTGTCACATGAGTGTGAGCACTGGGCCCTGTGTCAGCTCCTGGTCCCCACCCACAGGACACTGTCATCGCTCCCATGGTCAGGTTCCTGCCTCCCCTGTACATCTGCCTGTCTTTCAGGTGGTCTTTGTGCTGACGGGGGACTGTGGTGACCGCACCCATCCTGGCTACTTGGCCTATGAGGAGATTGCGTCCACCAGCTCCGGACAGGTGTTCCAGCTGGACAAGCAGCAGGTGGCAGAGGTGAGCAGTCACAGACTGTTTCTTCTGAGCCCGCTGCCCCGTGGGTGAGGGCATTGGGTCTTGCTTGGTGATGTACACATGAGCTTTGTCTGGTGGTTGTCACTGGGGGGTCTTGAGTGCCTACCTCTAGGCTCTGCATCATCTCATTGAGTGTCCGAACCCCCAGGCACTCTGGGGGAACACTCTGAAATAGAGCCTGAGACTTGGAGCAGCTGCCTGTGTCCCACAGCAGGGCCAGAATTTGACACATTCTAGTGTGACTGTAAGGTTGGTTCAGACTGTCCCAGAATCTGGGGCAAGAGAACCTCAGATTGGATCCCAGGGATTTGCTTTAACTCCTTTAGGGTTCGATTTCCAGATTCACTAAGCCCAGAGCACACCAGGTTTCTGTGTTCCTGTCCTGCCCCCTGGCCAAATGACAGCTGTCTCCTCTTCAAAGCCCTCTTCCCTCTACTGTGTCCATCCTTCTCAGTAGCACAGGCCCGAGCTACCCTCTCTGGCTGAACCAAGAGGCCTGGCTCAGTGTTGCAAATCCTCCAGTGTTAGCCGATTTCAAACCGTGGTCATGGAGTCACGGGGCAGAGCGAGAAGTGTTGCTTAATACTGACACCCAGGTTTCCTGAGCCTGTATGGAAGGACCCCTGCATAATACAGGACATTATACCAAATCCGACCTGTATGTCCCTCCTGTTGTCCCCTGCCTAGAACCTCTACCTGCATTTCCTCTTGCCCACCCCTCAGAGCCCAGCCAACCTCTTTCCTGCTCTTCTGGCCCCAGGGCTTTTGTTCAAGCTTCTGTTTCTCAGCTCCTCAGCCCAGGATAGATGCATCTTCCCAGGCAACCAGCCTCCACTCCCTGCCGAGGTCAAATCTCTTTCCACACCCCTTCCCACTCACGCGGTGCTACTGTATATAATTGTCATTTTGTGCTCGGGTTATTATTCAATGCTACTAGATCGAGTGCTCTCAAGGCTGGGCCGTGCAGGGCACTTCAGGCAGACACTCAAGAGAGGTAACGGGTGCCGCTGGGAAATAACTGGGGACAGAGCGCTTGGGATCCCGTGCCTGCTGCTCTGGGAAGGGAGGTGTCTCGGAGGCAGCCAGTGGTCTCCAGGATGGGTTTTGCGAGCTGTGTATTTATGAACCGAGAGGATTGGTCTCTGGGGCCATGTTTAGATTAGCGTGCCTCGGCTCCCTGTTGACAGATGGCGTTTATGCATCTCGGTGACACAACAGGCTTTCGTTTCTGGCTGTCAGCCTCTCCTGGCACCGGGCCCCACGTGAGGGCGGGAGGCACTTCAGAGTGGAGGGACAGCTTTGTCCCTGCTTTTAGGGGAGACACTTCCTTCTTTCCAGAGACAACCCAGACAGAGGCAAGGCAAGTTGCTGAGGACAGCTTGCCAGGGCCCCGTCTCCAGGCACCCCAGGCAAGCCCATCAGCTCTTTACTGTGGTAGTCTCACTTGGTAGGACCCCTGACAGCTGGGTTGGGCTTTGCGTGATGGCATGGATGCTCCTGGGCATGGAGAGCTTCATGCCTTGGATCTGGATCTTTCTAGATGTTCTCAAACACTTAAAAAGCCTGGGAAAGTGGCTGGGACAGCCAAGGCTCTGGTTATTCCCCAGGAAAGCCAGTCCAGTGGGGCTGGCTGGGAGAAGTCTTTCAGATTTCTGAGGAGGCGTATGAAGCAAACAACATACACTCTTGGGCAGCAAGATCGATATATTCTGCACACTCCATTGTGGTCATTTATTAAGTACCGGCTGTATGCACTGTCAAGGAGGATGCAGCCTATCTGAACCAGAGGATCTCTGTCCTGGGGCACTTGGCGTGTTCTGGTTGTAAACTTGGCCTCCCAGGCTGAAGGAGCCCCCTTTTTGGGTTTATTCCACAGTATATGGGGGCAGGATCGAAGAACCTCTGCCCCTGGCAAGGCAACTTAGGACTCTGATCATCCTGGCACAGGGGGTGACCATAGTGGAGACAAGCACCGTGACACTGGGTTTGTCCTAGGGTGTTGGTGTGTGTGACTGTGTGTATCCAGGTGTGAATTTGTTCATCTGGAGACTGGGGTCAGCACTGGGCAGCTTCCCTAGTTGCTCTCACTTGACTTTCTGGGTCACGATATTTCACTAAAGCGAAACTAAGCCGGGCAGCTGGGCTTGAGTGTCTGTGCACCTCCCACACTGAGCTGGGTTACAGGCATGTACTCATGCTCCCGGCTTCTGTGTGGTTCCCAGAGTCTAACACAGGTTCTCAAACATGCACACCATGCACGATTAGCTACTGAGCCATTGTCCTGAGCCCAACGTGGGCATTTCTTAAAGTCAAGCTTTGGGTAGGACCATGACAGCCTGTGTGTGGCATCATAGGCTTTGCCCAGCCCTCATTCAGCTACAGGTGATGATGATTCAGGAGGGTGACGGGGAACAAGAAGAGACAGAAGAGCTAGATGCTCTATTGTCTTGCCTGGGAATCACCCTGGGATTCCCAGGGGAGCCCTAAGCTTCCCCCACCCCACTCACTGGTCTCCCCTGACACAGCCTGCTCCTCACCTTAGCCTGTTCTGGGGGTTGAGACACATCTCTTGTTCGGCTGCAGCAACTACACCTGACAAATGACCCAGATTCTGCAAGTCCCTGTGACGGGGAGGTGGCTTGCTTTCTGCAACAGTGGGAGGGAGGAAGTGGTTCTGACGGATGGAGTAGGAGGGGCCAGAGAAGAGCTCATCCCCCAACCCTTCTCAGCAGCATTCAGGGGAGTGGAGAGGTTGAGACCTGGGCTGCTGGGGCAAGACGGGGGTTGCAGCAGACCATGGCTCTGTTACCTTCAGGGGACCTTAAGCCCTGTCAGCCCCATACAGTAGGATACTATCCGCTCTCTCCCTTGCACTTGGTAGAGCTGATGGGGTGGTATCCAGGGTGAACAGAGAGTGCTGGGCATGGTCTTGGGCACAGGTGACCATAGCTGAACTCCCCCAGGCTTCTGGGTAGGGATGGAGGTTTCTCCCTTCCCTTACTCCACTGAAGCCCCCTGAAGAATAGGGTACACTCTCAAGAGTGTCCTCAGCAAGGTAGAGCTGGGTAGAGAATCTGGGATACACAACTGTCAAGAGGCAGAGCCTTGGGACTGGGTGGGCGCTCCTGTGACTCCAAGCTGAAGCCTCAGTTTCCCCATCTGTAGCTGTGAGCCCCATTCCTCTTCCTAGCCCCTCAGCTTCTTCAGCTGTCCTGGCTGTTAAGCACCCTGGCAGTGCCTCTGGGATGATTTATCAGCCATGAAGGGCCCAGAAGCAGTCATCTGGCAGAGTGTAACAAGGCCAGATTCTTTCCTTCCTTCTCCATCAGCGCCCAACCTCAGGCCAGCACATGGCTGACTCCCAGGCCCCACCCCACAGACATCTGGAAGCCATCATACTCGCCAAATAAACACTGTGCTTGCTTAATGAAGGCGTTCTGCTCGGAAGGCTCCCCGATTCCGCTCTGGAGCCCTGGGAGCATGACTAGGTCCAGAAGGCCTTGACCCTCTGTCTGGCCCTGCAAGGTGGTCTGCATTTGCTGTGAACACGGGAGTCATACCCCCTCAACCCTAGGCAAGCTGCCTCATGCTGGGGTCATTAGGGTGCTATCCATGTCCCAGGCCTCTTTGTGGCTTGGTAGCCTGAATTGCTGGGTATCTTCTCTCCACCCAGAACATTCTAGAGCAGCTTGCAGTAGCCCTGGCAGAATAGTAGCTGATGCAACTTGTCTGGGCGCTTGCTGCCTGGGACAGCTTTTCTGGGTCACCATCCTCTGCCCCCACCGTGTGACCTGGGGAACAGGCAGTGGGCACGGAGTTGCTCCTTCAACATCTGGCGGTCTCATCCTGACTTCGCCGATCTTTTGGCGCTGTCTTCCTTCCTCCCCCACTTAGACAAGGAACCCTGTGCTAGTCCAGCAGCGGAGACAGGTTGAGCCTTTTCAAGAGACACGTTTCCCAGAACACCAGGCAAAGGCAGGAGAATGAAGCCGCTCCAAATATGGGAAGAAGGGGAAATGCTGAATTCTTATCCTGTGATAACTGAGGTCTCACGGCACATGCTTGAACTCAGTCTCTGTAAAACACACTCATCCCCAAAATCTCAGGCAGATCTGCCAGGTCCCTTCCCTTCTGTGAAGGCTACACAGTAGGCAGAGCAGAATTGCCAGTTAGGGCCAGAAAGGCCTTTGGGTAGCACATCAACCACTATTTTCCAGTCTCAGATCTGTGGCAGACATTGCTAATCAATCACAGAGCCTTTTCTCCTTCAGGCAGCGTTGCAGGAAGGCAATTATAGTCAACTGACACTGGCAGACATCACGCCCAGGTGTGTGATAAACTCATTACATCATTAGCATTTTTAAATGGCTTTCAAGCTAGGTGTGGTGGCTAGGTGAGGTAGGCAAATCTCTGAGAGTTCAAGGTCAACCTGATCTACATAGTAAGTGACTTCCAGGATAGGCAGGGATGTTACACAGAGAAAGCCTGTCTCAAAAACCAACCAACCAACAAATAAATAAACAAAATTTAAAAATAAAATGACTTTTATTTTTTTAAATTGCTATGAATGGCAGGTCATGATGGCACAGGCCTTTAATCCTAGTTCTTGGAGATAAAGGGAGTAGGTCTCTGTGAGTATGGGGCCAACCTGGTCTACACAATAAATTCTAGACCAGCTAGGGCTACCCAGACCCTGTCTCAAAAGTCAAGCAAATGACCTCCCTTAAGTTTCACAGTCACCAGCAATTCAGCGCTTGCTTGCATTTCTCTCTTCCATATCCCTCTGGATTCTGCTGGCTCATGAGACTTTATCCATAAGTAATTTATAGTTAATTATTTTTTATTTTGGATGCTGTGATTGGAACCCAGGGTCTCATGTGTGCTGTGAAATGCTTCTCAGTTGAAGCTTACTGTCATCCCCCCACAGTATCCCATAGCCTAGATTGTTCTGATAGAGTTAATGAACTTTATTACTGTGATCTCATACCAAATCCTTGCTTGATTTCCCCCCGTTTGACTTCAAAATGTCTTTTTTTTTTTAAAAAAAAAAGTCTTTTCTTTTGCATGCATGTGTATGCACATTTGAGGGCACATGTGATGTGCACGTGGCAGGATGAATTGACATCACGTATGTACTTCGCCGCTCTCCACTGTTTATTGATGCAGGGTCTCTCTCTGACCATGCTGAAAATTCCCAGGTTGGGCTAGTCTAGCTAGCCAGCTTGGTCTAGGGATCCAGGTTGGCAGGTGGGCTGCCACGCCCACCAGCTTTTTATCTGGGTGCCTGCCATCTGAACACTGGTCCATACGCTTACATAGTAATTCATCTGCCAGGTCATCTTCCCAGCCCCTCACGATGTTTTCTGAAGAAGCCTTCCTGGCTCTGGTTTTAATTATTGCTGCCTGCCCCTCTTGGTTCTCGTGACTATTACGTCCTCTCGAATCTGGAGCCATCCACGCCTTTTTGTGACACCGGTTGAAGAGGCTCTGTCCCATGTTCCAAATTCTAGTCTTTGTCCCATGGTGTCACCCACATCTCTCCTGGCTGAGTTTGTCCCAAGGCCTGGTAGGCAGTGGTTGGTGTGTGTGGAAGGGTGACTTGGGGTTGGTGTTGCGACTTCTTCCTGATGGATGGCATCAAGAGACAAACAGCTGGTCTTTCTGTAGCCGATGACAAATTGTGTCACTGGTTACAATGGTGGCAGGCAGCCGTGTATGGCGAGGCCATGTCTCCACACCCCACACTGACTTCAGTGCCTGTGGGGTGACACCCTGGCTCTGTGTGGATATTTAGTCTCTATCAATCTTACACCCTTTGCTTTTAACATCCAAAGAAGATCCTTGCCCGAAACAATTATTTCATTAGTAGTTGTAAGATGATGGTTTCCTAATTGCATCATTCCTTCCACATTTAGCAGATGGCATTTTTCCAAAAAGGTCCTTGAGAAGGACACTCTGGCCTCTGAACACCATTCCTGTTGAACACAGAAGTTACATTCAGTGTTTTCCCTTGAACTGGTGTAATACAAGGAAAATTTTTTCAGTGCTGGAGATCAAACCCAGAGCTTCCAGCTCCCTAGGCAAGCGCTCCCCACAGTGACTCCCAGTCACACAGTGCAGATTTTTAGCTTTAGCATATTTGATCGACTAAGGGTTTCCACATCCTGGTTAGATGATCTGCAACCTGTGAGGAGCCTGTAGCTCCAAGAACCACACAGCATGGAGATTCCATACCTAGCTGCCCAGTGTGCACCAGCAGCTTCCTTGTGGGGGCTACAGATGAAAGGCAGAAGCTTGTCCTGCAGAAGCCTGTTTGGCTTTTAGAACCTATTCCCCATGCAGGGATGCCTCTCCCAGCTTTGATGCAGGAGGAGGAGCTTGGTCCTGCCTTGATGAGATGCCTTAGTTTGTTGACTCCCATGGGAGGAGGAGTGGCAGGGAGGGGGGGAAGAGGAGGGAGGGGAAACTGAAGTTGATTTGTAAAATAAATGAAAAATTTTACTAGAAGGAGAAAAAGAAAAAAGAGGAGGAGGAGGAGGAGAAGAAGTGGAAGAAGAAGAAGAAGAAGAAGAAGAAGAAGAAGAAGAAGAAGAAGAAGAAGAAGAAGAAGAAGAAGAAGAAGAAGAAGAAGAAGTAGTCTGTGCCTGCACCTCTCAGCTCTGAGTTAATTGTGTCAACATACAGGCTTCATTTGGAGCCATGGATGCCAAGAGGGGAGAAGAGCCGATCAGGACTAGTGTAGGACAGTGGCGGTCTGTGGTCTTGGACACTGAACAGATTGTTACCCCCAAATCCACAAGGAGTGTGTGGATTCTGCATATAGCAGAAGCTGGTCAGAGCTGTATCAGGTGACCAGACATGTCAAAGCCTGGGCACACCCCCTAGTTCAACTTCTGTACCTTTCTCAGGTGCTAAAGTGGGTGGAGTCAGCGATCCAGGCCTCCAAAGTACACCTGCTGTCTGCAGACCATGAGGAGGAAGGGGAGCACACGTGGAGAATCCCTTTTGACCCCAGCCTGAAGGAGGTCACCATCTCACTGAGCGGGCCAGGGCCTGAGATCGAAGTCCGGGATCCACTGGGTATGTGCTCTTTGGATCTAAGACTGAGCTGGAAGCCCAGGATGAGATGAAAAGAGGCCACGGGAGGAGGGGGTTGGAGAAATGGCTCAGTCAATAAAGTGTCTGCTCACAAACATGAGGACCTGAGTCTGGATACTCAGCACCCATGTTAAAATTGTGTGTGGCAGCCATACCAGTTACTTCAGCACTGAGGGGTGGAGACGAGGGGTCCCTGAGCTCTCTGGTCAGCCAATGGTTGAGCTCCAAGTGTAGCTAGACACTCTGTCCCAGAAAAGGAAAATGAGCCAGTGAGATGATTCAGTGGGTAAAGGTGCTGCCAGTCCTGAAGACCTGAATTCCATCCCTGGCTCCCACTTGGTGAGCGGAAGAAACTGACATATGTACATGTGCAATGCATACATGCACTCACATGCATACACACCCCACAGATACATACCGCACATACACCTGTACCCTACAAAGAGGCAATGGTGGCAAGGGGCTCATACTCAAGGATACAGAAATTAGGGAAGAGTGAGGGGACGCCAAGTGGAGCAGAGAGGTGTCCCTGCAGATGAAGAAGCTGGAAGGCTGGTGGCAACTGACCAATGAGGACTTACAACAATGACAATCTTCTTGTCAGTCCCAAGGACACTTGAGGCTGGTGTTGGTGGGCTGTGGGGTCCTGGAGACAAGGTGGGGAACCTGGGAACCCTGGGAAAAGAGAGAAGACTGAGTGGCACCTGATGCTTCCACAGGAAGGGTCCTGCAGACAGATGAAGGTCTCAACGTACTCCTCAACATTCCGGACTCGGCCAAGGTCGTAGCCTTTAAGCCTGAGCACCCTGGGCTGTGGGCCATCAAGGTAGGGACACGCCAACGGGGGAATTTCAGGCAGAGAGCCTGGGATGTGTGGGCAGTGGTGTGGGTCTAGCAATAGGAGTGAGTGCAGGGGCAAAAGCCAAGGAACAACCTGATTTTCAATTGTGAGGGCATGGAGTGCTTTGGGATGACATTCAGAAAGGCCAAGAAAGAAACTGGCGCATGACTAAGACTCCTGTCCTGGGTAGGGAGGGTAAATGGAGCAAGGGTGACTTTGGGAGATACAACTAAGAGAGACAGAGCTGACAGGAGACTGTTGTATCTGGAAGATGCTGGAAGTCAGGCAAGAGACAGGCATGACCTGTTGGAGGAGCAGGAGCTCCTGATGATTGACTAGACTATGGGGTGCGGGGCATTGTAGTGGCGGCTGCAGGTGAAGACTGTGCTGACCACCTGATGCTCCAGATTTGCCTGTCTCTGAGACAAGAGCCTCCAGGGAAGGTGTGGTAGGAGGGTAGACAAGCAGGAGAACAGGCAGGGCCTGCAGGAGTTAGGAGAGAGCAGAAAGAGAAGCCTCCAGAAGGAGAGTGGGTCAACCGGACTTCTGTGTCTTTGGAGGGCAGGCACCTTGCCCATGTGTTTACAAAGGTTAAAAAGCTATAGCTACAGGCGTGGGCTTTACCAGCCGTGGCCAGTGGCATCTGAGGCCTGATGCTCTGGTGACATGGGTTGGTGGGGACCTGCTCTAGGTGTACAGCAGTGGCCGCCACTCAGTGAGAATATCAGGCATAAGCAACATCAACTTCCGAGCCGGCTTCTCCATGCAGCCCTCTCTGGACCTCAACCACACCATCGAATGGCCTTTACAAGGTACCTGCCCTGAGCTCTGAGGAAGGTGATGGCTTTGGGAGGTGGTGGGAGGATCAAGGCAGGCTAACTGTGAGCCATGGTGACTGCGGAATGGGTCCTGCTGGGCTATTGTTCCAGACCACAGGGTGACAAACCAACTCTGAGCCAGCTTCCTCTCCATCAACCCAGGAGGTGACATTTACCTCCCCAGCATCCTTCCAGCCACCAAAGTGGTCCTGAAGATTCCTTTTGTTGTTGAGTCACTACTTCTCCTGCCTTCTTATTTTCCTGTGTGTATATGTGTTCAAGTATGTTTGGGTACATGTGTGTATGAAGGTCAGAGGATTTCCTCTAGGATCACTCCTCAGGCACAGGCCACCAATTGTTTTTGTTTCATTTTAAAATTTCTTGTGTATGGGTGTTTTGCCTGCATATATGTGCACCATGTGTATGCAGTGCCCACAGAACCCAAAAGAAGGCACCGGTTTCTCTGGAACTGAAGTTACAGGCAGTTATGAGCTGCTATGTGGGTGCTGAGAATTAAACCTGGGTCCTCTGGAAGAGCAGCCAGAACTCTTAAATTCTGAGTCCCCTCTCTAGTCCCCAACCATCAATTATTTTTTAAAGATTTATTTATTATGTATACAACATTCTGCCTCCATGTGTGCCTGCATGCCAGAAGAGGGTACCAGATCTCATTATAGATGGCTCATTATATATAGCAACCATGTGGTTGTTGGGAATTGAACTCAGGACCTCTGGAAGAGCAGCCAGTGTTCTTAACCTCTGAGCCATCTCTCAAGCCCCAATAAATTATTTTTTGAAATGGGTCTTTCACTGCCTTGGGTTCATCAAGTAGGCTAGTTTAGCTGTCCCTTGGGCACTAGGATTGTGTGTACCACTATATAGCTCTACCTCCCCAGCACTAGAATTGTGTGCACCACTATGCCCAGTGGCCTCTGGGTGTTGAACTCAGGCGCTCATGGTGGTAAGGTGAACATTTTACCTTTTCTCTTCCTTTTTCTTCGGTGACATCTTGTCTGCACCCTGCTAATTCAGAGAAGGGACTGGTGCCAGTGAGCTGCTGGCTTATCAAAAGTGTCTTAGTGATCATATGGAGGAGGCAAAATTGGAGGTGGTGGTCCCTCACTGGTGTGTGATGAGCCTGGGGCTTCATTTGGTATTTACTTTGTAGAAAGAAATCAAGGGAAGTGGAGAAACTGAAGTCCTTCCCACAAGCTAGCTGAGAAAGGACACTCTAAGCAAGACCCAGTGGCTCAGGCTTATAATCCAGCTACCCAAGATCCAAGGTCAGGAGGATTGCAAACTCAAGGCTTGCTGGGTAACTTGGCAGGACCATGACTTAAGATAAAAAGTAAAGAAGTGGGCCAGAGAGATGGCTCAATGGATAAAGGCCTCACAACCCGAGTTTAGTCTCTGGAAGCTACCCTGTGGAAGGAGAGAACCAACCCCCACAGGTTGTTCTCTGACCACGTGTGCTGTAGTGTGTATGTGTGCATGCATGTTTGACTTGCCCCGGAATTCACTTGTAGAGTCTTCTGTGCCATATGCAGACTCCATGTTTCTTTCTTTAAAAGCCATTTTAACTGTGTGAAAAGGAGGAGACACATATAAAGTTAAATAAAAATAAGGTTAGGAATATAGCTTAGTGGTGAAAGGCTTGCAATGTGCCTGCAAAGGCTTTGGATTAATCACCAGGACTTCAAGGAGGATGTGTAGGATGAAGAAGAGGGTGGAGAAAGAAACTGGAAATGTTAATGAGTGCTTGGCCTTAGGCTCTATGATGGGAATATTAGAACTTGGGGAGTCTGTGGCTAACTGAATATTAGATGCCTGGACTAGGGCAAGCAGCTACCACATGCCATGAGCTGACTAGAGGAAACCATGCCTACACACCAGTGATTGACCGGGAGGGGAAGAGGCCTGACCCAAACTCCCAAATAAACTAAGGAAATGGTGAAAGCTCAGTCCAGGTCTATGCTTCCGGGTTTAGAAGCAGGGGATACAGCTAATGCAGGCAGAGTGGAGAGGCAGCGGTTGTTTCAGGACCACGGACAGCGTCACAGGGCTCGTCCTTCCTTACCCCACCTACAGCCTTAGCTGGCACAGGGAGGATGCAGAGTGGGTGAAGGAGGACCAAGAAGGCTGGGTCCGGCTCACAGTCCCAGAGCCCAGTGCTCATTCCCTCTCTCTCTTTGCAGGCGTACCCATCTCCCTGGTGATCAACTCTACGGGCCTGCAGGCACCTGGTCACCTTGAATCTGTGGAACTCTCACACAGCTCAGGGAAGTCTCTCCTCACTCTGCCCACACAGTTTCTCTCCAATGGCTCCACCCACCAGTTGTGGGCTGGGCCACCCTTCCAAGTACCAAAGGAGCGCTTTTATCTCAAGGTGAAGGGCCAAGACCATGAGGGAAATCCCCTCCTCCGTGTCTCTGGAGTTTCCTACAGTGGGGTGGCCCCAGGTGAGTGCCCTGTCTTCCTGGAAGCATTTCCTGGCTAGATTAGTTTGGCAAAGCTTCTGTGGCCAGCTATGCCCTGTTAGGTGTCATGATGAATCCCGACATGACCCAGACATCACCTTCAGCTTGAAGATTTAGAACAAAGCCATCCATACACCTACTCACTCACCTTCCTGCCCATCTGCCCGCCCACGCACACACCTACCCATCCATCCACCCGCTTAGCAATCTTCCCATCTATATATTCATCATCAGATCACTCATCCATGTAGTCACATCTGTTTACCTATCCATCCACCCATCCATCCATCTACCCATCTATTTATCTATCCACATGTATTTATCCCAGTGTCCATCTGCCCACCTTGCCACATCCAACCAACAGCATCCACTGATTTACCCACCTGTCATTTAGCTCCTTATCTATCCGTCATTTTATCCACCCACCCACCCGTCGTTTAACCCTTTCATCCTCCTCTCATCCATATAGTCATCCATCCATCCATCCACCCACCCATCATCCATCCAACCATCCATCCATCCATCCATCCATCCATCCATCCATCCATCCATTATTTATTTGTTCCGAGGCCCCCAAAGCAAAGTGCAAGCCATGGTGCAGGGAAGTGTGGGCCCAGCATTTGCCAAGACTGGCCCATTGCCCACTGGTAGCAGTCCTGATGTGTATGGCATGTCCCACTTAAAAGTGGACAGAGGGACTGCCCTTCACTGAGCACTCCCACAGGGAAGTTCTAGGGGGTCATAGGAGACAGAGTTGTCCCAAGGACTCCAGCATCCGGTGTGCACAGAGCTATACAGGGGTGCCTGAGACCACACTCAGCAGCTGCTGATGCCACTATGTTGCTATACTGGCTCCCATATATATGGCTTTTTCTGGTCCCTGTGCCGCAAAGGTAGAGAGCTCCTAGGGCAGGAGAAAGTCTTCGATTTCCCAGCTTCACCTCTGCTCCTGGCAGGGACACCTGGCTTCCTGGGCCACCTGACCTCATTGCCAGACCCTGTTGCCCTCCTTAGGCCCACTGTCTCCCTTCCCCTGGAAGTGACATGCATTCCACACTTCTTTGTGGGGTGGTCCCCCATCCCTTTCCAATAAGGGTGCAGGGAGGACAGGAAGGAAGGCAAGAGGGCAGGCAGGAGGGAGGGCAGGAGGGAGGGCAGGAGGGAGGGCAGGAAAGCAGGCCAGCTCTAGAAGCTGTGCATAATGTCCACCAAGGGCAATTCTTGAAGACCTCTGGCTGAGACACCTCCTCTTCTTTCCTAACTCTTGCCTTAGGGCATCTTGGCCTCTGCACCACAATGCTATTCCTGAGCCTCTGTGATTTGCCTTTACAGTCTGAGGGGGAGCTTTCTACAGAGATTTCATCACGGGAGACTTGTCTCCTCTGTCCCCTCAGATAGAACCAGGGACCTGAGATGCAGCTGTGGGCTTTGTCTCCATTGCCCACGCCAATGGGAACAGGCAGGGTTGGACCAGGATAGTTTTTGCCTCCCTACTTTTCAGAGCAGAGGAGGCTAGTATTTGTCTCAGAGCAGGTTGGCTCTGGGTTTGAAGGTGTGTGGTAGGTCTCAGGTGCCTGGGCCCTTTCTGCTCAAAAGAGGGGTAACCAAGCTGTCTGGAAGAGAATTCCAGATTGCGGGGGTGAGTAGCGGCTGCACATGCAGCTGAGGACGTGGCTGGAAGCCTGACACCCCTCTCCCTGGGGATGTGGCAGACAGCCCAGGGCATGATGTCACCCGCCATGCTCCCCGCCCCCAGCCTGGCCTCTGAGGCCGTCTGGTGCATTGTCTCAGCCCTGGAGCATCTTACTGGGCTCCTGTCCCCTCTGGCTGGGGTGCAAAGAAGGCAGCGCATGGACTGAGCCCTTGCCAGCACTGTGGGCTGCAGCTGACCCTGCTGGGGACTTTCTCAGAGGCCTCCTAAAAACAACACAGGGGAAGAGATTGTTGATCCCCAGATGAGGGTCAGGTGAGGAGGCCAGTAGTGTCCAACAGAGGTCCCTAAGGGCTCATCACAAGTTGTAAGAATTTCCTTGAAGTTTTTTGCTTTATCTCAAAAATGCCGCGAATGTCACATCTCCAGCCGTCTTCCCACTGGGCTTGTTTTTCACTGGACAAATACGGATGAACTGGAGCCTCTAAAGAAGAGCCCATTGCATAGCCCTACCCACACAGTGGGTAGTGTCTGACCTCAGAGCTGGTCCCAGGCAGGTCTCTTTGCTAACTGGCTTCCTCAGAAGCCATGGTGAGGTTGTTCCCACTGACAGTTGTTGCCAGTTCCTTATAACAGGGCCATCATCACCCCCATTTTATGGTATCTTATTGATGATACCAAGTAGAGTCCATCTTGAAACTAATTTGGTTTACAATCTCTTAACCTTTGCTCAAAACTTTAAAAACATTTTCTTAGCATGTATTTATTAGTACTATGTATTACTGGGTTTTTTGATGTCATTTCATATACCCATGATGTGGTTTGGTCACGCCAGCATCCCCATCTCTCTCCCTCTCCCCACTTCCACCGGCCCCTCCCGACTACTTCCTATTTGGCTTCAGGTCTCTTTTGGACAACTTGATGAGTTTTCCTGGGGTTGCTTATGGGAACATGAGTGAGGGTTTGTTTATAAGGACATGGGCATTTTACCAATGTCTACACACCGAAGAAAACGGTTCCTTTTCATCCACTGACCATTAACTGTGTGTAAGTCCTCACAGAGGAGAGGGGTCCCCTGAGGCCTTCTCCACTCCAGGATAGGATGCTGACAGGCCCAGTCTAGTGCAGATCTAGTGTGTGTGTGAGTGCAATGGTTGTGTCATGCCTGGAGTCAGCTTTGCACATCCTCTTCCCCACTTCCCCTGTCTCTTCTTTTCTCTGATGGTCCCTGAACTTTGGAGGGCCCACTCCCATTTTAGAGAGGTTGAAACTGAGGTTCAGAGAGGTAAGTGACCTGCCTTGCGTGCCACTGAATGGAACCGCTCACTGTTTCTGGACTAGCCTCTGCCTCCTGTTTATTCCTAAGGGCCTCTGTGTGGCTAAGGTACTGGGGACAGGCTCTGTAATGGCACAGCAGGGCTCTAAACCTTGTGCTTGCCTACAGGTGTGCCGCTGGTCAGCATGGCCCCCAGGATCCACGGTTACCTACAGCAGCCCCTGCTGGTGTCCTGTTCTGTGTATAGCACCCTCCCCTTCCGTCTGCAGCTGCAGCGAGATGGAGTGAGGCTGGGCGAGGAGCGGCACTTTCAGTGAGTGACTGATGGCCAGCAATTGTCCATGGCCCCGGGGCTCCTGTGCCCTAGACAGATCTCAAAGAGTGGGCAACAGGAGAGAGACCTGGGCTCAGTTTGATTGTCGTCCTGGCCAGCCTTGCTGGGGATGGGGAGAGTGGGTCCCGTCATGAGTGAGCCCAGAAGTTGGGGTCAGGAGTAGAGGGACCCCTTAAACCCTTTCCTTAGGGTGAGAGTCCAGAGTTGAGAGAAGCCAAGGCATGAGTTCAGCTCACACGCCCTGCTGTGGAATTTTCCTAAATCTTACTGAGCTTCAGTGAGGATTTGGGCTTCCCTCTGTGCAAGATTTGGGGGCCTGGGCTCACCCCACTTAGGCTGGGAGGTTCTGGGTAGGGTCTGAGTGACCACACTGCCTGCTGCTTTTGCAGGGGATCAGGGAACAGCAGCTGGGAGATCCCGCGGGCATCCAAGGCTGAGGAAGGCATGTACCAGTGCATAGCGGTCAGCAGAGCCGGGACAGGACAAGCCAATGCCCAGATTGTCATCACAGGTCTACCCTTTCTCTGTATTCACCGCGCTCCTTCCCTTCCGCTGGGGTTTCCTTCCGGTCACTCTCCGTCTCTGGGACAGAGTACTAGCCTGCTGGCACCTGGGGCCAGTCTCTCTCTCAAAGCATGCCAATCCATGTTATCACCTACACACTGACCCCCACCTGGGCCTTGTAGGTGTCCGTTGCCCGGCTTGATGTCAGTCATCTTCCTGGTGTTCTTTCAGGGTGACTGACTTCCTGCCATGATGTCACCACTGAGCTCTAGAACGCTGGGGATACCATAGACAGTCCCAGAATGAGATTGTATTTCCTTGTTAGAGACTTAAATTATCCTCTAGCGAAGAAAGGAAATACAATTTAATGGCCCCTGGCAGAAAGATGGGAAAACATAAACCAGGAGATCAAAGCCATCTGCAGTCCCCTCAGTCTAGCATTTGATGAACTCCTCTTTGTGTGTGGCATATGTGTGTTTGCTCAGGGACACCGTCCTGTGTGCACGTGTGCAGGGGTTGGAGGTCCTCCCTCTATTGAGCCCCGCCATCTCTTATGGGACCTAGGAAAGACTGCAAATTTCAGTGAGGCTGGTGGGGTGCAGTGAGCCCCAGGGATCTCCCTGTCTCCTCCCCTTGTGCTGGGGTTACAGACGTGTGCTACTATGCTTGGATTTTAATGGTGATCTAAACCTGGGGCCTAATTTTTGGACAGCAAGCATTTTTCCTAGGGAGCCATCTCCCCAGCTGCCCTAAGGAACATCTTCTCAGACATTCTGGGGGGAGTGAGACTATGGGAGATTTCAACAACCTGATTCCGCATACTGACAGCGAGTCAGTCTGAGCCCCTGAGGGGAGAGCCAACTTTTTATAAATGGCGAGTAGGGGAGAGGACGCTTCTGCTGTGTGCTGATATCTGGCCACACTAACCTTCCTGCAAAGCCACATTAAACTAAGTTATAACCACCTTGACATTTCAATACATATCCCTAAAAGCATGGCCTCACCCTGCTAAACTGAGTTCCCCTGGCCAGGGACGGATACAATGGAAGCTGAGGTAGGAGGGTTGCTACATGTTTCAGCTCAACCTGGGCTACATGAGTTCCAGATCCATCAGGGGCCACAGAGGAAGACATAGTCTCAGAATACACATACACACATACACACACACACACACACACACACACACACACACACACACACTATGAATATTTTGATACTGCTTAATTTTATCTATAGTTCAGCTTCCTTGTTTGTCTCCAAATGTCACTTTTAAGCATTTTAAATAACATTGTATCTTTTTTCTTTTATGATTGAGACAGAGTCTCATTAGGTAGCCCTGGCTATGGTGGAACTGGCCGTGTGTGAAACAGACTGGTCTTAAATTCACAGCAATCCTGCCCCTGCTTCCCAAGCGTGGGGGTCACAAGCCCCCACGTGCACACTGGGACACTTTCTCGTCTCTTGTAGGTGCATGTGGCCTGTTGGTCCTGCTCTTCTAGTAGGTGGTCTCTGATCTTGTCACTTTGGTGCTTTGTGTTCCCGAGAACAGACTTAGTGGCGTTTCTTTCTGGCCTTGTCTGTCTCGGGCTGCTCGTAGGCCACGCTGCTGAAGGACAGAGATGTTCCCACAGTTTCCCCGTCTCCTGGCCGGTTTCTTCCTGGCGGAGATGTTTGGCTGGGAGGGTGTGAAGATCTGAGAAGGGCTGTTGGATGCACATTGGCTGGGGCTCGTGAGCACGTCCATGCTGTGGAGAGCTCCAGGGTTTGATAGCACCCTAGGGAGAGTGTGACGGGGGACACGCAATCTCCCCGGGGGCCAGAATCCCCGAATGGAGAGCAGATGCAGGCTGCTCTGCTGGCTGACGTGTCCTGAGTCACAGGGGACAGCTGTTCCCTACCCCAGTCCCTCAATACCTCCTATCCCTCTGTCCTTGCAGACCCTCCACCGCAGCTGGTCCCTGGACCTAATGTGACTGTGTCCCCAGGGGAGACCGCCATCCTGTCCTGCCAAGTACTAGGTGATGCTCCTTACAACCTGACATGGGTCCGGGACTGGCGAGCCTTGCCAGTCACAGCAGGCCGAGTCACACAGCTGCATGACCTGTCTCTGGAAGTCAGCAACGTCGTCCCCAGCGATGGTGGGCAGTACCAGTGTGTGGCCAGCAATGCCAATGGGGTCACAAAGGCATCCACCTGGCTCCTGGTGCGAGGTGAGACTCCTCCCACTCTTGCTGGTCCCCTAGCACAGCATTCTACCTCATGTTCTCTGGGGACACCATAAGCTCCCCCCTCTGCTTTCCCTCGGAACTTTGGAGAGTCTGTCTCCATCTAGCTAAGTTATGTTCACTATTGGAGGTTAAACATACTAGGGCTGGGGCAGGGTGAGGGCTCAGAGGTCAGATGTGCTTGGGCATAGCTGGGGGATACTGCCTGGATGATGGTAGAGGAGGCAGAGGAAAGGGCATCTGTATAGGAGTTTCAGGATGAGGTGTGGCTTCAACCTCCTCAAGTCCTCCTCCCTGGAGTGCCAGTTCACCAATCGTAAAAGACCCAGCAACTCAGCAAGTGCTCTTTATTGAGCCAGCAACTTCTATTGGTACTGGGAGTGTGTTAAGAGGACCTGTCTAGGCTCTACAAGACTGAGATTGATTAGTTTTGTCTTCCTTGGCACAGAAGTGGGTGCATTTGCCTTTTTAGAGGATTTGGGTTGAGCCTCACTGGGTCTGTAGACCGAGAGTGACCAATTAAAGGAACCTAGTTTTGGAGTCAGTTTTAGGGCAGGCCATGGGGTTCACCTCATGGTCACAGAGATATACATACTGTCCCAAGCTCTGGCACCTGCTGGATGCCCAAGAATTCCAGGGGTGCCGGCTCAAAGCAACTATCCAGAGCAAGAGTTTCAGACTGGGAGGCCCTAGCGGGTACCGGGTTAGTGCCAAGCCTCCCCACCTCCAGGGGTGCCACCTGGGAACTCTGCCTCTGGAACCTGTGTTTCCTCTCCACTGCACCCCTACCGTGGCTGAGGGTCAGTCAGAGCTGGCGTGGGGAGCCCAGGCTGGTCAGAGGACTCTTCTCATCTACAGAGGCCCCTCAAGTCAGCATCAATGCCAGGTCCCAGCATGTCTCCCAGGGTGTGGAGATGAGGGTCAGTTGCTCGGCATCAGGGTATCCCACACCCCATATCTCCTGGAGCCGTGAGGGCCTCGCCCTGCCAGAGGACAGCAGGTGAGTGGGTGGCAGGAGAACTCAGAGCCTGGCAGTAGCTGGACAGGGTGTTGGGAGGGAATCTCAGCTGGGAGGGGTGTGGCATCTGCCTGACATCTTTCAAGGGCCTATTGAGTGCAGTGTGGCCTGGGTAGTCAGGTGTTCAGACCTTGAAGAAGAGCCCTGTGGGTTAAAAATGACTGACCCAGAGAAACCTGGCAGAGTCTGAGTGCCATTGACTCTCATTGATACTAGTGATATTAATTTGATATTAATATGGCTATGGAGCCACCATATGTCATGTGTTTTTCTGGCACAACCCCAGAATCCACGTGGATGCCCAAGGAACGCTCATCATTCAGGGAGTAGCCCCAGAGGATGCTGGAAACTACAGCTGCCAGGCTGCTAATGAAGTCGGCACAGATGAGGAAACAATCACCCTCTACTACACAGGTACTTACTTGGGCCGTCCTATCGCAGGACACACTGCTTTCTCCCTGCTCAAGGACCCCCAGTGTCTGTGATATGCCAGGCTCCATGGGTGTAGTTGTGAGTCCACGGCTCCGTACATGGGACTTAAAGTCTGGTGGGGAGACACAAAACACCCATGCAAGGGATTGGTAGTCCAGGTAGTTGGGCCAAGGAAACAAACATGGGTGCCAGGGGTGTGGGGGGCAGGTGGAGGGGGGAAGCTAGGGAAGATCTGGCCTCAGAGCAGCCATCCCCATGTTTCCTCCTCTGGACAGCACAGACCCACCCTCTGTTTCTGCGGTCAACGCCGTGGTTCTCACAGCCGTCGGGGAAGAGGCTGTGCTACAGTGCGTGGCGTCTGGGGTCCCCCCACCCCGAATCATCTGGTATCGAGGTATGTTTGATGGGGAGAAGCCCAAGAAGTGTCTACCAGAGTCCTGGATTTACAGTTTCCAGAAAGGTCACCGGTAGGCAGGGACTTCAAACGAGGAAGTTGTGGTGGTGATGGAGGGAAGGTTTGTTTCAGGAGAGCCAGCTGGTTCCAGCACTCCCTACCCTGTACACCTCATAGCCCAGCAGTGCCCAGTCACACTGAGTTGTCAAATGTCTTTCCTCTACAGGACCCTAAGCCTCAGTCTCTTTATCTGGATACGGGTAGTGTGAGGATTGAGCATATGCACACGAGTGTGCATGCGTGTTTAGAGCAAGCCTGGGCTAATACCTAGCTGAGCTTGATTGATGGATGGGGCTTCCCACGCCTGGCAGGGAAGTGCTGTGAGGTGTACTTTTAATTTAACGGAAGAAGAGTGTCAAGATGTGGGGACAGGAGAAACGTGGGCCATAGACACCCAGTAGAAATGTCAGGAAGGCAGGCATGAGAGAGGTGTCTTCACACAGGCACCTCCTGCCTTTTCCTGTGCCCTAAAAGGAGATCCCAGCCTCAGTGGGACCTGGGTTGAGAAGTGTGAGGCCTTAAGGAGGTCTGGATGTGGAGACCTTGTGGGAAGAGCTTGCCATGTCAGAGTCTGTACGAATCCCAGCCCTGCCCAACAAAAAAGACTCTGCCCCAGCCTGCCTTAGGACCAGCCCAGGAGCTGTGACTCTGGGGAAAGCCACCTCCAAGCACCCAGTCATGACCTGTGCTGACATAGGAGCCTTGGATCAGGAAACCTGAGACCCAGCAACCCAGGGCCCTGGCCAATGCCTTTCCATCTTTGGTTTAGGGGGTCTGGAAGTGATTTTGGCTCCTGAAGGCTCCAAGTCTGGGACACTGCGGATCCCTGCAGCTCAGGAGAGAGATGCTGGCCTCTACACCTGCAGAGCTGTTAATGAGCTGGGTGATGCCTCTGCTGAAATACAGCTGGTGGTTGGACGTGAGTGTGCACTTGGTGCTATCCACCCCTAACTCCCCCTCCCTCGCCTGCCTCTAGCCAGGAAGCTGATATCTGTAGCCCAGACCACCACTTTGGAGAGCCAGAGGGAGCTGGGGCAGGTGTGAGTTCTTGCTGGGTCGCAAAGCTTTGTGGCGATGGCTAAATCATGAGAGTTTTACTTTTAGAAAAGGTCTCTGATATCCCAGGCTGGTGCGGAAGTCCTCAAGGCAAGCCAACTGAGGTTGTAAGTAGAAGACAATCATAGCTACTACCTGTTAGGGGTCACCCCAGCCTGGGGAACTCCCTGGCTGTGTCCCGGGGGCTTAGGGAGAGGTTGTAGAAAGAACCTTCATACTTAGGCTGTCACCACCGTGGCTGGCCTTCAGCAGCATGAGATAGACAAAGAGCCTTCTTAGTCCAATAATAACAACAAGAGCTGTCCCGCCTGTGGTATTTGGCCGTCCGAGCACGCTCCAGGTTCACACTCATATAACCTTGGCAACCCTTGGAGGTGTGAGGTCATCAGTGTCTCCTTTATACCTGGGGAAATGAGACACAATGAAGGCACATTGCTTGCCCAAGGCCTTGCAGCCAGGCACGACAGAGTTGAGTGCTGAATGTAGCTCTGAGCACTTGACCCTGGTGCTCAGGGTCAGTATTGGTCAGAGACCAGCAGGGTGAGTGTGAGCATCCTTCCTCTCTATGAGCTCCAAGCTCCTCCTCCTCCTTGGCGAGACGCTTCTGAGATACGCATGCATGAGAGGAAGGAGGTTCACAACATGAAACGCCGACATTGTCTTGGCTGGAAGGTTCTAGAAGAATACCTGTGGCACTGCCGTGGGCATTAGCCTTGGCTCCATATCTGATTGCTTTCAGCAGACCCTTATACTTTGGGGTCTAGGCTGAGGTTCTCTATTCCTTTGACAATATGCTGTAAACCTTGGAACCATCTCCCCAGTTCTGAGGGAGGAGGCAATGTGGACATGGACCGGGGTCGGGGCAGGGCAGAGGTGAATATCAGGCAGCTGTGGGTCTTGGGCAAGCCAGCCCGGCAGTGAGAGTGGGAAACCACATTTCCTGCCCATCCGGGCAGCAGCTGTGGTGCAGTGGCCCTGGCCAAGCTGGCGGACTCTGGGAGCAGGTGGGCGCTATGCCTGCTTCCTACTATGACTCAGGGAATGGGCTTCTTGGAGCATGTAGGACATGGGAAGGAAAGTGGCCTGCCCGTTTTTCCAGCCGGAAACTGCAGTGGTACAGTAAACTGTAGCCCCCCGACAATTTCTTACCAGAGGAATCTGGGTGCTAGGCCAGTGCTCCACCACGGAGTCACCTCCCTGGAAGGCATGGCGCTTTTCAGTTAAGAGTCCTGGACCACTTGTTTGGCTAAGTGGCTTGCCCCTGAGAGTCCCACTTTGGCCTCTCTATGGCAGGATGATTGTAATAGGGTCTTGCTATGGGGTGCCGTGTCAGACTAGAGATTACGCCCTTGACTCATGCTTTCATGGCCAGCTAAATCAACACGTTTGCATGGCTGTCTCCTATGCCCAGACCTGTCAGGCTGACGTGGGCTCTAGAAGGCGGACGGCTCCCCAGAGGGCTAGTGTGTCCCTTTGTGTCAGAGTCCCATTCCCAAGTTTTGTGTTTTGAACTGGGCTGTTCACAGCACTTGCTGTTCGTTGTTTGAGACTGGATCTCATGTGGTCCAGGCTGACCTCAAACTCACAATGTAGCTGAGGATGACCTTGAGTTTCTCTATCGCTGGCCAGGGCCAGGGTGGGCTATCTTCAGGGAATCAAAATAAAAGCTCACACAGATTTGCAGAAATATCACAGAAACTACACTAATGGCAAAGCAATAGAAGTAACCAGAAAATCCCACAAGAGAGTTAGTTTGAGGCTTCCTTTCATGGGGTTCAAGAGAAGAAGCTTGGCTACTAAGCGGGAGAGTGTAGTTCTGTTTTGATTGACAGATTAGGTCATATAATTATTTTTCTAATGTGTGTATCCCTTCCCATAATGCATCTGATTTTAATAATATGCATGTCCAGTTATGAGCAGGCAGGTCTAGGGTGAGCTAGGAATAGTACAGAGGAATCAAAGAGCTGAGGTGGGAGTAGGGGGACAATGGCTCTGGACCTGGGGCCTGCTCGGAGGAGCTTGAGATTGGTCCCCACAATGGTCAGCACTGCAGAGCAGGTTTCAGGGGACCCAGACCAGGGGCTGCACAGGGGAGGGGGGAGCTCCATCTCTGGGAACCAGGGCTCTCAGCTAGGTTCTGCACTTGGGTGGCCACAAAGCCAGTGAGGAAGGACCCTGTCTGAAGCTGGCTCACAGTCTCGAGTCTTATGGTAATCTTCCAAGTTATGTAAGTGTTTCCCTTTAATGTCCCTAATCCCAAAGCATGGAAGGAAATTTAATGTTTTCTGAACTGGCAGTTGTCTGGAGAGACGGGAGAAGAAAGAGGAGGCCGCTTTCCCCCAACTCTAGATTCGCTCCGTTATTGGAAACCCAGACCTCCCGGGCAGGTGGCTTTGGGACATGGGAGAGTACCAGGGATGCTGGGCTGTCTGGGTGGGTCCTATCTGGGTCCTCCTGGAGGACAGGAGGTGAAGTTTCTATTGAGTGGAAGAGGGGTAGCTCGATTCTTCCTCCCCTCCTGGTGAAGGCAGCAACGTACTTACAGAAAAGGCCTACCCCATCAGCTTCCTGGGAGAATAGAGTCTGGGGTGCCTGAAGTGAGGATTAGGGAGCTCCCCACCCTTTGTGCTCTGTTCAGGTTTCTGTGGCTTGTATGATGGGCAATCCTTGCATGGGCCTGTGAGCCTGTGGGCCTGTAGACCTATGGGCCTTATTAACACACATTCGCCAGCCAGCGTCCTACTTGGGGCCATCAAATACAAGGTCATATGTTTTACGTGCTCACTCCCAACAATTCCTGGTGCAGGGCAATGTGGAGATCCAGGGAGACCTGAGGGTGAGCTTTGGGGTGACTTGAAACAGGCAGGGCCATGGACATGATGGGTTTGGACTTCGGGTTAAGCATGTCACAGGCAAACACAGGCCAGCTCTACCCACTAAGGGTTCAGGAGGAGATGAGGCAGATAGGGGAGTCTGGGAGGAAGTCATGTCCCCAACCCCTTCTGTGAGCCTGGCCACATTGCTGTCATATTCAGGATCCTGTGGCCATAAAGCTCCTTGCAGGTGGCAGGTTCCTTAGGAGGAACTGCAGCTGGGAATGCAATGTTTTCGCTGCATGGTGTCATAGAGCAGCCCCCCCCCCAAGGCTCCCATGGAGAGTAAGCACAAGATGCAGCGAGGGCCACCACCTTTCCATAACTGTCTCTCTAGAGGTGGGCAGGGCTAACCTCAGGAGCTGTGCAGAGGAGGGCCCTTAAGTTCGTGGGTGAGCCTGGAAGATGTTCCTAGAGATGAAACAGAGTAATGGACAATTCTCTGGGTCCCAGCTCAATGGGGCTCCTCACAGACTAAACTCTTCCCACAGATGCACCCAGATTGACAGATCCTCCCCAGAATGTCACTGTGGAGCTGGGCAAGAGTGTCTTCCTCACCTGCCGGGCCACAGGCCGCCCACCCCCCATTGTCACCTGGCGGCGTGGAGATGGCCAGGCCCTGGAGCCTGGGAGGGGCAGCAGAACTGGGCAACGGGACTCAGGAGTCTTGGTCTTTCAAAGTAAGAGAAGGGTGCTGAGATGGGCTGGACTGAGTGGCAGGGGTAAGGAGGGCTGGGGTGGGCTGGACTGAGTGGCAGGGGTAAGGAGGGCTGGGGTGGGCTGGGCTGGGTGGCAGGGGTAAGGAGGGCTGGGGTGGGCTGGACTGGGTGGCAGGGGTGAGGAGGGCTGGGGTGGGTTGGACTGGGTGGCAGGGATGAGGAGGGCTGGGCTGGGTGGCAGGGGTAAAGAGGGCTGGGTTGACCTGGATGGCAAGGGTGAGGAGTGCTGGGCTGGGCTGGGTGGCAGGGGTGAGGAGGGCTGGGATGGGCTGGGCGGCAGGGGTGAGGAGGGCAGGACCCTGATCCCAGCACAGCTGTATTGTTCTCTTCTATGGCTGTGATATAACATCACGATCAAGGTAAATTACAGAAGAAAGGGTTTCTCTTGGGACTTGCAGTTCCAGAGGGTTAAGAGTCTGTCATCATCATGGCGGAGAGCTCGGGAGCAGACAGGCAGGCATGGTGCCAGAATAGCAGCTGAGTTCATGTCTTGATCCACAAAGAGGAAATAAAAGAGGCGTTCTGGAAATGGTGCAAGTCTTTGGAACCCTCAAAGCCTGTTCCCAGCGACACCCCTCCAACAAGGCCACACCCTCTAGTACTTCCTAAATAGTTCCTCCAACCGGGGCCAAGCATTCAAACACACGGGCCTATGAGGGCCATGGGCAGGTTGATGCTGGCTCCTATGGGCTGGCGGTTCTGGGGAGTCATCCCATTGTGAGCTGGGCACCATCCTCAGTAGCGACCAGCTGTCCCTCACTGTCATGTGAGGAGCACACGTGAGCAGCTAGCTCAGCCACATATCCATCGCTGTCCCTATTTCACAGATGAGTGAGTTGAGGTCCAGCATCCTCCTTCTTTCCGCTGGTGCCCGGGTCCTGCCTTGCATGTATTCAGGGCCTGGCTGTGTACCTGCAGTGGTAGTCTGTGGGCTCCCAATGGCTGTCCTCATTCTTCCCCTCAGGAGTAGCCCCCGAAGACCAAGCCTTGTATGTGTGTGAAGCTCGCAATGTGTTTGGAAAGGCCCAGGCTGAGGCCCAGCTGGTGGTCACTGGACATGGTCTGTGGGTGAATCTGGAAGCTGTGGGAAGTGGGAGGCAGGTGCTCTAGCCAAGCCCAGAAGGGCTCCTTGTAGCCACCACATTGGACCAATGCATCTCCAGAATTGTACCCCTGCTACTTGGGCGGTCTCTCAGGGTACACACCTCACCTAACGAACCTCTCTAGTCTGGATGTAGTCGCGGGCTTCATAGGGAAGAACCGAGGGGTGGCTCTGTGTCTCTCAGGCCTGAGTGACTGACATTCTCCCTGTCTCACAGCCCCCCCACAGATCGCCAGCAGTGCCTCCATCATCCGTGTCCTGGAGGGACAGCCTGTGTCCCTGACCTGTGTCATCCTGGCTGGGAGGCCCCTCCCTGAAAGACGTTGGCTCAAGGCAGGCCGGCCTGTGAGTGTTGGGCTTCCTTGTGGGCTGTGGGCAGTGGACAGAGAGAGGAACGTCACTGCCACGCCTCAGCCTTGGCCTCTCAGCTACCCCATTTTAGAATGTTCTCTTCCTCCTTTCTCTCTGTCCTGTCTCCCCCCAGAATCACCTGTGGCCTGCATAACTGGCAACTGTAGCCGTCTAATGTCCTTCCATCTGTCTACTTGATGCCCAGTGAGAGAGGATGGGGTCTGAGGAGAGAGGATGGGGTCTGAGGAGAGAGGATGGGGTCTGAGGAGAGAGGATGAGGGTCTGAGGAGAGAGGATGGGGTCTGAGGAGAGAGGATGAGGGTCTGAGGAGAGAGGATGGGGTCTGAGGAGAGAGGATGGGGTCTGTGGAGAGAGGATGGGGTCTGAGGAGAGAGGAGCTGCTGTTATGTTTCCAGGGAAGAACTGTGTCCTGTGGTCTAGCTCATAGCAGAACATCTCTTCAGTTCATGGCACAGGACTGTCTAGACTGTCACCCTGCTCCTTGTGCCTTTGCTCAATCTTCCCTCTGTTCACTCTCGTAACCCCTGTGCCTTTGAGACTATAAATTATTCTCCTCACTTCATGTTCATCTACAGCACTTTGGGGAGACAGCTGGCTTGTTCTTCCTATTCCCCAAGCCTTGCTTCTGGCCTGACCCAGCCACCAGGCTCCAGGAATAGCTCCAGTGACATTGGGTTCCTGCCAGGACCACCTGCCACCTGTAGGCTCCAGCATTTCTAAGCCTCTGGCTACTCCACCCCCTCATCTCCCTATCCCATCCTTACTATGTCCTCTCTCGGGTTGTTCCCACCAGGCTAGACAACCACGCGTCTGTGTGCTCGCCCATGCTGTTCCTGCCAACCAAACGCCTTTCCAGTCACAATTCTTATTCTTCTTTTTCCGTGCTGGGCTAATGGCAGAGCATGTGGCACTAAGTCCCTCCTGACTATGGCTCTCATCTTCTATCCCCATCACACCTTGATGGGGAGAAGGATCTGTCATTTCCCCATTTACAGATAGAGAAACTGAGGCTTAGAGAAGTTAAGCCACATGCTAAAAATCAAATAGCTAGTAGGTGGTCAAGCTAGGCTTGGACCCTGATGCCTACACTTAAAAACCTCAGAGGCAGGAGCATATGTGGCCCAAGGTCAGTTTTGTTCTAAATAAAGTTTTATTGAAACACAGCCCCCTCACAATTAGTCTGTTTGCATCAAATTGGGCAGTTGAGTCAGAGGTCAGATAATCTAAAATAGTCTACCTCGGATGCTTGACACAAACTTTGCCAGTCCCATTCAAGTCCCAGGTAGAGCATCACCCCCTCTCATGCCTTCGCTGCCCAACTTGAGATGGTCTCCCGTGGTGCCCTCTAGTGTGGATGTACTTCAGAGACTCTTCAGGAGTTTGTTGTTTGTCCTGGCCTCAACTCTACCATGGAGTCACAGCCTCTGAGGACAACGGTCACACCACTCTTAGGTCTATTTTAAAATCTCCCTAGGATGCTCAGTGTGCAGCAAGTTTGTGAGCCACGCTAGAGGGACATGGAAGATTTCTTCTGCTAACTTTAACTTGAAACCACAATGTTTAGTACTGGCTTCCTTGTCCTGACGGCCCTGTGCAGAGAACACTGGCATGATCTGCCTGTCCATCTGCCTACATGCATTCCTTCCTTCCTTCCTTCCTTCCTTCCTTCCTTCCTTCCTTCCTTCCTTCCTTCCTTCCTTCTTTCCTTCCTTCCTCCCTCCCTCCCTCCCTCCCTCCCTTCCTTCCCCTGCTGTCTCTGAGCATCTTAGGATGCAGCTCTGAGCATCCTAAGGCACGTAGAGTGCACCCTAAAGGCACATGGACTCAACCTAAGCATTCTTTAGCCTCACTACCTGCTCTGCAGACTGTACAGTTAAATATGGTTGTGGAGTTGCAGGGTAGTCTCTGAACACTGAAGTCTCAAGAACAGACTGCCAGGTGTGTGGGACGAGATGGGCCTCTGTACACTCAGGGCGGGGAGCACTGTGTGAAACCCCTGCTCAATTGCCCTGTGCGGAGAGACCCCTTTGGGCTCACTCAGTTTGTGATCTAGACGGCCTAGGGGCTCAGTTGGAAGTATGGGGGTATAGAATGTACAGTTGGGATCAGGGATAGTGACTGGGAAAGTTCAAAGGGGTCAAATCTAGAAAGATCTAGAAAAGCCTGGAAAGATCTAGAACTCAGCAGGATTTAACAACTGGACATCTCCTGCCCCCATCCACTCTGTTCTGGTAGATCTCCTGGGGAAGGCCCCCAAAGCTGTAAAGCTCTCTGCATATCTGCATGGCTGTGCTCTCTGCTTGTATCTTCTC
This sequence comes from Alexandromys fortis, assembly GCF_014885135.2. NCBI lineage: Eukaryota > Metazoa > Chordata > Mammalia > Rodentia > Cricetidae > Alexandromys > Alexandromys fortis. Next base: position 7,142,899 of record NW_026067969.1, read on the forward strand.
TCCCTGGGGCCTTGGTGGCATGGGAGGGCTGCCACTGCCCCTCAGCCCAAGATCTCTGCCCCAACTCCACATTCTTCTTACTAACTCTCACGGGACAGCTTTCGTTAGACGAGTAGCCCTGGACCACCTACCTTCCTGACTGGCTGGCTGAGGGAGCGGTGGAACCATAGAAGTGGGGTCCCCCTTGCCCTGCTGATCTCAGGAGATGGCGAGTCTCAGAGAAGGGGGGGCTGGGAAGCCACACTTGACCCCAGCTGGCTCTTCTACCAGTCCCTGGTCTCCTGGTCCAGTGTACCCCACAGGCCTGGGTGGCATAGATGCTCCTGGGGGTGGCTTCTACCCACTTGAGTGCCAATCTCTCTTTCCAAACTCCTGTCTCCCTGTCCTCACCAGCTCCCTCCAGGAAGCCGCCATGTTATCCGTGCTGATGGCAGCCTCCACCTTGACCGGGCCCTGCAAGAGGATGCTGGGAAATACAGCTGTGTGGCCACCAATGTGGCAGGCTCTGAGCACCGAGACGTGGAGCTGGTGGTCCAGGGTGAGTCCTGGACCCCAAGATGGTGGCAATGGGCTGAGGGGAGGCACTTGAGGCAATTTGAACACTTTTGTTTGGAAAATTTGTGAAAATACCATGTCTTCACTGAAGGGAGATTAGGGTTGACATATTCCTGTGCCATCGATAGGTAAAACACCATATACTTTTTATATGCATTTGTGTTCCCTGTCTGCAGCTATCCCTCAGTATCCATAGTGAAATGGTTTCAAAATGCCCTGTGCTAATAATTATAAATCTGGCCATGGTCAAGTCCTGCCCTTGAATGAATGGTATCTGAGCCAGGCATGTGGCTCAGGTGGCAGAGAGCTCATCTGGCATGCCCAAGGCCCTGGGTTCCATCCCCAGCACCACAGAAAGATGGTGTGGTGGCCCACACCTGTAATCCTAGCTCCTGGAAGATGGAGGCAGGAGGGTCGGGGCCCAAAATCACACTCAGCTACATAGTAAGTTAGAGGTTGGCCTGGGCTACATGAAACCCTGGTTAGGATTTGCATAGGAACTGCACACATTCTTGATAGACTCTAGATGCCTACAGACTTTTTTTTAATGTTTTAAATTGTATTTATTGAGCTATATATTTTTCTACACTACCTCTCCTCTCCTCTCCCCTTCTACCCTCTCCCATGGTCCCCATGCTCCCTATTTACTCAGGAGATCTTGTCTTTTTCTACTTCCCTTGTAGATTAGATCTATGTAAGTCTCTCTTAGGGTCTGCATTGTTGTCTAAGTTCTCTGGGATTGTGGTTTGTAGGCTGGTTTTCTTTGCTTTATGTTTAAAAACCACTTATGAGTGAGTAAATGTAATAATTGTCTTTCTGGGTCTGGGATACCTCACTCAATATGATGTTTTCTAGATCCATCCATTTTTCCACAAACTTCAAGATGCTGTTATTTTTTCTGCTGTGTAGTACTCCATTGTGTAAATGTACCACATCTCCCTTATCCATTCTTTGGTTGAGGGGTATTTAGGTTGTTTCCAGGTTCTGGCTATGACAAACAATGATGCTATGAGCATAGTTGAGTACATGTGGTATTGCTAGATTTTGATTGTTTCCTAATTAGGTTGTTTCCTAATTTTTTTGAGAAATCGCCGTATCAATACCTAAAGTGACCGTACCAGTTTGCATTCCCACCAGCAATGCAGAAATGTTCCCTTTACCCCACAACCTCTCCAGCATAAGCTGTCTTCAATGTTTTTGAGCTTGGTCATTCTTACAGGTGTAAGATGGAATCTCAGGGTTGTTTTGATTTGCATTTCTCTGAAGGCTAAGAATGTTGAACATTTTCTTAAGTGTCTTTCAGCCATTTTAGATTCTTTTGTTGAGAGTTACTATTTAGGTCTGTATCTCATTTTTTATTGGATTATTTGTTCTTTTGATGACCAATTTCTTGAGTTTTTTGTATATTTTGGAGATCAGATC